>NC_086454.1:272203058-272517642 GCF_028390025.1 Pseudophryne corroboree
TTTAAAAAGGCATAGGTAAATGAATGCATATTTCGATACATATACTAAAGATAGGTTATGTGCACATCTCTTGGGCAATTATGACAAAATTGTGTCTATTACAAAACTTTTTTTGGAATATGTGACAAAGGAAATAACTGCTGGTTAATGTGGGCATTCACCGGTACAAGTGATCATTATCTGAAACTTGAACCTGACACATACCATCTGTAAATTATGCCGATTTTTGGCCATATATGCCTTATATTCAAGATTCGGAAACACTAGTACAAGAATAAGCCCTTACTGCTCGTGTCCAAGTACCCTTTTTTAACACCGTAATTGCCTCTCCAGATGTAAATGTCAAAATGTTACAAATGTGAATATTGTTTTATGAGCAAGTTCTGTGCAAAATCGCACAAGAGATGTTTATGCAAATGTACAGAGTCTGAGTCATTCACTCAAGGGTGTTATGAAACAGACAAGTGTTTATTAAAGCTGATAGGTAGATAATGATATGATACATTTTCAAAAAGTTAATGACTACTTTAAAAAAAAAAAACTAAAAAATGTGAGGGTTTCGGCCTGCGAAACACATTCACAAATTCTTCAAGATCTCACAACAGTATTTATTAATGTTTTTTTTTTTTTTAAGGTTCATTGTTTCTAGAGAACCGATACAATATTTGTGGGAACTAGGCTTTTCGTGGATTCGAATAGCAACTTGCTTAAACATCAGTGTTTCAACTTTGTACAGAAGACGACAAGAACTAAACTTGCCTACATCTTCTGACAACAGATTCAGTGATATATGTGATGAACTTGATCAGCATATCTTGAGTTTTCTAAATTCCACACCAAATGCTGGAGAAAGTTATATTCAAGGTAGTCTCAGAAGCCGAGCACTGAGAGTACAGAGGTGGAAAATTAGAAGGAGGCTGCAACTTCTGGATCCTGTTGGCCGAGCTGTTCGTAAAAGACGGGCTATTCGGCGTAGAGTTTATAGTGTACCAGGTCCAAATCATTTGTGGTAAGAACATGTTGTTGCAATCGCGCTCCCGGTGCTCGATCCTTCCCGTCAGGATCACAGAATATTATACCCGCTAGGGACACCAACACCAAAATCCTGAACAGGATCAGGACACCAGCGCCGGAATCCCGCCAGGATCCGAACCTCTGGATGCCAGAGGAGGTGAGTATGTAGCCGAGGGTAAGGGGGAGTGTTTAGGCACTTACTGGGGGAGGTTAGTGTTAGGTTGCGGGTTGAGGTGGTAAGGGTTAGGCACTAAGGGGGAGGGTTAGGTTTAGGCTGTGTGGAGGTAAGGTTAGGAACTAGGTGGTGAGGTTAGGGTTAGTCTGTGGGAGGGGAGTGTTAGGCTGCGGAAGGTGGGAGGTTAGGGTTAGGCATTAAGGGAGGAGGGTTAGGTTTAAGCTGCTGGGGTTTAGGGTAAGGCACTATGGGGGAGGATAGTGTTAGGCTGCAGGAGGTATAGGGGGGTAGCATACTTGCTGAGCCCGTCGGGATGCCAGTGTCAGGATATTTACTGCCGGCATCCTGAAGGCCAGGATATTGTGTATAATCCATTGTAATCTGCTGTGTGCACTTTCATTTAGGGTTAATAATCCAATAAACCAGAACCTATTTTTTTATCAGTTTTTTTTTTTTTGTTCTACTGTACACAATGTAATGGTGTGAATAGTAATTCTACTACTAGTATTATTTTATTGATATAAAAAGGGATTACTAAAATAAAAATATATTATATATCCCACCCATGTAATGTAAACTTTCCTTTTGTACTCGACAAATAAAGCATTAGTTGGTTTGTATATTAACTGTAATCTGTCAGGGTTTGCTATTGATAATACCTTCAGATGGTAGAAAAAAAACCTCTCCAAATCTGGTATAGTTGACACATTGTACCTCATTCAGATGTGATTGCTGTTTCTATCCTTTAGCTTTTTCCAATATATGCATATACTTGCAAATGTGAACCGCAATCTGAGCATAGATCTGCCCACTGCTGCCTCCTAGCTGGCATACAAATACTGATAAATCAGTACCATAGTTTCATATGGGTGCGTCACAAAGATATAGTGCCTCTGTAGACATGCAGGCTATGCTTCTCTCCCCGAATGCAGCGATCTCTCCAGTAGCAAGGTAATTAATAGCTGATCATTTATGCATGACCAGAAAATGCATTCTGAACATCCATGACTCATGTGTTCACCCAATCACTCCAATTTACCACCACGAACACTGTCTAAATGGTGTTTGCGACTGTTATCATAATTCATGCACTGTGAATGCGCATTGCAGCTCTGAGGTATGCACATTTTGAAAAGAGACTGATGTGCCTGCTGCAGCTGTTTTTCAACTAGATAAGAATGAGAGCATTGTTCTTAACGGTATATACTTAATGATGTATCCTTTGGTTAATTGTTCCACAATATTTAACCTAGTTACAGTATCACCTTTGTGTTAGTAGGTGCTCACAATTATTAAAAGCCCCTCATTTCTTAAGAAACGCATAAACTTAAATTAGACAGTTGTATAATTTTGAGTAGCAATTTGTGATTTTGTTGAAAACAAGGTCATCATAATAACCATTATTTTTTTTCCTTTCTTTCAGGCATATTGACAGTAACCACAAGCTAATCTCTTGGAGATTTGTGTTCCATGGTTGCATAGATGGGTTCAGCAGAAATATAATTTATCTTAAAACTGCTACAAACAATAATGCATCAACAACACTGCAATTATTTCAAAAAGGTGTATCAAGGTTTGGATTACCATTACGAGTAAGAGGAGACATGGGTGTTGAAAATATTAACATAGCACGTTACATGATTAACTCAAGAGGACCTAATAGGGGTAGCTTCATAACTGGCCAGAGTGTTCACAATCAACGGATAGAACGCTTATGGGCAGAATTAAACAGAGTTGTCATCTACTACTTTAAAGATTTATTTTTATGGATGGAGCATAGAGGAATACTAAATACTAACAATGAGTGCCATCTCTTTGCTTTGCATTATGTATATCTGAGAAGAATTAATCATGCAGTAACATAATTTGTTGAACAATGGAATAATCACCTTATGAGCACTGAAAGATACCATTCCCCAATGCAGTTATGGACAGCTGGAATGCTTCATAATCCAATGTTTGACACAGAAGTAAACATCGATGAGTATGGCATAGATAACTATGGCTCTACAGCCACAATAGAAACAAATAATAATGTTGTTGTACCAGACAATACCATTATATTGGATGTAGATGAGATGACAAACCTTTGTCTACAATTTGATCCCACAACAAATGATTTTAACCACGGAGTTGAACATTTTAAGAACACCTGTGATTTTCTTGAACGTCTAAATATAATTGTATAAAGATAATGATTTTTAAAAAAAATTCAGAACTTTATTTGTTAAACCTGATACTGTTACAACATTAAAATAAATTCAATCTCTGGAAGCACTTTATTTGCACTTTTATTAATTTACTAATAACCTGCTTTATCAAAGGCACGCAATATTTTTTCACCTTGATCCTCTAGAGGACACTGGAGTACATACAGTACACTGGGGTATAGACAGGTGGATAAATATATCCTGACACTTTAAATTTCTTTAAATAAGTTTAGCTCGCTCCTCTCCCTCTATACTCCTCCAAGACCATTTTAGATTAGTGGTTTGAGTGAGCTGGATGTTTCCTGTGCTCCAGCTCCTTTTTATACTTTAATTTTTAATTGCTTCTTCTATCAAGGCTGCAACAGGCAGATTGCAAGCTGCTGCTGTCTGTCTGCACAGTAGGAGCTACAGGCAGGCCCCGCCATGGCTTCCTGAGGACAGCATCCAGGGCCCTGGCCACAGGATCACCGGACCCTGGTGACCCACCACAGCTTACTGCGGTTAGTGTTCAGATCCTGCAACCTCCCATGCGTTGGCCGCGGTAAGTACACCAATCTCCTTGGCTAGCAAGAGTGGTTTCTAAAAGATGCAGGTGCCCATAGAGACAGGGCAGCACAACCCAGCAGATTAACAGCTTGGTGACATAGATGTCAAAGGCTGATGTATACAGCAGCCCACCCTATTTAACCAGTTTCCTGATGCTGCACAGTTTATTCAACTGTAGGATATCAATCCGGTGACCTGTGGCTCATAGCTCTAATAGCACTATGCTTTACAGTCTCCAAACACAGGGCCTGATTCAAAGAGGTACGCAAATTAAGATGCAAGTGAAATTTTCTCCACACCACAACTGCTGATATCAGCAAGTGAAGCTTCCTCACAGAAATAATGCGACTCACACTAGTGATCGCAACTCAACGTACACTGTGCAAGAACAGGAAACATTGATCCAGTATTTCTATGACAACTCATACTGGACACAGCAGTAGTGACGCATGCACCATGTTTTTGTACATTGGAGCTCGCAGCCGACTTCACACATACACCCTGAAAATGGGCATGTTCCCTCAGCATTTTTACAGCCACTCCCCACTAGCATCATGTTTCTATCCTCGAACAGTCAATTCCTGTCAACCACTTTGCTATTGCGTCCTCATCACTTTCTGGTTTGCAGCATCTTCATGCATTTGCATTGTGAATGCAGTTCATGTGCAGTCTGATAATCGCTTGGTTGCGTCAATATGCGTCCATCTCTGAATCAGGCCCACCCTGCCACAACGGTTGCTGCCATTATTTATACTGACATACATTTTTCAAATCGCACAGGCTGGGGGCGAGGCTTAGCGGCAGCGTGTTAAATCCAATTCCCCACGTTTGGAATGCTGCACTGGGGTCTCTTGCTTCATCTTCGGAGTGCCCAATCAGTCTGGCCATCCAGTTAGTCCAGAGAGGAAAGGAGAACTTATAGTACTTCCTCTCCATGTTGGTGTGCTCCTATAGACGGTTGCCACTCAAACACACTCACCAGCAGTCGGGTGCTGCAAATTCATTTCCACTGAGTGCTCAAGCCAGACATACATAGTAACATAGTATTTGAGGTTGAATAGAGGCAAATTGCCCATCGTGTTCAACCTGTTTTAACTTGTGATGATTCTACATACTCGCTAAATAATGTTTCATGACTAGTTAGCTACTATAACTCATGTTACCCCTGGATTAACCACGTTGATATTTTAAGTATTATAATCTTGGATAGCTTTTTCATTCAGAAATTTATACATTCCTTTTTTTAATCCAATTACAGAGTCCGCCATTACCACCTTCCCTGGCAGGGAATTCCACATCCTAATTGTACCAACAGTGAAGAACCCTTTCCTCCGTTGCGTTCGGAACTTTACTCCAGTCGCAGCGAGTGCCCACGTGTCCTAAACTGTGTTCTTTTAATCAATAATTCCTCTGATAACTCTTTGTGATGTCACTTTACATATGTGAAGATATTAATAATATCCCCTCTTAGGCGCCTCTTTTCTAGTGTATACATAATCAATCTAGTAAGTCTTTCCTTATAGTCCAGTTCTTCTAGGCCTTTAATCAATTTAGTAGCTTGCCTTTGAACACTTTCTAGTTCACTGATGTATTCTTTTATACAATGGTGCCCAAAACTGAACACAATATTCCCGGTGCGGACGTACCAATGATTTGTACAGCGGCATGATTACATCCGAGTCCCTAGTCTCAATTCCCCTTTTTATGCACGCTAGCACCTTGCCTTCTTTACTGCGTTTTCACATTGTGTACGGTTATTAAGCCTATTATCAATGAATACCCCCAAATCTTTTCCAACTCTGTTTCCCCTAGGTGTTCCCCATTTAATATGTAGGATGCAAGTTTGTTTTTGGTCCCAAAATGCATAACCTTGCATTTGTCTGTATTGAACCTCATTTTCCATTTAGACGCCCAGAGTTCAAGTTTAGATAGTTTTGATAGATCATTCTGCAAGGACTCCACAGAATTAATTACTTTACACAGTTTAGTAACATCTGCAAAGATTGACACTGTGCTTTCCAGGCCTATTTCTAGGTCATTGATAAATATGTTGAACAGTAGTGGTTTGAGTACGGACCCTTGTGGTATTCCGCTGACTACTGGGGACTAAGTTGAGGACTTCCCGTTGACCACTACTCGCTGTACCCTGCTATCCAACCAGCTGCTTATCCATGTGCAAATAGTTTTTCCTAGGCCAATCTCCTTTAATTTGACCATCAGTCTCCTGTGAGGAACTGTGTCGAAGGCTTTTGCAAAATCTAGGAAGATCACATCCCCTGCTTTTCCTTGATCAAGATTATTGCTCACTTCCTCGTAGAAGCTAATTAAGTTAGTCTGACATTACCTGTTCCTTACAAACCCATGCTGGCTCTTGCTGATAATCCTAGCGGACTTTAGATACTCCTGTATGACGTCCCTTAGAATTCCTTCCAATATTTTCACCACTATAGATGTTAAACTAACTGGTCTGTAGTTTCCCTGAAGATTTTTCGATCCCTTTTTAAATAATGTCACTACCTCAGCTATACGCCAATCCTTCGGTACCATGCCTGATCTAATTGAACTATTGAAAATCAAGTATAGGGGTTGTGCTAGTTGTGAACTAAGCTCCATAAGAACACTTGGGTGAAGTTCATCAGGACCAGGTGATTTATTAATCTTAATTTTGATTAATCTCTCCCGGACTACTTCTTCGCTTAAACATGTATCTAACCATGAATCATTACTGTCACAATTGTTATGCTCTACTCCCACCATCCGTTCTTCACTGGTGAATACTGATGAAAAGAATTTGTTCAGTATTTCCGCTTTTATCAATTCTCCTAATTCATCTTTTAATGGACCTATATTCTCCTTTTTTAACCTTTTACCGTTTATGTATTTAAAAAACTTTTTAGGATTGGATTTACATTATATAGCGATTTTCTTTTAATTTTCTCCTATGTCCTAGAGGATGCTGGGGACACTTTATAGACCATGGGGTATAGACGGGATCCGCAGGAGCTTGGGCACACTATAAAGACTTAAAACTGGGTGTGAACTGGCTCCTCCCTCTATGCCCCTCCTCCAGACCTCAGTTAGATTCTGTGCTCAGAGAGACTGTGTTTTTATTTTCAGGGAGCACTGCTGGCTACAGACTCCCTGCATCGTGGGACTGAGGGGAGAGAAGCTGACCTACTTCTAATGAGTTCAAAGGCCCTGCTTCTTAGGATACTGGACACCATTAGCTCGAGAGGGTCTGATCGCTAGCCGTGCTAGATGCTCGTTCCCGGAGCCGCGCCGTCAACCCCCTTGCAGAGACAGAAGAAATAAGCCGGGTGAATATTAAGAAGTAAAGAAGACTTCAGAGATGGCAGAAGACGCAGTATAAAGTACAGCGCGGTGGTCGCGCTGCGCGCCATGCTCCCACACACACACAGCGGCACTGAAGGGCACAGGGGGGCGCCCTGGGCAGCAATAAACCTCAGATCTGGCAAATACATTTAGGTGCCTGGGCACATATACCCCCACCAGTATAAATATAAATTCAAAAGAAGCAGGACTGAAGTGTGCCATTGAGGGGGCGTGGCTTAGCCCTCATAGCTCTAACTAGCGCTATTTTCTCCTCAGAGATGCTGAGCCTTCCTCTCCACTGTAACAAGTAACGGGCAAAACGGGGGCACAGTTGATTTGGTGCTTATTTGTGATAAAGCGCTGAAAACTCTGTGGCTGTGTATTGCACACTTCAGAGGTCAGGTGCTGGGTTGTGAGCTGGAAAACTCCCTTTGTGTCTCCCTGACAGGCTTAGTGTGAGTCTGTCCCCTATAGCCCAGTGTGTTTGGTGGTGTCGGTGCATGTGTGTCGGCATGTCTGAGGCTGAATGCTCTTCCCAGGAGGAAGTAGTTGTGGAGACCGTACAGACTGTGGGAGTGACCCCGTCGGCACCGCCGACTGCTGATTGGGTGAATATGTTGAGTGTTTTTAATGCTAATGTGGCTTTATTAAATAAGAGGTTATATAAATCTGAGTCCCAGCACTGAGCATGGAGGATGCATTGTCACAAACCCCTTGGGGGGCACAGACGCGTTCATTTGCTCAGTTAGTAGACACAGATACCGACACGGATACTGATTCCTGTGTCGACTATAATGATGCCAGATTAAATCTTAAACTGGCTAAGAATATTCAGTACATGATTGTGGCAATAAAGGAGGACCCTGAAGTTCCTGATACGAGGGTCTGCATGTATAAGTGTAGGAAACCTGAGGTAACGTTCCCTCCCTCTAATGAACTGAATACTCTTTTTTTAAAAGGCTTAGGAAAATCCTGACAAAAAGTTTTTGCTTTACAAGAGAATTCTGCTGACTTATCCATTTCCCTCAGGGGACAGGAAAATGTGGGAGTCAACCCCCTCTGTGGACAAGGCTTTATCCCGTCTGTCCAAAAAGGTAGCTCTTCCGAGTCCGAACATGACAGCCCTGAAGGATCCTGCGGATCGTCGACAGGAAAGCGCATTGAAATCGATATGTCTATACGGGGACGCTGCTCAGACCTACCGTGGCGTCGGCATTGGTGAGTAGCGCTATTGAAAAGTGGGCGGATAATTTATCCACTGAAATTGATACCCTGGACAGGGATAGCATTCTCGTAACTTTAAGTTACATAAGGGACGCTGCAGCATATCTGAAAGACGCTGCAAGGGATATTGGCATTTTGGTATCAAAGGCCAATGCCATGGCAGTCTCGGCTAGGAGGGCATTGTGGATTCATCAATGTAATGTTGATGCGGACTCAAAGAAAGCTATGGAGACTCTGCCGTATAAAGGTGGTGTCTTGTTTGGTGACGGCCTTGCATACCTGGTATCTACGGCTACTGCGGGTAAATCATCATTTCTACCTTATGTCCCTGCACAGCAGAAGAAAACGCCTCACTATCAGATGCAGACCTTTAGGACCAATAAGTACAAAAGAGGGCGAGGGGGCTCCTTTCTTGCTACTAGAGGTAGGGGAAGGGGTAAAAGATCACTTGCGGTGTCAGGTTCCCAGGAGCAGAAGCCCTCCACGGCTGCTGCAAATCCTCCACATGACGCTGGGGCTCCTCTGCATGAGTCCACTCAAGTGGGGGCACGTCTTAGGCTTTTCAGTCAGGTCTGGATTCGATCGGGCCTGGATCCTTGGGTATTAGACATGATAACCCAATGTTACAAACTGGAGTTTCAAAACGTGCCCCCTACAAAGTAGACAAAAACAGCAAGTTTAAAGATGAGGACCCGCATGTGAAACATCTTTAAACTTGCTGTTTTTGTCTACTTTGTAGACCATTTGATATGGTGAGAGACCACCCTTTACCTGATTTATATGTTCAGAAAGTAATATATGATATTGCACCATTGGAGGTTTTTCTCATCTTTCTCTTTTGGGATACATCTGTGGAGAGGAGGACCAAAACCATTGGGAATCCCTACTGGTAAAATTCCAGCCCCCCAATACGTGATTGTCTACTCCTAAAAAAGTAGACTCATCTTTAGGTATAAGGCTCATTTAAAGATTTTAATCCAACAGTTTGATAACATGTGTGTGATACACTATGAATGTTTATTTATGTTTTCTTTGAGCGCCTCTGGACTCTAATGGCATCTCTTTGACCGTATCTACAGTGGTATAGTCTAGGTGCTAAGTTTCCATCATTTTTTTTATACTCTCCGCCCCCCCCCTCCTCCCCTCGAGCACAATGCTAAGTAGACTTACAGTACCAGTTAGAGAATGTAAGCCACTTCGTGATACACTGGACAGTTTGTATCCCAACAAAGGGGGTGATTTAGACCTGATCGTAGATATGCTAAATTTAGCTCATCTATGATCAGCTTCCCTGACATGCGGGGGGGATGCCCAGCACAGGTCCTACCACGCCGTATAAGTACAAAAGCATTGCACAGTGCATGCAGGCAGGTAGCTACTCATTGCTGCCCGGGTCGCAGCTGCTACGTGTGACTTCACGCAGCCGCTGCGGCCCGCACCCCCAATGGTCTGGGCACGCCTGCGTTGCCCAGACAGCACACCTAAATGGTGACTAAATGCTGTAAGCCTGCCCCTCCCACCTAGTGACCGCCCTGTCAATCAGGCAGAGGCAATCGCAGGGCTAAGACAGCCGTCGGCTGTCGGGCATGCGCCGGGGCACTGCGGCGCTGATGCATGGGCAGTTCAGACCCGATTGCTGCTGTGCGAAAATGCACAGCAGCGGTCAGGTCTGAATTAGCCCCAAAGTCTCCAGACTGCAAATACAGTTTGAGAAATTATGGTTTTATTTGATGTGATTAGATATATATTTTGTCATTACCATACTGTACCTCCCAAGATGACCCTCTCCAATAGGGACACAAATGCTCTGCTACTTTACTTTTACCTTTCTCTATGATTGCCGACACCTGATTTGAACAGGTTAATGGGTAAGAAAATAAGAATTTACTCACCGGTAATTCTATTTCTCGTAGTCCGTAGTGGATGCTGCGAACTCCGTAAGGACCATGGGGGATAGCGGGCTCCGAAGGAGGCTGGGCACTCTAGAAAGATCTTAGACTACCTGGTGTGCACTGGCTCCTCCCACTATGACCCTCCTCCAAGCCTCAGTTAGGATACTGTGCCCGGACGAGCGTACACAATAAGGAAGGATTTTGAATCCCGGGTAAGACTCATACCAGCCACACCAATCACACCGTACAACTCGTGATATGAAACACAGTTAACAGTATGAAACAATAGAGCCTCTCAACAGATGGCTCAACAATAACCCGATTTAGTTAACCATAACTATGTACAAGTATTGCAGATAAACCGCACTTGGGATGGGCGCCCAGCATCCACTACGGACTACGAGAAATAGAATTACCGGTGAGTAAATTCTTATTTTCTCTAACGTCCTAGTGGATGCTGGGAACTCCGTAAGGACCATGGGGATTATACCAAAGCTCCCAAACGGGCGGGAGAGTGCGGATGACTCTGCAGCACTGAATGAGAGAACTCCAGGTCCTCCTCAGCCAGGGTATCAAATTTGTAGAATTTTTGCAAACGTGTTTGCCCCTGACCAAGTAGCTGCTCGGCAAAATTGTAAAGCCGAGACCTCTCGGGCAGCCGCCCAAGATGAGCCCACCTTCCTTGTGGAATGGGCATTGACAGATTTTGGCTGTGGCAGGCCTGCCACAGTATGTGCAAGCTGAATTGTACTACAAATCCAACGAGCAATAGTCTGCTTAGAAGCAGGAGCACCCAGCTTGTTAGGTGCATATAGGATAAACAGCGAGTCAGATTTTCTGACTCCAGTCGTTCTGGAAACATATATTTTCAGTGCCCTGACAACGTCTAGCAACTTGGAGTCCTCCAAGTCCCTAGTAGCCTAGGCACCACAATAGGCTGGTTCAGGTGAAACGCTGACACCACCTTTGGGAGAAACTGGGGACGAGTCCTCAATTCTGCCCTATCCATATGGAAAATCAAATAAGGGCTTTTACAAGACAAAGCCGCCAACTTTGATACTCGCCTGGCAGAAGCCAAGGCCAATAACATAACCACCTTCCACGTGAGATATTTCAGATCCACGGTTTTTAGTGGTTCAAACCAATGTGATTTTAAGAAACTCAACACCACGTTGAGATCCCAAGGTGCCACAAGAGGCACAAACGGGGGCTGACTCTGCAGCACTCCTTTTATAAATGTCTGAACTTCAGGTACTGAAGCTAGTTCTTTTTGAAAGAAAATCGACAGAGCCGAGATCTGTACCTTAATGGAACCCAATTTAAGGCCCATAGTCACTCCTGCTTGCAGGAAATGCAGAAATCGACCTAGTTGAAATTCCTCTGTTGGGGCCCTTTCGGCCTCACACCATGCAACATATTTTCGCCATATGCGGTGATAATGAGTTGCTGTAACCTCTTTCCTGGCTTTAGTAAGCGTAGGAATGACTTCCTCCGGAATGCCCTTTTCCTTCAGGATCCGGCGTTCAACCGCCATGCCGACAAACGCAGCCGCGGTAAGTCTTGGAACAGACAGGGCCCCTGCTGCCGCAGGTCCTGTCTGAGTGGCAGAGGCCATGGGTCCTCTGATATAAATTCTTGAAGTTCTGGGTACCAAGTCTTCTTGGCCATCCACGAGTATCGTTCTTACTCCTCGCCTTCTTATTATTCTCAGTACCTTTGGTATGAGAGGCAGAGGGGAGAACACATAAACCGACTGGTACACCCACGGTGTTACCAGAGCGTCCATAGCTATCGCCTGAGGGTCCCTTGACCCGGTGCAATCTTTTATAGCTTTTTGTTGAGGCGGGACGCCATCATGTCCACCTGTGGCCTTTCCCAATGGTGTACAATCCTATTGGAAGACTTCTGGAGGAAGTCCCCATTCTCCCGGGTGGAGGTCGTGTCTGTTGAGAAGATCTGCTTCCCAGTTGTCCACTCCGGGAATGAACATTGCTGACAGTGCTAACACATGATTTTCCGCCTATCGGAGAATCCTTGTGGCTTCTGCCATCGCCATCCTGCTTCTTGTGCCGCCCTGTTGGTTTACATGGGCGACTGCCGTGATGTTGTCTGATTGGATCAGTACCGGCTGGTTTTGAAGCAGAGGCCTTGCCGGCCTCAGGGCATTGTAAATGGCCCTCAGGTCCAGAATATTTATGTGTAGGGAAATAACCTGACTTGACCAAAGTCCCTGGAAATTTCTTCCCTGTGTGACTGCCTCCCAGCCTCAAAGGCTGGAATCCATGGTCACTAGGACCTTGTCCTGTATGCCGAACCTGCGGCCCTCTTGAAGATGGGCACTCTGCAGCCACCACAGTAGAGATACCCTGGTCCTTGGAGACAGGGTTATCAGCCTATGCATCGGAAGATGCGATCCGGACCACTTGTCCAACAGGTCCCTCTGAAAAGTTCTTGTATGGAACCTGCCTAATGGGATTGCTTCGTAGGAAGCTACCATTTTTCCCAGGACTCGCGTGCAATGATGCACCGCTACCTATTTTGGCTTCAGGAGGTCTCTGACTAGAGATGACCACTCCTTGGCTTTCTCCTCCGGGAGAAACACTATTTCTGGTTTATGTCCAGAACCATCCCCAGGAACAGTAGACGTGTCATAGGAACCAGCTGTGACTTTGGACTGTTTAGAATCCAACCATGCTGTTGTAGCACTTTCCAAAATAGTGCTACCCCGACTACCAACTGCTCCTTGGACCTCGCCCTTATAACGAGATTGTCCAAGTACGGGATAATTACAACTCCCTTTTTTTTGAAGGAGTATCAACATTTCGGCCATTACCTTGATAAAACACCCTCGGTGCCATGTACAGTCCAAACGGCAGTGTCTGGACTTGGTAATGGTAATCCTGTACCACAAATCTGAGGTACTCCTGGCGAGGATGGTAAATGGGGACATGCAGGTAAGCATCCTTGATGTCCCAGGATACCATGTAATCCCCCTCGTCCAGGCTTGGAATAACCGCCCTGAGCGATTCCATCTTGAACTTGAATTTTTGTGTTCAAGGATTTTAAATATAAAATGGGTCACACCGAACCATGCGGTTTCGGTACCCCAACCCGTGTGGAATAGTAACCCCGTCCTTGTTGAAGTAGGGGCACCTTGAGTATTACCTGCTGGGAATACCGCTTATTAATTGCCTCTAGCACAGCCTCCCTGCCTGAGGGAGTTGTCAGCAAGGCATATTTTAGGAAACGGCTGGGGGGAGACATCTCGAATTCCAGCTTGTACCCCTGAAATACTACTTGAAAGAAACAGGGATCCACCTGTGAGCGAGCCCACTAATTGCTGAAATTTTTTAGACGGCCCCCCACCGTACCTGGCTACACCTGTGGAGCACCCGCGTCATGGTGTGGCCTCACAGGAGGTGGGGGAAGAATCTTGATTCTGGGAACAGGCTGACTGGTGCAGCTTTTTTCCCTCTACCCTTGTCTCTGTACAGAAAGGAAGCGCCATTTGACCCGCTTGCTTTTCTGAAGCCGAAAGGACTGTACCTTTGTCTGTGAGGAAACCTGAGGTAAAATTATTTCTTCCCAGCAGTTGCTGTGGATACGAGGTCCCAGAGACCATCCCCAAATAATTCCTCACCCTTATAAGGCTCTCTATGCGCTTTTTAAGTCAGCATCACCTGTCCAGTGACAGGCCTCTAATACCCTCCTGACAGAATGGACATTACATTTATTTTGGATGCCAGCCGGCAAAATATCCCTCTGTGCATCCCCCATATATAAGACGACGTCTTTAATATGTTTTTATGTTTTCCAACTAGTATCCCTGTTTGACAGGGTCACCGACCACGCTGCAGCAGCACTATCTGCAGGTCTCAGTCTAGTACCTGAGTGTGTAAATACAGACTTCAGGATAGCCTCCTGTTTTTTATCAACAGGTACCTATTAAAGTGGCCGTATCCTAAGACGGCAGTGCCACCTTTTTTGACAAACGTGTGAGCGCCTTATCCACCGTAGGGGATATCTCCCAGCGTAACTGATCCACCTGGCGGGAAAGGGTACGCCATCAGTAACTTTTTATAAATTACCAGTTTCTTAACGGAGGAACCCACGCTTTCACACACTTCATTTATTCATCTGATGGGGGAACAAAACACTGCCTGTTTTTTCTCCCCAAACCTAAAACCCATTTTTAGAGGTGCTTGGGTTAAAGTCAGAAATGTATAACACATTTTTTATTGCCGGGATCACGTCACGGATGTTTCTAGTGGATTGTGTATATGTCTCCACCTTGTCGACACTGAAGTCAGACTCCGCGTCGACATCTGTGTCTGCCATCTGAGAGAGCGGGCGTTTTTGAGCCCCTGATGGCCTTTGAGACGCCTGGGCAAGCGCGGGCTGTGAAGCCGGCTGTCCCACAGCTGTTACGTCATCCACCCTTTTATGTAAGGAGTTGACACTGTCGGTTAATACCTTTCACCTATCCATCCACTCTGGTGTCGGCCCCACAGGGGGCGACATCACATATATCGGCCTCTGTTCTGTCACCATATAAGCCTCCTCATTCAACATGTCGACACAGCCGTACCGACACACCGCAGACACACAGGGAATGCTCTAAACGAGGACAGGACCCACAAAAGCCCTTTGGGGGGACAGAGTAAGAGTATGCCAGCACACACCAGAGCGCTATATATATACAGGGACTAACTGAGTTATGTCCCTAATAGCTTTTATATAATATACTGTATACAGTGCCAATTTTAATGCCCCCCCTCTCTTTTCCCTCTTACTGTACTGTAGAATTGCAGGGAAGAGCCAGGGAGCTTCCCTCCAGCCGAGCTGTGAGGGAAAAATGGCGCCAGTGTGCTGAGGAGATAGGCTCCGCCCCTTTTTCGCGGCCTATTCTCCCGTTTTTTATGGAATTCTGGCAGGGGTATTTACCTCATATATAGCCCCTGGAGCCATATATTGAGGTATTTTAGCCAGCCAAGGTGTTTTTATTGCTGCCTCAGGGCGCCCCCCCCAGCGCCCTGCACCCTCAGTGACCGGAGTGTGAAGTGTGTGAGAGGAGCAATGGCGCACAGCTGCAGTGCTGTGCGCTACCTTGGTGAAGACAGAGTCTTCATGCCGCCGATTTTCCGGACCATCTTCTTGCTTCTGGCTCTGTAAGGGGGACGGCGGCGCGGCTCCGGGACCGAACATCAAGGCTGGGCCTGCGGTCGATCCCTCTGGAGCTAATGGTGTCCAGTAGCCTAAGAAGCCCAATCCGGCTGCAAGCAGGCGAGTTCGCTTCTTCTCCCCTTAGTCCCTCGCTGCAGTGAGCCTGTTGCCAGCAGGTCTCACTGAAAATAACAAATTCTAAGACTATAACTTTCTAAGAGCTCAGGAGAGCCCCTAGTGTGCATCCAACCTCGGCCGGGCACGAAATCTAACTGAGGCTTGGAGGAGGGTCATAGTGGGAGGAGCCAGTGCACACCAGGTAGTCTAAGATCTTTCTAGAGTGCCCAGCCTCCTTCGGAGCCCGCTATCCCCCATGGTCCTTACGGAGTTCCCAGCATCCACTAGGACGTTAGAGAAAGGTGTTGCAGCACAGGTGATGGCAATCACAAATTAAGAGGAAGTTCAGGAGCAGAGCATTCTGTCCCTCCTGGAGAGGGTCGTGTTGGGAGGTATGCATTACAAACCACCCATCACATTTCTGGTCATGTGCTTTGTAGAACTGGAATTATATTTATTAACTAAAAGTGTACATCAGAGGTTCTCAAACTTGGTCCTCGTTGGCCCACACAGTGCATGTTTTGCAGGTAACCCAGAAGGTGCAAAGGTGTATTAATTACTCACTGACACATTTTAAAAGGTCCACAGGTGGAGCTAATTATTTCACTTGTGATTCTGTGAGGAGACCTGCAAAACATGCACTGTGTGGGCCCACGAGGACCAAGTTTGAGAACCTCTGGTGTACATGAATTGTTTTTTAACTGTTAGGTATTTTTCTGACAGAAAGTCCAAACAGGAAACATATTTGTTCAAAAAAGGCCCTCTCTTTCCAGAAAAGCAATATGGAATTTACTTGGCTTGACAAAAAATATAAAAAGAGAAATTGACCAAAATTGTAAAGCATTTATTTCTGTCTGGTCGTGAAGAGATGAAATATTTCCAGTCATTAAGTGGTTAATGATGTGTGTTTTATCACGCTCCATTCAGCCACAATTAAATGAGTTACAGTATGCCATCATGCATACCTCCCAACATGACCCTCTCCAGGAGGGACAAAATGCTCTGCTTCTGTACTTTTTTCTTAATTTATAATTGCCGGCACCTGTGTTGAACTGGTTGATGGATAAGAAAGGAGTTTCAGCACATGTGATGGCAATCATACACTAATAGAGAAGTCCAGAAGCAGACCAGTCTGTCCCCACTGGAGAGGGTCATATTGGGAGGTATGCATCATGGACATGCACAAGGGCCCATAATCTCCCAGGACCTTAAATGTGGGTCCAACGCTGACGCCACTGTTGGGAAAGCGCAGCAGAGGTTGTTCTTCCTCAGTCAACTAAGGAAGTTCAACATCCCACAGAAGCTTCTGCTCCTCTTCTACTCCGCGATTGTGGAGTCGGTACTGTGCTCCTTGATACTGGTATGGTACAGCTCCACCAGCGCGAGGGACAGATGCAGGCTCCAAAAGGTGGTCTGAACCACATAGAAGATCATCGGGGCCGACCTTCCCTCAGTCCAGGACCTGTACTTGTCCAGAGCTAAAAAGCGGGCAATGAAGATAGTAAAAGACCAGCTACACCCCGGCCACAGCATGTTTAACTTGCTACCTTCAGGCAGGCGTTACAAGGCCGTCCCCACCAGGTCCACCAGAAGCCTCAAAAGTTTCTTTCCCCAAGCGGTCCGCCTTCTGGACTCCTGAACACTGACTGACTAGATGTACATGTAAATAACTTGTGTCCCTACAGTATACCTATCTATGTGACTTTACTTGCCCCCCCCCCCCCCGACCCCCCCCCCCCCCCCCCCCCCCCCCCCTCTCTCCCCCACCTCTCTCCCCCGCCTGCTTATCTGTTACCTACTTGGCTGTTGTATAGCAAACAGAAGACAAATTCCTAGTATACGCAAGTAAACCTGGTCAATAAAGCTGATTCTGATGATTCTGATTCAGATTTCAAGGGCACATTTTTAGAATTTTGCTTCAAAAAGTAACATATACATAAAATTAATCAAAAAGGATTTCATGCATACAAAGTATTATAAAGATCGATTTAGCTTGGTGTTTTTTCTAGACTACCCCTTCAAAGTTTTAATACACACACCTGTTCCCCTTTTCTTATACTCAGTGATAACAGCTGGCGGCATTTAGATGCTGATTAAACATAGGAGGTACAAATTATGAAGGAGTCAGACAGTTCTGCTTAGTATAACAAAGGCATCTATAGTGAATATTCACTCACAGGTGGGCTCTGGGGAGGATCATTACACCTCTAATACTGTACTTTATGACTATTTATGTAACATTAAAATACTGACACTTTTTCATTTTGAAACATGTTACTATAACGGATGTAGACTACATTTTACACAACAGATTAGACCACTGTAATCCGCTGTGATTTGCTAAGGCCTGAGGTTATTGAATTTTTGTGTAATAAAAATATAATTTATACCATCCCTATTATAGCCAGGGGAGATCGATCCTAGAGACTGATTTTACACAACAGTAACTTTTATAGAAGAGCAGATCTGTCTCACAGATTAAAATGGACAGCATGGATGTTAAACAATAACTATCATAATATAAGATAGAAAATACAGTACAATGTGTTACGCTACAGCACTGTAAACCTATTGTAAAATGCTATCCCACACCAGGTGATGACTTGTCACTGGCATACTTCCCAACATGACCCTCTCCAGGAGGGACAGAATGTTGTGCTTCTGGACTTTTCTCTTAATTTGTGATTGCCAGCACCTGTTTTCAACAGGTTACTGCACAGGTTCTTAAACTCGGTCCTCAGGACCCAACACAGTGCATGTTTTGCAGGTCTCCTCACAAAATCACAAGTGAAATAATTAGCTCCACCTGTGGACCTTTTAAAAAGTATCGGTGAGTAATTAATACACCTGTGCACCTACTGGGTTACCTGCAAAACATGCACTGTGTGCGGTCCTGAGGACCGAGTTTGAGAACCCCTGGGTTAATGGATAAGAAAGGTGAGGCAATCGGGTCTGGGACTCAGGTTCGACAGCAAAAAGGTCAACACACCTTATGTCGACGCCAATTGGTCGACACACCTTAGGCCGACGTGGACAAAAGGTCGCCATGGGCAAAAGGTCGACAGGAACAAGGTCGACATGGAAAAAGGTCAACATTAGTTTTTTATGTTTTTTTGGTATTGTTTTCTTCGCTCGCCATGCTTTGGGCATGGTGCCTTCACTCCGCTGCCACTTCGCTCGGCACAGATTACCCTTTTTTTTACGATTTGTACTTTTTCACGGCAGTGTTTGGCTATTGCCGGCAGTGATTTTGAATACGCATTTTTGTAAATTACCGAGTTGTATAAAATAACAGGCGTGTTTGACCGATGGTGTATTCATTAATATTTTTTTTCTTTGCCTTCAAAAAAAAAAATACGAATGCCCTCATCACTGCCAAGATTTCAGTTTAGTAAATTCCCGAGATGACACTTTGAAGAAAAAATGCAAATTCGGTCAAAATCGGGAGCTTAGTAAATATACCCCTAGGAGTCACTATATCAGGTGACTTAAAGGCAGGTAAACAATGTAACAAAGCAATGAGGAAGGATACTCAGATGCTTGGTTCCATAGGGAGGGGAATCAGCAGCACAAATAAAGAAGTAATAATGCCACTGTATAGGTCATTGGTACGGCCTCATCTAGAATACTGTTCAGTTCTGGAGGCCATATCTTCAAAAGGATATTAATATATTAGAGACTGTACAAAGAAGAGCAGCTAAAATGATGTATGGCCTACATCACAAAACATACCCAGAAAAACAAAGAAATCTCAATATGTATAGTTTGGAGCAGAGAAAGGAAAGGGGGGACATGATAGAAACTTTCAAATATATCAAGGGTTTTAACAAAGTCCAGGAGGGAAACATTCTTCAAATGAAGAGAAGTATTAGAACACGCGTTGAAACTGGAGGGAGGTTCAGGGGAAATTTGAGGAGAAATTACTTTACAGAAAGGGTAGTGGATAAGTGGAGTAGCCTCCCATCAGAGGTGGTAGAGGCTAAGATAGTAGAGAAATTTAAACATGCATGGGAAAGACAAAAGGATATCCTTAGTATTTACAAAGAAACAAGGATCAAATAAGCTTTGAGGTAAAAATATGGTAAAAAAGGGGAAGACAAGATGGGCCAGGTGGTTCTTCTCTGCCATCAAAATGTATGTTTCTATGTTTCTTTGTACACAACGGCTGTGCTAAAATATGTAAAAGCCTCAAAAGGCGTCTTAAGTAAGGAGATGCCTACTGCCAGTTTCTCTAACGTCCTAAGTGGATGCTGGGGACTCCGTCAGGACCATGGGGTTTAGCGGCTCCGCAGGAGACAGGGCACAATAATAAAAGCTTTAGGATCAGGTGGTGTGCACTGGCTCCTCCCCCTATGACCCTCCTCCAAGCCTCAGTTAGATCTTTGTGCCCGGCCGAGAAGGGTGCAATCTAGGTGGCTCTCCTGAGCTGCTTAGAATAAAAGTTTAAGTTAGGTTTTTTATTTTCAGTGAGTCCTGCTGGCAACAGGCTCACTGCTACGAGGGACTTAGGGGAGAGAAGTAAACTCACCTGCGTGCAGGATGGATTTGCTTCTTAGGCTACTGGACACCCTTAGCTCCAGAGGGAGTCGGAACACAGGTCTCACCCTGGGGTTCGTCCCGGAGCCGTGCCGCCGACCCCCCTTGCAGATGCCGAAGTTGAAGAGGTCCAGAAACAGGCGGCAGAAGACTTTCAGTCTTCATAAGGTAGCGCACAGCACTGCAGCTGTGCGCCATTGTTGTCAGCACACTTCATACCAGCGGTCACTGAGGGTGCAGGGCGCTGGGGGGGGCGCCCTGGGCAGCAATGTATTATACCTTTTTTATGGCTAAAATACATCACATATAGCCCTTGAGGCTATATGGATGTATTTAACCCCTGCCAGATCTCACAAACTCCGGGAGAAGAGCCCGCCGTTTTAGGGGGCGGGGCCTATTCTCCTCAGCACACGGCGCCATTTTCCTGCTCAGCTCTGCTGTGAGGAAGGCTCCCAGGCTCTCCCCTGCACTGCACTACAGAAACAGGGTTAAAACAGAGAGGGGGGGCACTTATTTGGCGATATGATTACATATGTGAAAATGCTATAAGGGAAAAACACTTGTATAAGGGGTTGTCCCTGTATAATTATAGCGTTTTTGGTTTGTGCTGGCAAACTCTCCCTCTGTCTCCCCAAAGGGCTAGTGGGGTCCTGTCCTCTATCAGAGCATTCCCTGTGTGTGTGCTGTGTGTCGGTACGTGTGTGTCGACATGTAGGAGGACGATGTTGGTGAGGAGGCGGAGCAAATTGCCTGTATTGGTGATGTCACTCTCTAGGGAGTCGACACCGGAATGGATGGCTTATTTAGGAATTACGTGATAATGTCAACACGATGCAAGGTCGGTTGACGACATGAGACGGCCGGCAAACAAATTAGTACCTGTCCAGGCGTCTCAGACACCGTCAGGGGCTTGTAAAAACGCCCATTTACCTCACACGGACACTGACTTCAGTGTCGACGGTGAAGAAACAAACGTATTTTCCTTTAGGGCCACACGTTACATGTTAAGGGCAATGAAGGAGGTGTTACATATTTCTGATACTACAAGTACCACAAATAAGGGTATTATGTAGGGTGGGAATAATCTACTTGTAGTTTTTCCTGAATCAGATAAATTAAAGTGTGTGATGATACGTGGGTTTCCTCCGATAGAAAATTATTGGAGGTATACCTTTTCCCGCCAGAAGTGAGGGCGAGTTGGGAAACACACCTTAGGGTGGATAAGGCGCTCACACGCTTATAAAAACAAGTGGCGTTACCGTCTCCAGATACGGCCGCCCTCAAAGAGCCAGCTGATAGGAAGCTGAAAAATATCCTAAAAAGTATATACACACATACTGGTGTTATACTACGACCAGCAATCGCCTCAGCCTGGATGTGCAGCGCTGGGGGGGCTTGGTCGGATTTCCTGACTGAAAATATTGATACCCTTGACAGGAACAATATTTTATTGACTATAGAGCATTTTAAGGATGCATTTCTATATATGCGAGATGCGCAGAGGGATATTTGCATTCTGGCATCAAGAGTAGATGTGATGTCCATATCTGCCAGACGATGTTTATAGACACGACAGTGGTCAGGTGATGCAGATTCCAGACGGCACATGGAAGTATTGCCGTATAAAGGGGCGGTCCATCGGACCTGGTGGCCATGGCAACAGCTGGAAAATCCACTTTTGTTACCCCAAGTCACATCTCAGCAGAAAAGGACACAGTCTTTTCAGTCTCAGTCCTTTCGTACCCATAAAGGCAGGCGGGCAAAAGGCCAGTCATATCTGCCCAGGGTTAGAGGAAAGGGAAGAAGACTGCAGCAGGCAGCCCATTCCCAGGAACAGAAGTCCTCCACAGCTTCTGCCAAGTCCGCAGCATGACGCTGGGGCCATACAAGCGGACTCAGGTGCGGTGGGGGGTCATCTCAAGAGTTTCAGCACGCAGTGGGCTCACTCGCAAGTGGACTCCTGGATCCTACACGTAGTATCCCAGGTGTACATTGGAAATTCGATACGTCTTCCCCTCACAAGTTCCTGAAGTCTGCTTTACCAACGTCTCCCTCCGACAGGGAGGCAGTATTGGAAAAAAAAAAAAAAATTCACAGGCTGTATTCCCAGCAGGTGATAATCAAAGTACCCCTCCTACAACAAGGGAAGGGGTATTATTCCACACTATATTGTGGTACTGAAGCCAAACGGCTCGGTGAGATCTAAAAGATTTGAACAATTACATACAAGGGTTCAAATCAAGATGGAGTCACTCAGAGCAGTGATAGCGAACCAGGACGATATGGTGTCACTGGATATCAGGGACGCTTACCTACATGTCCAAATTTTGCCCTTCTCACCAAGGGTATCTCAGGTTCGTGGTACAGAACTGTCACTATCAGTTCAGACGCTGCCGTTTGGATTGTCCACGGCACCCCGGGTCTTTACCATGGTAATGGCCGAAATGATGATTCTTCCTAAAAGAAATATGGACGCTTTCCATGATAAGGGCAAGGTCCAGAGAACAGTTGGCGGTCGGAGTAGCACTATCTCAAGTAGTTCTACGACAGCACGAGTGGATTCTAAATATTCCAAAATCGCAGCTTTTTCCGACGACACGTCTAATGTTCCTAGGAATGATTCTGGACACAGTCCAGAAAAGGATGTTTTCTCCCGGAGAAGAAGACCAGGGAGTTATCCGAGCTAGTCAGGAACCTCCTAAAACCAGGAAAAGTATCAGTGCATCATTGCACAAGGGTCCTGTGAAAAATGGTGGTTTCTTACAAAGCGATCCCATTCGGTAGATTTCACGCAAGAACCTTTCAGTGGAATCTGCTGGGAAAATGGTCCGGATCGCATCTTCAGATGCATCAGCGGACAACCCTGTCTCCAAGGACAAGGGTGTTTTCTTCTGCGGTGGCTGCAGAGTGCTCATCTATGAAAGGGCCGCAGATTCGACATTCAGGACTGGGTCCTGGTGACCACGGATGCCAGCCTAAGTGGCTGGGGAGCAGTCACACAAGGAAAAAATTTCCAGGGAGTGTGATCAAGTCTGGAGACTTCTCTCCACATAAATATACTGGAGCTAAGGGCAATTTACAAGGCTCTAAGCTTAGCAAGACCTCTGCTTCAAGGTTAGCCGGTATTGATCCAGTGGGACAACATCACGGCAGTCGCCCACGTAAACAGACAGGGCGGCACATGAAGCAGGAGGGAAATGGCAGAAACTGCAAGGATTCTTCGCTGGGCGAAAAATCATGTGATAACACTCTCAGCAGTGTTAATTCCGGGAGTGGAAAACTGGGAAGCAAACTTCCTCAGCAGGCATAACCTCCACCCGGGAGAGTGGGGACTTCAGCGGGAAGTCTTCCACATGATTGTAAACCGTTGGGAAAAACCAAAGGTGGACATGATGGCGTCCCGCCTGAACAAAAAACTAGACAAATATTGCGCCAGGTCAAGGGACCCTCAGGCAATAGCGGTGGACGCTCTGGTAACACTGTGGGTGTACCAGTCAGGGTATGTGTTCCCTTCTATGCATCTCATACCAAAAGTACTGAGAATCATAAGAAGGAGATGAGTAAGAACGATACTCGTGGTTCCGGATGGGTCAAGAAGGACTTGGTACCCGGAACTTCAAGAGATGCTCACGGAAGAACCGTGGCCTCTACCTTTAAGAAAGGACCTGCTCCAGCAGGGGCCTTGTCTGTTCCAAGACTTACCGCGGCTGCGTTTGACGGCATGGCAGTTGAACGCCGGATCCTGAAAGGGCATTCCAGATGAAGTCATCCCTACCCTGGTCGAAGCCAGGACGGATGTAAACCGCAAAACATTTTCACCGCATTTGGCGAAAATATGTTGCGTGGTGTGAGGCCAAGAAGGTCCCTACAGAGGAATTCCAACTGGGTCGTTTCCTACATTTCCTGAAAACAGGACTGTCTATGGGCCTAAAATTAGGGTCCATTAAGGTTCAAATTTCGACCCTGTCAAATTTCTTCCAGAAAGAACTGGCTTCAGTGCCTGAAGTTCAGACGTTTGTAAAAGGGGTACTGCATATACAGCCTCCTTTTGTGCCCCCAGTGGCACCTTGGGATCTCAATGTTGTTTTGAGTTTCCTAAAGTCACATTGGTGATCCACTCACCACTGTGGAATTAAAATATTTCACATGGAAGGTGAAGATTCTATTAGCCCTGGCTTCAGCCAGGCGTGTGTCAGAATGGGCGGCTTTATCATATAAAAGCCCTTACTTAATTTTTCATTCTGACAGGGCAGAATTGAGGACTCGTCCTCAATTTCTCCTTAAGGTGTTTTCTGTTTTTCACATGAACCAACCTATTGTGGTACCTGCGGCTACTAGGGACTTGGAGGACTCCAAGTTACTTGACGTTGTCAGGGCCCTGAAAATATATGTTTCCAGGACGACTGGAGTCAGAAAATCTGACTCGCTGTTTATCCTGTATGCACCCAACAAGATGGGTGTTCCTGCTTCTAAGCAGACGATTGCTCGCTGGATTTGTGGTACAATTCAGCTTGCACATTCTGTGGCAGGCTTGCCACAGCCAAAATCAGTAAAAGCCCATTCCACAAGGAAGTGGGCTCATCTTGGGCGGCTGCCCGAGGGGTCTCGGCTTTACAACTTTGCCGAGCTGCTACTTGGTCAGGGGCACACCCTGACTGAGGAGGACCTGGAGTTCTCTCATTCGGTGCTGCAGAGTCATCCGCACTCTCCCGCCCGTTTGGGAGCTTTGGTATAATCCCCATGGTCCTGACGGAGTCCCCAGCATCCACTTAGGACGTTAGAGAAAATAAGAATTTACTTACCGATAATTCTATTTCTCGTAGTCCGTAGTGGATGCTGGGCGCCCATCCCAAGTGCGGATTGTCTGCAATACTTGTACATAGTTATTGTTACAAAAATCGGGTTATTCTTGTTGTGAGCCATCTTTTCAGAGGCTCCTTCGTTGTTATCATACTGTTAACTGGGTTCAGATCACAGGTTGTACGGTGTGATTGGTGTGGCTGGTATGAGTCTTACCCGGGATTCAATATCCTTCCTTATTATGCACGCTCGTCCGGGCACAGTATCCTAACTGAGGCTTGGAGGAGGGTCATAGGGGGAGGAGCCAGTGCACACCACCTGATCCTAAAGCTTTTATTATTGTGCCCTGTCTCCTGCGGAGCCGCTAAACCCCATGGTCCTGACGGAGTCCCCAGCATCCACTACGGACTACGAGAAATAGAATTATCGGTAAGTAAATTCTTATTTTCTGTGATCATCTTCTGTGTCCAAAGACACAGCATTTGATCAACTGTGTGAACACCTCCATTTTCTTGGATGCTTCATGTCGCCACTCCAAAATGGCAGCAGCATGTCAATCATACTGCAGCATTTGGGGGACTGTGAGCAACATTGCATTCCTAGATATGCGCATATGCAGTGCTGCTCCAGTGCATGCACAGATATTTAAACATGGGTAATTTCGAGTTGATCGCTAGCAGATTTCGGTCACTGCACAGCGATCAGGCCAAAAAACATCACTTCTGCGCATGTCTATGCGGCGCAATGCGCACGCACGTCGTACTATTACAACAAATGACGTAGTTTCACACAAGGTCTAGCAAAGCTTTTCAGTCGCACTGCTGGCCGCAGAGTGATTGACAGGAAGAGGGCATTTCTGGGTGTCAACTGACCGTTTTCAGGGAGTGTTCGAAAAAATGCAGGCGTGCCAGGAAAAATGCAGGCGTGGCTGAGTAAACGCAGGGCGTGTTTGTGACGTCAAAACAGGAACTGAACAGTCTGAAGTGAACGCAAGCGCTGAGTAGGTCTGAAGCTACTCTGAAAATTATTTTGTAGCCGCTCTGCGATCCTTTCGTTCGGACTTCTGCTAAGCTAAAATACACTCCCAGTGGGAGGCGGCATAGCGTTTGCACGGCTGCTAAAACCTACTAGCGAGCGAACAACTCGGAATGACCCCCATTGTGCAACTGTGAAATAATCCATATTGCATCTACTGTGCCTCTGAGTCACCGTCATGGGCCCTCATTCCGAGTTGTTCGCTCTGTAAATTTCTTTGCATCGCAGTGATTTTCCGCTTTGTGCGCATGCGTAATGTCCGCACTGTGACTGCGCCAAGTAATTTTACAATGAAGATAGTATTTTTACTCACGGCTTTTTCTTCGCTCCGGCGATCGTAGTGTGATTGACAGGAAATGGGTGTTACTGGGCGGAAACAGGCCGTTTTATGGGCGTGTGGGAAAAAACGCTACCGTTTCCGGAAAAAACGCAGCAGTGGCCGGAGAAACGGGGGAGTGTCTGGGCGAACGCTGGGTGTGTTTGTGACGTCAAACCAGGAACGACAAGCACTGAACTGATCGCAGATGCCGAGTAAGTGTGAAGCTACTCTGAAACTGCTAAGAAGTTTGTAATCGCAATATTGCGAATACATCGTTCGCAATTTTAAGATGCTAAGATACACTCCCAGTAGGCGGCGGCTTAGCGTGAGCAACTCTGCTAAAATCGCCTTGCGAGCGAACAACTCGGAATGAGGGCCATAGTCCCTTGGAAAATGGGACCGCTGCCCAGTCCCTGAGCTGGACCTAAATGAATCTAATGGATTCCATAAAACTAATAAACATTTCATTCTGCATAACACATTTTTATTTCTCTGTATTTTGTCATGGGAACTGCCATAACCAAATTGAACAGAAATGAAAGCTTGTCATCTGTAAAAGTGCAAATGCAGAATAAGAAACATTTTATTTTGCTCAAACATTGCTTATTTATCTGTCATATGCTTATTCCAGTGCATGCACCATTGGGTTTTTCATGTTCATCCAGGCACAGGTTTAGCACAATATTTTGAGGTCAGTGATATAAATATTCATACAGACAAAAGAAAAGTCTACATCGGAAATGCTTTATATTAATGCTTTTGTGCCATGGCTTTAATTGCAAGTTGACTTTTTTCCTTTTACAATACTGCTCACTGGAGCTTAGTTGTCTTGAGCAAGCCGGTTATGGGAGATATATACGAGTTATGGGGCACTGGGGCTGCATTTTTTAAGCGCCTCAGTTAAATATGTTGATACTTTATTTACAAAGGTTTATATACACATAGTCAGTGGCGTAACTAGAAATTTTTCTCCCCCAAGCCAAAAAATTCTTTGGCGCCCCCCCCCCCCCCGCCGCATAATTGGGAGCAAGAAAGGGATAAATATGCGCGCGCCTAAGGCGCGCGCTGCAAAAAAGGGGCGTGGTTTTGTTGGAATGGACGTGGTTTCTCATAAAGGGGCGTGGTATTGCAGGAAGAGACTACCTTATACCCCAGTTTTGCAACCTGCACGCCCAGACGTTAGCCACCACAAGAAAGAAAAATAATCCTGATTCATGCCCCTTACATTATTTGTCATTTTTCCTCCTTATAGTAATGCCCAGTATACATTATGCCACATACTGCAATGGCCCTTAGACATTATGCCGCACACAACAATGCACATGACACAATATGCACACACTGTAATGCCCCCGACACATTATGCCACACACCGTAATGCCTGTGACACATTATGCTACACACCGTAATGCCCCCGACACATTATGACAGGAATCGCAATGCCCGTTATACATTATGCTACACACTGCAATGCCCCTGATACATTATAGCACATACAATGCCTGTGACACATTATGACACACACCGCAATGACCTTGAGACATTATACCACAATGCCCGTGATATAGTATACCATACACCGTAATGCCTGTGACACATACCGCAATGCCCTGCCCGTTATACCCTATGCCACACACCGCAATGCCCGTTATGTATTATGCCACACTGCAATGACCCTGAGACATTATACCACATATCACAATGCCCGCGATATAGTATACCATACACCGTAATGCCTGTGACACATTATGACACACACCGCAATGTCCGTGATACATTATGCCACACACCGTAATGCCCATTACACATTAAGTCCTACAGTAAGGCTTCTAATTACTTTTCATTTACCTTCTCGTTGTCAGGGGTTTCATGCACTGGGTGTCATGCTCGTTGCCAGGTGTTTCATGCACTAGGTGTCATGCTCGTTGTCAGGTGTTTCATGCACTGGGTGTCATGCTCATTGCTAGGAGGTAGTCCTTGTTGCTAGGGCTGTGCTCCCAGTGCCACATATGTCCCCAGTGCCAGATATTCCCCCACGGTGCCAGGTACTCACATGCCCCCGGTGCCAAATATAGCCCCCCCCCATGTGCCAGGTACACATATACCCCCCCCAGTGCCACATATGCCCCCAGTGCCAGATATTCCCCCTAGTGCCAGATATGCCCCCAGTGCCAGATATGCCCCCAGTGCCAGATATTCCCCCAGTGCCAGATATTCCCCCCCAGTGCCACATATGCCCCCAGTGCCAGATATTCCCCCCATGCCAGATATGCCGCCAGTGCCATATATTCCCCCCCAGTGCCACATATGCCCCCAGTGCTAGATATTCCCCCAGTGCCAGATATGCCGCCAGTGCCATATATTCCCCCCCAGTGCCATATATTCCCCCCCAGTGCCAGATATTCCCCCCCCCGAGTGCCATATATGCCCCCCGTGCCATATATGCCCCCCGTGCCATATATGCCCCCCGTGCCATATATGCCCCCAGTGCCAGATATTCCACCCCAATGCCATATATCCCCCCCCCAGTGACAGATATTCCCCCCCAGTGCCATATATGCCCCCAGTGCCAGATATTCTCCCCCAGTGCCATATATGCCCCAGGGCCAGATATTCCCTCCCAGTGCCAGACATCCCCCCCCCAGTGCCATATATCCACCCCCCGTGCCAGATATCCCCTCCCCAGTGCCATATATGCCCCAGTGCCAGATATCCCCCCCAGTGCCAGACATCCCCCCCCAGTGCCAGATATGCCCTAGTGCCAGATATCCCCCCCCCAGTGCCATATATGTTTCAGTGCCAGATATCCCCCCTAGTGCCAGACATCCCCCCCAAGTGCCATATATGCCCCAGTGCCAGACATCCCCCCCCAGTGCCATATATGCCCCAGTGCCAGACATCCCCCCCCCCAGTGCCAGATATGCCCCAGTGCCAGATATCCCCCCCAGTGCCAGACATCCCCCCCCAGTGCCAGATATGCCCTAGTGCCAGATATCCCCCCCCCCAGTGCCATATATGCCCCAGTGCCAGATATCCCCCCTAGTGCCAGACATCCCCCCCCAGTGCCATATATGCCCCAGTGCCAGACATCCCCCCCCAGTGCCATATATGCCCCAGTGCCAGACATCCCCCCCCCAGTGCCATATATGCCCCAGTGCCAGACATCCCCCCCCCAGTGCCAGATATGCCCCAGTGCCAGATATCCCCCCCAGTGCCAGACATCCCCCCCCCAGTGCCAGATATGCCCTAGTGCCAGATATCCCCCCCCCCAGTGCCATATATGCCCCAGTGCCAGATATCCCCCCTAGTGCCAGACATCCCCCCCCCAGTGCCATATATGCCCCAGTGCCAGACATCCCCCCCCCCAGTGCCATATATGCCCCAGTGCCAGACATCCCCCCCCCCCCAGTGCCAGATATGCCCCAGTGCCAGACATTCCCCCCAGTGCCGCCGCCGCTTGTTGGAGGGACACGGAGGGCGCAGCGTGTGCCTCTCCTGTGTCCCTCCTGCTGCATCATCTCCGGCGGCCGTGGGTCTGATAGGGGGAAGTGCCGGTTCGTGAGCCAATTAGAGCTCACGAACGGCACTTCCCCCTATTAGACCCGCGGGCCGCCGGAGATGATGCAGGACTCAGGAGGGACACAGGAGAGGCACACGCTACGCCCTCCGTGTCCCTCCAATAAAAGGCGGAGGGAAGGAGAAAGCAGACTGACATGCGGACGCTCGTCCGCATGTCTGTCTGCTGTAATCAGTGGCGCCCCCGCAGCCCCTCGCCCCCAAGCCACCGCGAGGGCTGCGGGGGCAGTAGTTACGCCACTGCATACAGTACAAATACCCTTACTAGTAGAAATCCCACCTTGACAAACCAAAAAGCTCCTTTTAAGGGGTTTATTTACCAATATTCATGTTTGTGCCGTTTTTAAGGGAGTTTGATCTCAAATTTTATTGGATGTAATTTACTGCAACTTTTTGAATCCATATACAGTAATTTACTAAGCTGCCGAGTTTTCTAGTTTCGTATTTTCCGATGTCGATGTGATTTGTATTGTCGGGCAGTGTTTTACGGTAGTTATTAGTAAAACACTGCCTGACATAACACAATGAATCCCGGCCGGATCTGTGAGATCCGTGCAGGGCTTCATTGTGTGCATTATGAGAAGTGATTAAAGGGTTAAAAAATGTTAAAAAAATAGCGTGAGGTCCCCCCTCCTATGCGTAACCAACCTCGGGCTCTTTGAGCCGGTCCTGGTTGTAAAAAACAGGGGAAAATGCTTAGGGTCCCCCCATATTTAAACAACCAGAACCGGGCTCTGCACCTGGTCCTGGTGCAAAAAATACGGGGGACAAAAGACGTATGGTCTCCCGTATTTTTAACACCAGCACCAGGCTCCACTAGTCAGAGAGATAATGCAACAGCCGGGGACACTTTTATACTGGTCCCTGGCCGAGGTACCCTGGAGGAGTGGGGACCCCTTAAATCAAGGGTACCCTGGCCAGGGGTGACTAGCTGGGGGGGGGGGGGGGTAATGCCACGGCCGTATGGACCAGTATAACAGTGTACCCCGGCTGTGGCATTATCTCTCTGACTAGTGGAGCCCGGTGCTGAATTAAAAATTATGGGGGACCCCTACATCTTTTGTCCCCCGTATTTTTTGAACCAGGACCGGACGCAGAGCCCGGTGCTGGTTGTTTAAATATGGGGGAACCCTACACATTTTTTCCCCTGTATTTTTGCAACCATGACCTGCTCATAGAGCCCGTGGCTAGTTACGCATAGGAGGGGGGACCCCACGCATTTTTTGTCACCTAAACAGAACCTTTCCCACAGATAACCATGCACGGATCTCATTGATCCGTGCATAACTATACAAACACGTCAGGAAATAGCAGGTCTATTTTTTTGCTGCTTTTTTTAACGAATCGCAAAAAAATACACTCGCATTTGACCATTCAGAGACAAACACCCAAATACGAATGAATAGTAAATTCCCACGTTGTATGAACAAACAGCCGCATTTGATCGATGGTCTATTCATTCGTATTTCTAATCTCTGCCATGAAAACCATTATGAATAGCCCCAACACTGCCTAGATTTTTGCTTAGTAAATTTCCATGTTGCAACTTAGAAAAAACAAAACAAAATCGGACAAAAGCGGGACTTTAGTAAATAAACCCCCAGGTGTAATTACATGTCCACATTGGTTATTACTGGATGCATAAAAAGCATTTTTATGTCAATAATGGTTCTTTAAAAAACTTTTAAAACCTCCAAAATAATTACTGTCTACTAGGGATTGCCACTGAATGGGGGCATCCAACAGTGGAGGCATTGCAGACAACACAACACCCCTTGAAATAGCATTCAGCCAGGGGCTGATTTAGGGCTTAGGGTGCCCCTAGGCACTACAGTAACGGCCGCTCCTCTGCCTAATTTTATTACCTTCATTGATTAGTTTTAATCCCTCATTTTATAATTAGCAATTTTAAGAATAATAAAAAAAGCCATGAACTATGACATTTCATTTTATTTTTTATTATGTATACATATTTAGTAAGTAGGACAGCATACATGGGCAGTATGTGCATGTCCTACCTGTTTATACTCAACTCATGATGGCATATGGGTGGTCATTCCGAGTTGATCGCAGCCAGCAACTTTTTGCTGCTGCTGCGATCAACTAGTCCATGCCTATGGGGGAGTGTATATTAGCTTAGCAGGGCTGCGATCGCTTGTGCAGTCCTGCTAAGATATTTTTTTTCAAGCAAGACATGACTAGCCCAGGACATACTTATCCTGTGCGATGATCTCTGCGAAGCTGGAGCCGGCTTTAACGTCAGACATCCACCCTCCGTTCTCCTTAACATGCCTGCGTTTTCCTTACCACTCCCCGAAAATGGCAGCCAATGGTCCGGATCTGCCCAGGAACTAGTGATGTGCAATGGACATTTTTGGAGTTTTGGTTTTTGGAGTCGGTTCCGCTGCCATGTTTTGGATTTGGACGCGTTTTGGCAAAACCTCCCTGAAAATTTTTTGTCGGATTCGGGTGTGTTTTGGATTCAGGTGTTTTTTTTACCAAAAACCCTCAAAAACAGCTTAAATCATAGAATTTGGGGATCATTTTGATCCCATAGTATTATTAACCTAAATAACCATAATTTCCACTAATTTCCAGTCTATCCTGAACACCTCACACCTCACAATATTATTTTTAGTCCTAAAATATGCACCGAGGACGAGGGATGACTAAGCTAAGCAACCCAAGTGGCCGACACAAACACCTGCCCCATCTAGAAGTGGCACTGCAGTGTCAGATAGGATGGCACTTCAAAAAATAGTCCCCAAACAGCATATGAAGCAAAGAAAAATGAAAGAAAAAGAGGTGCAAGATGGAATTGTCCTTGGACCCTCCCACCCACCCTTATGTTGTATAAACAGGATATGCACACTATAACAAACCCATCATTTCAGTGACAGGGTCTGCCACACGACTGTGACTGAAATGACTGGTTGGTTTGGGCCCCCACCAAAAAATAAGCAATCAATCTCTACTTGCACAAACTGGCTCTACAGAGGCAAGATGTCCACCTCCTCCTTATCCTCCAATTCCTCACCCCTTTCACTGTGTACATCCCCATCCTCACAGATTATTAATTCGTCCCCACTGGAATCCACCATCTCAGGTCCCTGTGTACTTTCTGGAGGCAATTGCAGGTGAATGTCTCCACGGAGGAATTGATTATAATTCATTTTGATGAACATCATCTTCTCCACATTTTCTGGAAGTAACCTCGTACGCCGATTGCTGACAAGGTTACCGGCTGCACTAAACACTCTTTCGGAGTACACACTGGAGGGAGGGCAACTTAGGTAAAATAAAGCCAGTTTCTGCAAGGGCCTCCAAATTGCCTCTTTTTCCTGCCAGTATACGTACGGACTGTCTGACGTGCCTACTTGGATGCGGTCACTCATATAATCCTCCACCATTCTTTCAATGGTGACATAATCATATGCAGTGACAGTAGACGACATGTCAGTAATCGTTGGCAGGTCCTTCAGTCCGGACCAGATGTCAGCACTCGCTCCAGACTGCCCTGCATCACCACCAGCGGGTGGGCTCGGAATTCTTAGCCTTTTCCTCGCAGCCCCAATTGCGGGAGCATGTGAAGGAGGAGCTGTTGACAGGTCACTTTCCTCTTGACTTGACAATTTTCTCACCAGCAGGTCTTTGAACCTCTGCAGACTTGTGTCTGCCAGAAAGAGAGATACAACGTAGGTTTTAAATCTAGGATCGAGCATGGTGTCCAAAATGTAGTGCTCTGATTTCAACAGATTGACCACCCGTGAATCCTGGTTAAGCGAATTAAAGGCTCCATCCACAAGTCCCACATGCCTAGTGGAATCGCTCTGTTTTAGCTCCTCCTTCAATCTCTCCAGCTTCTTCTGCAAAAGCCTGATGAGGGGAATGACCTGACTCAGGCTGGCAGTGTCTGAACTGACTTCACGTTTGGCAAGTTCAAAGGGTTGCAGAACCTTGCACAACATTGAAATCATTCTCCACTGCGCTTGAGTCAGGTGCATTCCCCCTCCTATGGCCTTTTGCTGCTCCTCCATCCTCTGAAGCATATAGAGGGTTGAATTCCACCTCGTTACCACCTCTTGCTTCAGGTGATGGAAGGGCAGGTTCAGGAGTGTTTGCTGGTGCTCCAGTCTTCTCCACGCGGTGGCTGAATGTCAAAAGTGGGCCGCAATTGAAGGGCTCCATCCACAAGTCCCACATACTTTGCAGAATTGCTTCGTCTTAGATCCCCCTTCAATTTCTCCAGCTGCTTATGCAAAAGCCTGATGAGGGGAATGACCGAATTGACTTCACGTTTGGAAAGTTCGAAGAGTTTGAGAACCTTGCACAAGACGGAGATAATTCTCCACTGCGCTTGAGTCAGATGCATTCCCTCTCCTTTGCCTATATTATAGGGGGATGTATAGGCTTGAATGGTCTTTTGCTGCTCCTCCATCCTCTGAAGCATATAGAGTGTTGAATTCCACCTCGTTACCACCTCTTGCTTCAGATGATGGCAGGGCAGTTTCAGGAGTGTTTGCTGGTGCTCCAGTCTTCGGCATGCGGTGGATGAATGCCGAAAGTGGGCCGCAATTCTTCGGGCCACCGACAGCATCTCTTGCACGCCCCTGTCGTTTTTTAAATAATTATGCACCACCAAATTCAATGTATGTGCAAAATATGGGACGTGCTGTAATTTGCCCACATGTAATGCACGCACAATATTGGTGGCGTTGTCTGATGTCACAAATCCCCAGGAGAGTCCAATTTGGGTAAGCCATTCTGCGATGATGTTCCTCAGTTTCTGTAAGAGGTTGTCAGCTGTGGGACTCTTATGGAAAGCGGTGATACAAAGCGTAGCCTGCCTAGGAATGAGTTGGCGTTTGCGAGATGCTGCTACTGGTGCCGTCGCTGCTGTTCTTGCTGCGGGAGGCAATACATCTACCCAGTGGGCTGTCACAGTCATATAGTCCTGAGTCTGCCCTGCTCCACTTGTCCACATATCCGTGGTTAAGTGGACATTGGGTACAACTGCATTTTTTAGGACACTGGTGACTCTTTTTCTGACGTCTGTGTTCATTCTCGGTATAGCCTGCCTAGAGAAGTGGAACCTAGATGGTATTTGGTACTGGGGACACACTAACTCAATAAATTCTCTAATTCCCTGTGAATTAACGGTGGATACCGGACACACGTTTAACACCACCCAGGCTGCCAAGGCCTGTGTCAACTGCTTTTCAGCAGGATGACTGCTGTGATATTTCATCTTCCTCGCAAAGGACTGTTGGACAGTCAATTGCTTACTGGAAGTAGTACAAGTGGTCTTCCGACTTCCCCTCTGGTATGAGGATCGACTCCCAGCAGCAACAACAGCAATGCCAGCAGAAGTAGGCGTTACACTCAAGGATGCATCGGAGGAATCCCAGGCAGGAGAGGACTCGTCAGACTTGCCAGTGACATGGACTGCAGGACTATTGGCTTTCCTGTCTAAGGAGGAAATTTACACTGAGGGAGTTGGTGGTGTGGTTTGCAGGAGCTTGGTTACAAGAGGAAGGGATTTAGTTGTCAGTGGACTGCTTCCGCTGTCACCCAAAGTTTTTGAACTTGTCAATGCCTTCTGATGACTGCGCTCCAGGTGACGTATAAGGGAGGATGTTCCTAGGTGGTTAACGTCCTTACTCCTACTTATACAGCTTGACAAAGGCAACACACGGCTTGACAAATGTTGTCCGCATTTCTGTTAAAATCATTCCACACCGAAGAGGTGATTGTTTTTGTAATTTGACCAGGCATGTCAATGGCCATATTCGTCCCACGGACAACAGGTGTCTCCCCGGGTGCCTGACTTAAACAAACCACCTCACCATCAGAATCCTCCTTGTCAATTTCCTCCTCAGCGCTAGCAACACCCATATCCTCATCTTGGTGTACTTCAACAGTGACATCTTCAATTTGACTATCAGGAACTGGACTGCGGGTGCTCCTTCCAGCACTTGCAGGGGGCGTGCAATTGGTGGAAGGCGCCACCTCTCCCCGTCCAGTGTTGGGAAGGTCAGACATCGCAACTGACACAATTGGACTCTCCTTGGGGATTTGTGATTTAGATGAATGCACAGTTCTTTGCTGTGCTTTTGCCAGCTTAAGTCTTTTCATTTTTCTAGCGAGAGGATGAGTGCTTCCATCCTCATGTGAATCTGAACCACTAGACATGAACATAGGCCAGGGCCTCAGCCGTTCCTTGCCACTCCGTGTCGTAAATGGCATATTGGCAAGTTTACGCTTCTCATCAGACGCTTTTAATTTAGATTTTTGGGTCATTTTACTGAACTTTTGTTTTTTGGATTTTACATGCTCTCTACTAAGTTATTTGGCATCGGCCTTGGCAGACGACGTTGATGGCATTTCATTGTCTCGGCCATGACTAGTGGCAGCAGCTTCAGCATGAGGTGGAAGTGGATCTTGATCTTTCCCTATTTTACCCTCCACATTTTTGTTCTCCATTTTTTAATGTTTGGAATTATATGCCAATAATATATCAATAGAAATGGCCTACTGTACCGTACTGCTATATATTATATACTGGTGGTCAGCAAACTTCTGCACTGTCCTCCTACTATATAATACTGCGCACAACTAAAATGCACCACAGGTATGGATGGACATTATACTTGATGACACAGAGGTAGGTAGAGCAGTGGCCTACTGTACCGTACTGCTATATATTATATACTGGTGGTCAGCAAAATTCTGCACTGTCCTCCTACTATATAATACTGCGCACAACTAAAATGCACCACAGGTATGGATAGATAGTATATTTGATGACACAGAGGTAGGTAGAGCAGTAGACTACTGTACCGTACTGCTATATATTATAAACTGGTGGTCAGCAAAATTCTGCACTGTCCTCCTACTATATATACTGCGCACAACTAAAATGCACCACAGGTATGGATGGATAGTATACTTGACGACACAGAGGTAGGTAAAGCAGTGGCCTACTGTACCGTACTGCTATATATTATATACTGGTGGTCAGCAAAATTCTGCACTGTCCTTCTACTATATAATACTGCGCACAACTGAAATGCACCACAGGTATGGATGGATAGTATACTTGATGACACAGAAGTAGGTAGAGCAGTGGACTACTGTACCGTACTGCTATATATTATATACTGGTGGTCAGCAAAATGCTGCACTGTCCTCCTACTATATATACTGCGCACAACTAAAATGCACCACAGGTATGGATGGATAGTATACTTGATGACACAGAGGTAGATAGAGCAGTTGACAACTGTACCGTACTGCTATATAATACTGGTGGTCACTGGTCAGCAAAATTCGGCACTGTCCTCCTATACTACAATGCAGCACAGATATGGAGCGTTTTTCAGGCAGAAAACGTAGATATTTTCAGCACACTGAGCACAGATATTTGCAAGCACACTGAGCACAGATATTTGCAACACACTGAGCACAGATATTTGCAGCACACCGAACACAGAAACTGAGAGAACGCTGCACGTCCTCTCCCTATCATCTCAAATGGACGAGTGAAAATGGCGGCGTTGCGCGGCTCCTTATATAGAATACGAATCTCGCGTGAATCCGACAGCGGGATGATGTTGTTCGGGCATGCTTAGGTTAACCGAGCAAGGCGGGAGGATCCGAGTCTGCCTCGGAACCGTGTAAAATGGGTGAAGTTCAGGGGGGTTCGGATTCCGAGAAACTGAACCCGCTCATCACTACCAGGAACGCCTTCTTTCTGTCAATCTTCTTGCGGTCGGCTCTGCAACCGCTTTCTTCGTAGGACGTGACATAACCTGGCGACCTCCGGGCAAGGTTGCGCACCCACAATGCGGCCGCCATGCATGCACAATCCAGACCCGTTCGCACTGCAGCAACAAACCGTTGTGTGCGAACGGGTCGGAATGACCCCTTTTGGTACAGTAGAGTGACAATAACAACACAAGCATCCAAGTGCCACCTCCAAACAAGTGCTGCCCCTAGTCACATGCCTCACGTCCCTAATGAGAAATTCACCACTGCATGTAGCTATGACATTAAACCATTTAATGGTTTAACCATTGATGGTTTGCTGGTGTGCATGAGCAGTTGTAGTTCACGCATTAGCAAAGGAGTGCTGCTATAGACACACTGGGGTAAATTTACTAAGGAAGGAGTTTTTTGGAACTGTTGATCAGATTCTAATTAACATTTATCTAGCTGCTTCTAAAGATAATAGATAGAATCTAATTGGTTGATATGGGCAACATCACTAATTCTAAAAAAAAACTCCCACCCCACTGAGTTTCTCCTTCCAGGTGCTCGCATCAGGAGTAATGTCACCAGCCACTGGAAAGAACCTTGTAATGGTTGCTGCATCGCATTCCTAGCACCAATTAGCAAAAAAGAGTTCCATCAGACCTTAAACATCGATGATTGCAAACCATCAGTCTCTGATGGCCATCCTTACTGACTAAACCTCAAACAATATCTTTTCTCAGGGCATAAAATTGAAATACTGTGTTCATGTACTTTAGGATGGTCTGCCTGCATTCTGTATGGAATGCCCAAGTATACTAGTAAACGGTTTCACTTGTGACCCAAGTATTTGATCATATGAACTGTCCGATTTGGACGGTCTTGGGCTTTGATAACTGTAGCCAATGAGTTCATTACCATACCTGGGCATTGAGATCCTGGCAGGGGATGCTCCCGAAAAGTTCTAAATTTATTTTATTAAATATAGACAAAATAAGGACACTCAGGATGAATCCTCTGTCTGCCACTCCAAGTAAAGCCATAAACGATGGGGTCACAGGGTCCCTAGGTAGAGGGCCATCTTAATGTATAGGCTCAATGGTCCGATGTCTACAACCCACAAATCTAAGGGCCTTTGAGCAGGGGTTGGTTTTGGCCACAAAGAGTGGTAAGACTACATTCTCTACCTGTCTCCCAGCTATGTTATGTGGTGGTGTACAGTTCTGCTTCTGATTGTCCACATGTTTTATGTTTGGCAGCTACCAGCACTAGTTTTTCCTATTGATTTGACCATAAATAATTTGATTTTATCTTGGACCACCAACCGGAGGCACCCCTTCAAGTGCCTCATAGCCCCCCATGGTGTCTAGATACACAGTTTTGGAAACACTGCTGTACATGATAAAGGCTAACTAGAAGCTGGCTTGTTTCTATGGTCATCTTCTCCACTCTTTGGAAGCATTGAAAAATTTCCCCTTTGGAGATTGGAGATTGTAAAGCAGCCATAGTTTTGAAGTCTGTATGTTAAAGTTTCAACAGATATAGATGTACTAAGCAGTGAAAAGAGTGGAGAAGTGAGCCAGTGGAGAACTTGCCGATGGCAACCAATCAGCTGCTCGGTATAATTTTAGCGTATACAAATTATGAATGTTACAACAATGCTGATTGGTTGTCTTGGGCAACTTCTCCATTGGCTTACTTCTCCACTCTTTTCACTGCTTAGTACATCTCCCTTAGTGTGGTCTGAGTTCTGTAGTCACGAAGATATTTATGTACCATAGCTTTACTAGGTTTTAGTTAAGTATTTACAGAATCTTCCTTTCTCCTATTTAATCGTGACAAAAATCTCTTCAATACCCACTCCTTCAAAAGATGGGATTTCCAGGGTTTATCATGTCTTATCACTTGAACACATTCCATAACATTTATTTGAGGGAAGAAGGACGTTTCCAAGCCTTGGTAATGCAAAATTGTGTACGATTACCTGGACAACTTTCGTTTTCACCAAAATTGTATTAATATTTAAAAATCAATAAATAAGAAACTGCACACCCTCATCATTTATTGTGCAGTTTACTATTAAGCCAAATTAATTTACTTGCTTTATAAGAAATATGTCTGGCACGTCTTAAGGATATATGATATGAAGAACTGGCAGTCATGGCACTTTAGTTTATTGCAGTGTCACCTTCAGTTACTGTCTGTAATGGTTTATTTTCCTTGAGTGTTTGTTTTTTTGGTTGCTTTCATCAGTCTTGAAGGTGTCAGACCTAACTTTTTGATGTCAGTGCAATTTATAGCTTTATCACAGGCAGTGGCACTTGACATGCATGTGCTTTGCGAATATTTATTGCGGAATAAAAACTAATCTTCTGAGGCACTACCATACACATGAAAATTCTTAACTGCTGTCACGTTAACAATAAGGTATAATATTTCAATATTTTGCAAGTCACCAACTGCATGATTTGTTTGCCACACGTATGTTGCACTTGAATCCATATACCATGGCGATATTTGAAGAACAAAGGGATTTCTAGAATGACCATTTTAATGTAACTTTTATGGGTAGATGTAGCAAAGCTTCGAGAGATATAAAGCGGAGAAGTTGTTCATGGTAACTAAATATCATTTATATAGGACAGGCTATAAAATGGGAATACAGTACATACAAAATCCTGGTGGTCGGAATGCAGGAGGTCACATGACGAACAGCAGCATCCCGACTGAAGATTCTGATATGGGAGGTGGTAAGTATTTCTTTCCCCTAGCCTAACTTAACTCTGGCGGCTATCGCTAACCCCTGGGGGATGCCGGCTTTGGCTAACTCCCCCAACTCGTGCTTTTTTGTATTTTTTGGTATAACTCCACCTGGAAAATCTTTACCCAATCCCACCTTCCATTGTGGACTGTATTTGTTAAAGAACAGTGGAATTTCTGAAATGTCTAAAAACATTTTCTACTGTTGCTATGAAACAAAATGTTTCAGGTGAAATGTGTGGTGAATTAGCAACTTGGTAATTTTAGAAAGTTTTGGTCATGTTATACGATCTGTGATTTGTCGGATTCTACAGGATTTTTTATTTCTATTTGGCGAACTTTATCCAAATCATTTTGGATTTGCGAATTGATGTAATTTGTTGCAGACTGTCATAGAAATGTATGCAACACTTTTAATGTCAGCTTTAGATGAATTGATTTGATCATCTCCAATCATAGGGGTCAATCCAATTACCCCTAAAAGAGATTGAGGAGGCGAGTAAATGTGGCTGTATGGCACACTTATGGTACCACTGACTCATGGATCTTTGTTCACAGCCCCACAAGGCTGCAAGCAAAAATCTGTGAGTCCGGTACTAACATGGGCTGTGAGGGGTGTGAGTTCACTTACTGTTGATAGCATTTCAATGCCACGGCAATTCACACCTTTTGAGAGTGATTGGATTGACCCTATAATGTAGTTACAATGATATACTGCAGGGGTTCTTCTCTAGTCCTCAAGTACTTCCAACAGGCTATGTTTTGTGAATTTATTTATCATTTATTCTGCTAGATCGGTAATTATCCTGTGACTACACAGCCGGCATGTCGTGCCACACAGTGGTAAAAGACACGCGGTTACTTTCCCAGCCCTGGTCCTACCCATGGACTCCACTAATTACTGATATGTATTTAGTTATATGCTAGGCAATATTGTATTGTATTATGTTATTATTATATTGTACAGTTATGTTTTATCTGTTATATTTGGAATATATAGTTTATTTGATTATACTGTGTCAATGTGTGTAGTTGTTAATAGGAATAATTGTCTGGCAGAGGATTTCACAAACAAATAGCAGCTGGAATCCCTTGTCTGCTACAAAGGGGTTAAATCTGGTGGTGACTGGGCACTATCTGATATTTGGAGGAAGGCTAACTTAATTAGCTTTATTGTTCTCTAGTAGGCATGTGTAGACATTTTACAGGACAACAACAGGTTTTAACCTGCAATGAACCTGGCCTTTCTCCCTGGCATCTTCACCCCTTACTCTGCAGCTCCAATAAGCAGAGAGCACCACACCTAGGACAGCCCTGGAAGGCAGGTCTACACCTGGAGGAATTTGTGGGACTTTTTGAATGAGGGAGATATCTGCAGAGAAGGGCAGAGAGTGGATGTACTTCTGAAGTGCAGGAGCTGACTAGGCATTGCGGTGCCGTCAATGGTGAGAATCTGTGGTAAAGGGCGTTGTGTGAGCTGGTATCTCAGGCCAAGGGACACAGAACTACTGCTGGCATGTAATAGCAGTTGCTGAAATCATGTATTTTTTGCCTGTTTTTGTTACTACGGTATTATTAACCTCAATAGCATTAATTTACAGTCATTTCCAGTAAAGTTTAACCACCTCACAGCTCACAATATTGTTCCCAATAATTGGCAAAGTCTGGCTGACTAAATGAAGCAAAAGATCAGTGGCACAAATACACAGTAGTTATTTTTGGTTAAAAACTGTGTTGCCAATTTGTTATGTATTAGAGCAATAACCACTAAAAACGTCTATACAAAAAGACTGTCTCCAATGCCCCCCAATGTACAGCCCATTCTGAAAAGAAAAGTGGTGCAAGATGGAATTGTTCTTGGCAGTTGGTACTGTTGCCCTGGGCTGTAGCACTGACCAGTGGAAGATTTTACTTGTAGACTGCAGCCCCATGTAAAATCTGCCAGCCCAATCAGTGTCAGTGAAACCAGATGCAGTCCGAGACCACCACCTAGAACTTAGAGTCAGTGTCACAGCCACTGCCATGATACTCCAGATTGGTATTCACTGAAAAAATGGGTGCAGTGTGTGTGGTGTGGGCCCCATGGTTTTTCAGCAGTAACTTTTCCCTTTATTAGAGGTGATGTTTTTTTCTTTAACATTGTAAAACATTGTTTTGATTTCAGGTGCTCTGACTTAAACCCTCTAGGCCTCTTAATAGATGTTGATGTACTATGAAGTAATAGTATCATCATGACCAGTGGTGTAGCTTCATCCCAGTTGCCTTGAAGCAGGATAAATATTGTGCGCCCCCCTAAAAAAAATCACTAGTATTTTAACTGACTCCTCTACATCCACCACTACATCACTGACCCTTCTATACCCGCTACTATATCAATGACCCCGTCCCTCTATACCCTTCACTAAATCACTGTCACATCTATACGCTACACTAAATCACTTACTAAATCATCCATTATTTGAATTATACAGCACAGTAGCGTTCATTACTCACATTACATCGCACTGTAGCATCTGTCAGTTACATTACACAGCACAGCAGCATCAGTTACTTGTAATACACTCCACTGTAGCATCTGTTACTCACATTACACCACACAGTAGCATCTGTCAGTCACATTACACGGTACAGCAGTGTCCGTTAGTCACATTCCACCACACAGTAGTGTCCATTACTCACATTACACAGCACAGTAGCATTTGTTATTCACATTCCACCACAGAGCAAATGTGGGCTAAGCACCATTCACATCACCCTAGTTATGGCCCTGCAGTCAGGGTACAATGGAGGAGGCTGGTGCCAGGTGCCTCATTCAGGGATGGAGCCCATCAGCAACTGACTCTGTTGCCTCCAGGAGTTCTGACCCTGATCATGACAGATGCTACAGTGCTAGTACTTGGTTGCTGCTCCTGCTCTTCTATTGACTTATTGGGATCCATATTGACTCACAGCACTTATATTATTTGCACAGTGGCACGGCACCTATTGAGTATTATTGTAACACAGTGGCATTGTCTGGCCCTGACCATACAAGTTTTATATTTCAGATTTTTAGCAAATTACAACTTCACGCTGTGACTCAAAGTGCTTATATTATTAACCCTGTTGCACGTCACCTAGTGAGCATAATTGTAACACAGTGCTACTACTTGGACCTGAACACACACAATTTTTTTACACATGGCTGCGACTCACTGCGCTTATAGTAATAATTGCACACTGGCACCTAATGATCATTATTATTTCTCAACACAATGCCTGAACAACACACATGTTTTTTTTTTCTTTAACACACTGCTGTGACTCATTCACTTATACTAATCATTGCACACTGGCACCTAATGAAAATTGTTATTTCACAACACAATGCCTGAACAACACACAGCCCCACACCCTAACTGTCCAGCGACCTGTGTGAAATGGTATACATATTACAACATGAGGTACTTTTATCGAATACAAAACATACGAGATCCAATGCCAAGAAGATTACATTTTGCCTCATTTTAGAATCCAAGGCTGGCGGGAAAATATGAAACCCAGACTCACACAACCTCTACTATCTACATTATATTATGCATCACAATTCTTGAATTGGATGCTAACCCATTAATGCATGCATGCCAGAGTTCTACATGCATTACTTTACACTTCAGTGCAATGTCACTGGTAATAAGTAACCCAGAACTTTAGTTGGTGGGTATTTTGCTAGTAACAATGTGATTGTAGTACATTTTCAGTCGGAATATAAAATGTACAGTCTGTAACAACAGGAATAATTAAAAAAAAAAAAAAGAAATGCCAAATGTGTGCATATATTAGCTTAAAGTATTAAAATTTCTTCTTTGTGGCTTTATTGCAGTGATGTATCGATTTATAAAATGTTGCCATATATTTGGTGACTAACTGAAATCTTTAACTCTGCAAAGATTATTCGGCATTTTATGATAGATTAAAAGGTTTGTTCTCTGTATTGCTTTATACTTTATGTTCCATGCTGGTTTTGTAATAGAGGTTTTAAATATATTTTTGACTACAAACTAGCTCAGATTAAATGTATTGAAATGGGAAATGCAAATACAAGATGAAGAACATTGAATTGCTATAATTAAAATCATTAATAATAAGTGTGTTTATGCCATAAAAATAAAGAATGTAATTATACAGGTGAATACAAAATTATTAAAATTGCGGGCTTATTTTGTTACACAGGAACTGGTAGTAAATAAGCACTGATGCAGCTTGTTTGAGTTATATAATTTATTCTGGCAATTTTATTCAACTATTATCTGTTTCGCTGTTTGTTTATCTCATGATATGATCTTTGGGTGAAAAATAAACAAAGTTTTGAAAGTTTTAACTAATTAGTGAACATGTAAATATGCAGAGGTATGTTCTTAGCTATTTCCACAATAACACTGTTGTGTAACTTGTTTGGGGTTCTGTACGAGATCCTGGCAGTAGGGACCTCGATAGTCAGAAGATCTACACCAATGGACAGAATCCTGGTAAGTATTTTAACCCTACCCTTTCCCTAACCCTAACCTTCCCGCCTCTTCACCACCACCCCCACCACCCCAACAGCCTAACCTAATCCAGATTTCTCTGACGTCCTAGTGGATGCTGGGACTCCGTAAGGACCATGGGGAATAGCGGCTCCGCAGGAGACAGGGCACAAGAATAAAAGCTTTAGGATCAGGTGGTGTGCACTGGCTCCTCCCCCTATGACCCTCCTCCAAGCCTCAGTTAGATTTTTGTGCCCGAACGAGAAGGGTGCAGGCTAGGTGGCTCTCTTGAGCTGCTTAGAATAAAAGTGTATTTTAGGTATTTTTATTTTCAGTGAGTCCTGCTGGCAACAGGCTCACTGCATCGTGGGACTAAGGGGAGAAGAAACGAACTCACCTGCGTGCAGAGTGGATTGGGTTTCTTAGGCTACTGGACATTAGCTCCAGAGGGACGATCACAGGTTCAGCCTGAATGGGTCCCGGAGCCGCGCCGCCGGCCCCCTTACAGAGCCAGAAGAGCGAAGAGGTCCGGTGAAATCGGCGGCAGAAGACGGTCCTGTCTTCAGACTAAGGTAGCGCACAGCACCGCAGCTGTGCGCCATTGCTCTCAGCACACTTCACACTCCGGTCACTGAGGGTGCAGGGCGCTGGGGGGGAGCGCCCTGAGACGCAATATAAACAGATAATACCTTAGGTTGGCAAAAGAATACATCACATATAGCTTCTGGGCTATATGGATGTATTTTAACCCCTGCCATTTTTACAGAAAAGAGCGGGAGATAAGGACGTCGTGAAGGGGCGGAGCCTATCTCCTCAGCACACAAGCGCCATTTTCCCTCACAGCTCCGCTGGAAGGACGGCTCCCTGACTCTCCCCTGCAGACTTGCTACAGAATCAGGGTAAAAAAGAGAAGGGGGGGCACTATTGGCAGCTAAAAATAATATAAACAGCAGCTATAAGGGAATAACACTTATATAAGGTTATCCCTGTATATATATATAGCGCTTGGTGTGTGCTGGCAGACTCTCCCTCTGTCTCTCCAAAGGGCTAGTGGGGTCCTGTCCTCTATCAGAGCATTCCCGGTGTGTGTGCTGTGTGTCGGTACGTGCGTGTCGACATGTATGAGGAGGAAAATGATGTGGAGGCGGAGCAATTGCCTGGGTTAGTGATGTCACCCCCTAGGGAGTCGACACCTGACTGGATGATCGTATTTAAAGAATTAAGTGATAATGTCAGCACTTTGCAAAAAACGGTTGACGACATGAGACAGCCGGCAAATCAATTAGTGCCTGTCCAGGCGTCTCAGACACCGTCAGGGGCCCTAAAACGCCCGTTACCTCAGTGGGTCGACACAGACCCAGACACAGATACTGAGTCTAGTGTCGACGGTGAGGAGACAAACGTAATGTCCAGTAGGGCCACACGTTACATGATCACGGCAATGAAGGAGGCATTGAACATTTCTGACACTACAAGTACCACAAAGAAGGGTATTATGTGGGGTGTGAAAAAACTACCAATAGTTTTTCCTGAGTCAGATGAATTAAATGAGGTGTGTGATAAAGCGTGGGTTTCCCCCGACAAAAAACTGCTAATTTCTAAAAAATTATTGGCACTATATCCTTTCCCGTCAGAGGTTAGGACGCGTTGGGAAACACCCCCTAGGGTAGATAAGGCGCTCACACGTTTATCTAAACAAGTAGCGTTACCGTCTCCTGATACGGCCACCCTCAAAGAACCAGCTGATAGAAGGCTGGAAAATATCCTAAAAAGTATATACACACATACTGGTGTTATACTGCGACCAGCAATCGCTTCAGCCTGGATGTGCAGTGCTGGAGTCGCGTGGTCGGATTCCCTGACTGAAAATATTGATACCCTGGATAGGGACAATATATTGTTAACTATAGAGCATTTGAAGGATGCATTACTATATATGCGTGATGCACAGAGGGATATTTGCACCCTGGCATCAAGAGTAAGTGCTATGTCCATTTCTGCCAGAAGAGCGTTATGGACGCGACAGTGGTCAGGCGATGCGGATTCCAAACGACATATGGAAGTATTGCCGTATAAAGGGGAGGAGTTATTTGGGGCTGGTCTATCGGACCTGGTGGCCACGGCAACGGCTGGAAAGTCCACCTTTTTACCCCAGGTCACTTCACATCAGCAGAAAAAGACACCGTCTTTTCAAACTCAGTCCTTTCGTTCCCATAAGTACAAGCGAGCTAAAGGCCACTCCTTTCTGCCCCCGGGGCAGAGGAAGGGGAAAAAGACTGCACCATGCAGCCGCTTCCCAGGAGCAGAAGCCCTCCCCTGCTTCTGCCAAGTCTTCAGCATGACGCTGGGGCTTTACAAGCAGACTCAGACATGGTGGGGGCCCGTCTCAAGAATTTCAACACGCAGTGGGCTCACTCGCAAGTGGACCCCTGGATTCTACAGGTAGTATCACAGGGGTACAAACTGGAATTCGAGGCGTTTCCCCCTCGCCGGTTCCTGAAGTCTGCTCTACCAAAGTCTCCCTCCGACAGGGAGGCAGTTTTGGAAGCCATTCACAAGCTGTATTCCCAGCAGGTGATAATCAAGGTACCCCTCCTACAACAGGGAAAGGGGTATTATTCCACGCTGTTTGTGGTACCGAAGCCGGACGGCTCGGTGAGACCAATTTTAAATCTGAAATCCTTGAACACTTACATAAAAAGGTTCAAATTCAAGATGGAATCACTCAGAGCGGTGATAGCAAACCTGGAAGAAGGGGACTATATGGTGTCTCTGGACATCAAAAATGCTTATCTCCACGTCCCAATCTACCCTTCTCACCAAGGGTACCTCAGGTTTGTAGTACAAAACTGTCATTATCAGTTTCAGACGCTGCCGTTTGGGTTGTCCACGGCACCTCGGGTCTTTACCAAGGTAATGGCCGAAATGATGATTCTTCTTCGAAGAAAAGGCATCTTAATTATCCCTTACTTGGACGATCTCCTGATAAGGGCAAGGTCCAGGGAACAGTTAGAAGTCGGAGTAGCACTATCTCAGGTAGTGTTACGTCAGCACGGGTGGATCCTAAATATTCCAAAATCGCAGCTGATTCCAACGACACGTCTACTGTTCCTAGGAATGATTCTGGACACAGTCCAGAAGAAGGTGTTTCTCCCGGAGGAGAAGGCCAGGGAGTTATCCGAGCTAGTCAGGAACCTCCTAAAACCAGGCCAGGTGTCAGTGCATCAGTGCACGAGGGTCCTGGGAAAAATGGTGGCTTCTTACGAAGCGATTCCATTCGGAAGATTCCATGCAAGAACTTTTCAGTGGGATCTACTGGACAAATGGTCCGGATCGCATCTTCAGATGCATCAGCGGATAACCCTGTCGCCAAGGACAAGGGTGTCTCTTCTGTGGTGGCTGCAGAGTGCTCATCTACTAGAGGGCCGCAGATTTGGCATTCAGGATTGGATCCTGGTGACCACGGATGCAAGCCTGAGAGGCTGGGGAGCAGTCACACAGGGAAGAAATTTCCAGGGCTTGTGGTCAAGCATGGAAACATCTCTTCATATAAACATTCTGGAACTAAGGGCCATTTACAATGCCCTAAGTCAAGCGAAACCCCTGCTTCAGGGTCAGGCGGTATTGATCCAATCGGACAACATCACGTCAGTCGCCCACGTAAACAGACAGGGCGGCACGAGAAGCAGGAGGGCAATGGCAGAAGCTGCAAGGATTCTTCGCTGGGCGGAAAATCATGTGATAGCACTGTCAGCAGTGTTCATTCCGGGAGTGGACAACTGGGAAGCAGACTTCCTCAGCAGACACGACCTCCACCCGGGAGAGTGGGGACTTCACCCAGAAGTCTTCCACCTGATAGTAAACCGTTGGGAAGAACCAAAGGTGGACATGATGGCGTCCCGTCTAAACAAAAAACTAGACAGATATTGCGCCAGGTCAAGGGACCCTCAGGCAATAGCGGTGGACGCTCTGGTAACGCCGTGGGTGTACCAGTCAGTGTATGTGTTCCCTCCTCTGCCTCTCATACCAAAAGTACTGAGAATCATAAGAAGGAGAGGAGTAAGAACTATACTCGTGGTTCCGGATTGGCCAAGAAGGACTTGGTACCCGGAACTTCAAGAGATGCTCACGGACGAACCGTGGCCTCTACCTCTGAGAAAGGACCTGCTCCAGCAGGGGCCTTGTCTGTTCCAAGACTTACCGCGGCTGCGTTTGACGGCATGGCGGTTGAACGCCGGATCCTGAGGGAAAAAGGCATTCCAGATGAAGTCATCCCTACCCTGGTCAAGGCCAGGAAGGACGTAACTGCAAAACATTATCACCGCATTTGGCGAAAATATGTTGCGTGGTGTGAAGCCAAGAAGGCCCCTACAGAGGAATTTCAACTGGGTCGTTTCCTCCATTTCCTGCAAACAGGACTATCTATGGGCCTAAAATTAGGGTCCATTAAGGTTCAAATTTCGGCCCTGTCGATTTTCTTCCACAAAGAACTGGCTTCGGTGCCTGAAGTTCAGACATTTGTAAAAGGGGTACTGCATATACAGCCTCCTTTTGTGCCTCCAGTGGCACCTTGGGATCTCAATGTTGTGTTGAGTTTCCTAAAGTCACATTGGTTTGAACCACTCACCACTGTGGACTTCAAATATCTCACATGGAAGGTGACGATGCTGTTAGCCCTGGCTTCAGCCAGGCGTGTGTCAGAATTGGCGGCTTTATCATATAAAAGCCCTTACTTAATTTTTCATTCTGACAGGGCAGAATTGAGGACTCGTCCTCAATTTCTACCTAAGGTGGTTTCTGCATTTCACATGAACCAACCTATTGTGGTACCTGTGGCTACTAGGGACTTGGAGGACTCCAAGTTGCTTGACGTTGTCAGGGCCCTGAAAATATATGTTTCCAGGACGGCTGGAGTCAGAAAATCTGACTCGCTGTTTATCCTGTATGCACCCAACAAGCTGGGTGCTCCTGCTTCTAAGCAGACGATTGCTCGTTGGATTTGTAGTACAATTCAGCTTGCACATTCTGTGGCAGGCCTGCCACAGCCAAAATCGGTAAAAGCCCATTCCACAAGGAAAGTGGGCTCATCTTGGGCGGCTGCCCGAGGGGTCTCGGCTTTACAACTTTGCCGAGCAGCTACTTGGTCAGGGGCAAACACGTTTGCTAAATTCTACAAATTTGATACCCTGGCTGAGGAGGACCTGGAGTTCTCTCATTCGGTGCTGCAGAGTCATCCGCACTCTCCCGCCCGTTTGGGAGCTTTGGTATAATCCCCATGGTCCTTACGGAGTCCCAGCATCCACTAGGACGTCAGAGAAAATAAGATTTTACTTACCGATAAATCTATTTCTCGTAGTCCGTAGTGGATGCTGGGCGCCCATCCCAAGTGCGGATTGTCTGCAATACTTGTATATAGTTATTGTTACAAAAATTCGGGTTATTATTGTTGTGAGCCATCTTTTCAGAGGCTCCTTTTCGTTTTATCATACTGTTAACTGGGTTCAGATCACGAGTTGTACGGTGTGATTGGTGTGGCTGGTATGAGTCTTACCCGGGATTCAATATCCTTCCTTATTATGTACGCTCGTCCGGGCACAGTATCCTAACTGAGGCTTGGAGGAGGGTCATAGGGGGAGGAGCCAGTGCACACCACCTGATCCTAAAGCTTTTATTCTTGTGCCCTGTCTCCTGCGGAGCCGCTATTCCCCATGGTCCTTACGGAGTCCCAGCATCCACTACGGACTACGAGAAATAGATTTATCGGTAAGTAAAATCTTATTTTCTTCTCACACTGTGGGAATCCAAGGACTCAGGCGGTGATTGACTACTGATCGCTAGGCTGCAAACTTTGCTGTCATGCGTTCAGATAGTCGCCGCCTCTATGGGAGTGTAGATTCGCCGTGCAAGTGTGCAATCCCATGTGTACGCTGAGCTGCAATAATCCACTTTGTAAAGTCTCTGCACAGCCCAGGACTTACTCCTACAGTCCGTCGAGAACCGGCTGATCGGGGCCGGACCTGACGTCAGACTCGCTCACTAAAAACGCTTGGACACGCCTGCGTTTTTACGGACACTCCTAATAAACGGTCAGTTATTACCCACAAAGGGTTCCCTCTCGTCAATCACCTTGCGATCGCCCATGCGATCATATTTTTTGCTCCATCCCGCCACTGACCGACCGGCAATACCCTTTGTTGTTGTCCGTCATGCGTGCACGTTGCAGTGCATATGCAAGATCACCCACTGTGTGAAAAAGCACAGCAGCGACCAGGTCTGAATCATCCCCTCAGTTTAATACTTACTGGGCTAACACAAGTCTGCTCTAGACAGGACCGATGGCAGTTAATGTGGCCGACTCTAAATCAGGTCCCTAGTGTACACTAATGACTGATAAACATTTTACCATTTACTACTGGCATTGGCTTTGAGAAATTCAAGGGGCATATTTACCAAAGCTTGAAGAGAGATAATGTGAGGGAGATAAAGTATGAACCAATCAACTCTTAATTGTAATTTTTCAAACACAGCCTATAAAATGTCAACAGCTGATTGGCTGTAAAATGTCAGGAGCTGATTGGCTGGTACTTTATTTATCTCCACTGGTGACAGATAGAGATTCTGTTTTCAAAAACACCTCTGAAATGTTGAATGAGCCTGTATGAATGTCAGTTCAGCTCAAAAATTTCACAACGCTGCTCCCTATGTCAGCACACCTGTATTCATATGGAGCTAGAGGCTGTGTGGTGACATTTCTCAACTGATCTCTCACTTGAAATAGGAAATGCAAATACAAGGTGAAGAACATTGAATTGCTATCTTACTTACACAGGAAGGATGAAATGTAACAGATCCATCATGGAGAATAAATGATACATGTACTAGAGGGGGAACACTGAACCTTCTCTTCTGTCTCCTTAAAGTCTTATGATATACTACCATGCCACATTGATAACTGAAATCTTCATCCATGTAATCATGTCCTGTAGCACTCGTTCCTCTCCAATGGGATTTTGTTCCTAGGTGCTATAATACCATAATTACTCTATCCTCTCATACTTTCTTTTTTTGGTGCCCTATTCTTTTATTCCTAGATTTACTAAAATAATAACAAGGTTATATGAAGGCAGTGGCGGATTTAGGGGGGGGCACAAAGGCACGTGCCCCCCCTGTCATTTTCAGTTGTGCGCACGCCGCAGCCCTCGCGGTGGCTTGGGGGCGAGGGGCTGCGGGGGCGCCACTGATTTAGTGCAGACTGACATGCGGACGAGCGTCCGCATGTCAGTCTGCGGTCTCGGTTCCTCCCCTGCTGTTAGGAGGGACACGGAGGGCACAGTGCACGCCTCTCCTGTGTCCCTCCTGGGTCTCCGGCGGCCGCGGGTCTCATAAAGGAAGTGCCGTTCGTGAGCACTTCCTTTATTACAGTGACCCGCGGCCGCCAGAGACCCAGGAGGGACACAGGAGAGGCGTGCACTGTGCCCTCCGTGTCCATCCTAACAGCAGGGGAGCGGGGGGGGGAGCGGCGGCGGCGGCGGAGGAAGCGGGGGGGACGCACTGAGGGGGCATATCTGGCACTGGGGGGAAATATCTGGCACTGGGGGCATATTTGGCTTGGCAGGGAGGGGGGGGAGAGAATATCTGGCACTGGGGACATATATGGCACGGGGGGGGATATCTGGCACTGGGGGCATATGTGGCACTGGGGGGGGGAATATCTGGCACTGGGGGCATATGTGGCACTGGGGGGGAATATGTGGCACTGGGGCGTATGTGGCACTGGGGGCATATATAGCACTGGGGGGGATATCTGGCACAGGGGGCATATGTGGCACTGTCGGGGAATATCTGGCACTGGGGGCATATGTGGCACTGGGGGGGTATATGTGTACCTGGCACATGGGGTGGGGGGCTATATTTGGCACTGGGGGCATGTGAGTACCTGGCACCGTGGGGGAATATCTGGCACTGGGGACATATGTGGCACTGGGAGCACAGCCCTAGCAACAAGGACTACCTCCTAGCAACGAGCATGACACCCAGTGCATGAAACCCCTGGCAACGAGCATGACACCCAGTGCATGAAACCCCTGGCAACGAGCATGACACCCAGTGCATGAAACCCCTGGCAACGAGCATGACACCCTGAGCATGAAAACCCCTGGCACCGTGCATGGAACCAAGAGCATGAAACCCCTGGCAACGAGCAGGTATTTGAAAAGTAATTAGAAGCCTTACTGTAGGACTTAATGTGTAATGGGCATTACGGTGTGTGGCATAATGTATCACGGACATTGCGGTGTGTGTCATAATGTGTCACAGGCATTACGGTGTATGGTATACTATATCGCTGGCATTGTGATATGTGGTATAATGTCTCAGGGTCATTGCAGTGTGTGGCATAATGTATCACGGACATTGCGGTCTGTGTCATAATGTGTCAGGCATTACGGTGTGTGGTATACTATATCACGGGCATTGTGGTATGTGGTATAATGTCTCAGGGTCATTGCAGTGTGGCATAATATATAACGGGCATTGCGGTGTGTGGCATAGGGTATAACGGGCATTGCGGTATGTGTCACAGGCATTACGGTGTATGGTATACTATATCACGGGCATTGTGGTATAATGTCTCAAGGTCATTGCAGTGTGTGGCATAATGTGTCACAGGCATTGTATGTGCTATAATGTATCGGGCATTGCAGTGTGTGGTATAATGTATCACGGACATTGCAGTGTGTGTCATAATGTGTCACAGACATTGTATGTGCTATAATGTATCAGGGGCAGTGCAGTGTGTAGCATAATGTATAACGGGCATTGCAATTCCTGTCATAATGTGTCACAGGCATTATAGTGTGTGGCATAATGTGTCGGGGGCATTACGGTGTGTGGCATAATGTGTCGGGGGCATTACGGTGTGTGCATACTGTGTCATGTGCATTATTGTGTGTGGCATAATCTCTAAGGGCCATTGCAGTATGTGGCATAATGTATACTGGGCATTACTATAAGGAGGAAAAGTGACAAATAATGTAAGGGGCATGAATCAGGATTATTTTTCTTTCCTGTGGTGGCCAACGTCTGGGCGTGCAGGTTGCAAAACTGGGGTATAAGGTAGTCTTTTCCTGCAATACCACGCCCATTCCAACGAAGCCACACCCATTCCAACAAACCCACGCCCCTTATGGTGCCCCCCCTGTAATTTTTTTCTGGATCCGCCCCTGTATGAAGGTATTATTTAATGGGGTTGGGAGCAAAATCCTGGCAGTTGGGATCCCGACAGTCAGAATACTGACATCGGATCTCGGCAGAATCCCGACATATCGCAATATTTTTACCCTACCCTAATCCTGCCTCTAGTTTTAACACACCCCTCTCACACCCCTCTAGCCCTAACCATCTCCTCCCACAGCCTAACCCTGACCTCCCCTTGCAGCCTAACTCTAACCTTCCACCACCCCTGCAGTCTAAACCTCCCCCTTGTGCCTAACCCTAACCTAAAGGCCAGTTCTTTACCTTTGGGATCCATCGGGATTCTGACCATCTGGATTCTGTCGAGTCCCGACTGCCGAGATCCTGACCTTAACCAACAACATTCACTTACCAAACTAAACATCTTGTGTAGCACAAATCAGCATCACAATCCAGCCTAGAGGAAAGGTACATGAGGTCATTAGTGTATGAGTCCCATCTCCAAGGGAAGAAGTGAAAACATAAACATTGATATTACATTAAGTAATTTTGTTATGCAAAATCTATTTTACTAACACAAAAAAAACACTGGTACCATGAGCAGTACTGCCAGAGACAATGGAGTCAGTTGCCGCTGGGCTTCAGCCCTGAAGGGAGCACCTCTTCTACGTTCTCTCCCAGCCAGCTTCCAGCTAAGCAGAAAAAGAACTCTTCTGATGCCTATGGTGGTCGCAGGTGATATTAGCAGCAGTCACCACTGTTTGAATTTTTCTCCCTTGCTCTTGAGTCCTGGTTTGCACATTGTATGCTATCAGTCAACTCCACCCTGCCGCCTCCTGGCTTCTGCTGCTCTAACATACACTTCTCTACCCTCTGAGTCCCAGTAAGGCAGGCAGAAGCTTATGCTCCCAGACGTGCTTGCAGAGCAGTAAGGGAGGTCTCTCTGGCCATGTGTCCCAGGCCCCCTGTTTCAAGGGGCCACTCACGATGACCAGAAAAGATGAGGAGATGGATGGGGCCATGCAGGGGGCAGACTACCCAGCATAGTGCACACTCCTGATTCCTGCAGTTTAACATGGCAGATCCCTGTAGGAGGGATGGATCTGCCAGTGCCACAAATCTGTAAGCTATGAGGGTCTTTAAATTATTTTGTGTCTGTGCAACTATGCATTGTATGTGTCTTTTGTATGTATGTTTCTGTGAATATATATGTCTGTGTAGCTATGTACTGTATGTATCTGTGTGTATGGATGTGTTTGTGTATATATGTCATTGTAATTATGTACTGTATGTGTCTCTGCATATATGTGTCTGTGTAACTATGCACCATTTGTGTCTGTGCACAAGTATTTGGACAGCCACCTATTGTGCAAGTTGACCCACTTAAAAAGATGAGAGAGGTCTGTAATTTCCATCATAGGTACACTTCAACTGTGAGAGACAGAATCTGAAAAAAAAAAAAAAAAACAGGAAATCACATTGTATGATTTGTAAACAATTTACTTGTATATTCTTGTGGAAAATAAATATTTGGACACCTACCAAGCAGCAAGATTTCTGGCTCTCACAGACCTGTTACTTCTTCTTTAAGAAGCTCTTCTATCCACCATTCGTTACCTGTATTAATGGCACCTGTTTGAACTGGTTATCTGTATAAAAGACATCTGTCTACACCCTCAAACAGTCAGACTGCTACCTCTCCACCATAACCAAGACCAGAGAGCTGTCTGAGGACACCAGGGACAAAATTGTAGAGCTGCACAAGGCTGGGATGAGCTACTCGACAATAGGCAAGCAGCTTGGTAAGAAGAGATCAACTGTTGGCGCAATTATTAAAAAATGGAAGAAATACAAGATCACTGACACTCTCCCTCGACCTGGGGCTCCATGCAAGATCTCACCTCGTGGGGTATCAATGATCTTAAGAACTGTAAGAAATCAGCCCAGAACTGGGGGACCTGGTCAATGACCTCAAGGGAGCTGGGACCACAGTCGCAAAGGTTACCATTAGTAACACACTACGTCATCATGGATTGAAATCCTGCAGCACCCGAAAGGTCCCCTTGCTAAAGCCAGCACATGTCCAGGCATGTCTAAAGTTTGCCAGTGACCAGCTGGATGATCCAGAGGAGGATTGGGAGAATGTAATGTGGTCAGATGAGAGCAAAATCAAACTTTTTGGCATAAACTCCACTTTGGAGGGAGAAGAATGATGAATGGCATCCCAAGAACACCATACCCATTGTGAAGCATGGGGGTGGAAACATCATGCTTTGGGGTTGCTTTTCTGCAAAGGGGACAGGACGACTGATCCGTATTAAGGAGAGGATGAATGGGGCCATGTATCGTGAGATTTTGGCAAAAACCTCCTTCCGTCAGTAAGAGCATTGAAGATGGAACGTGGCTGGGTCTTCCAGCATGACAATGACCCTTACACACCGCCCGGGCAAATAAGGAGTGGCTCCGTAAGAAGCATTTCAAGGTCCTGGAGTGCCGTAGCCAGTCTCCAGACCTCGACCCGATAGAAAATCTGTGGAGGGAGTTGAAAGTCCGTGTTGCCCAGCGACAGCCCCAAAACATGACAGATCTAGAGAAGATCTACATGGAAGAGTGGACCAAAATACCTGCTACAGTGTTTGCAAACCTGGTCAAGAACTACAGGAAACGTTTGTGATTGCCAACCGAGGTTATATTTAGTGATGAGCGGGTTCGGTTCCTCGGAAACCGAACCCCCCGAACTTCACCCAATTTACACGGGTTCGAGGGATACTCGGATTCTCCCGTATGGCTCGGTTAACCCGAGCGCGCCCGAACGTCATCATCCCGCTGTCGGATTCTCGCGAGATTGGGATTCTATATAAGCAGCCGCGCGTTGCCGCCATTTTCACTCGTGCATTGGAAATCTTAGGGAGAGGACGTGGCTGGCATCCTCTGCGTTTATTCATTGTTGAGTTGATGCAAATATTTGTGTTTGCTTATATCATTGTGCGGACTGGGGAGCAGCTTTATTTTAATATAGGAGGACTACAGTGCAGAGTTTTGCTGATCAGTGACCACCAGTTTTATCCATTCTCTGCCTGAAAAAAACGCTCCTTATCTGTGCTCAGTGTGCTGCATATATCTGTACTCACACTGCTTAACTGTGGGCACTGGGGAGCCACTGTATTATATAGGAGGAGTACAGTGCAGAGTTTTGCTGACAGTGACCACCAGTATACGTTGTCTGCCTGAAAAACAATCCATATCTGTGCTCAGTGTGCTGCATATATCTGTGCTCACACTGCTTTATTGTGGGGACTGGGGACAACAAGTATAATATTATATAGGAGGAGTACAGTGCAGAGTTTTGTTGACCAGTGACCACCAGTATACGTTGTATGCCTGAAAAACACTCCATATCTGTGCTGCATTGTGTAGTATATAGTAGGAGTACAGTGCATAATTTTGCTGACCACCAGTATATAATATATAGGAGCATGGTACAGAAGGCCACTGCAGTACCTACCTCTGTGTCGTCAAGTATACTATCCATCCATACCTGTGGTGCATTTAAGTTTTGCACAGTTTGCTGACCACCAGTATATAATATATAGCATTATGGTACAGTAGGCCACTGCTGTACCTACCTCTGTGTCGTCAAGTATACTGTCCATCCATACCTGTGGTCAGTGGCGGATTTAGGGGGGGGGCACCAAGGCACGTGCTCCCCCTGTCATTTTCAGTTTGTGCGCACGCCGCAGCCCTCGCGGTGGCTTGGGGGCGAGGGGCTGCGGGGGCGCCACTGATTTAGTGCAGACTGACATGCGGACGAGCGTCCGCATGTCAGTCTGCGGTCTCGTTTCCTCCCCTGCTGTTAGGAGGGACACGGAGGGCACAGTGCACGCCTCTCCTGTGTCCCTCCTGGGTCTCCGGTGGCCGCGGGTCTCATAAAGGAAGTGCCGTTCGTGAGCACTTCCTTTATTACAGTGACCCGCGGCCGCCGGAGACCCAGGAGGGACACAGGAGAGGCGTGCACTGTGCCCTCCGTGTCCGTCCTAACAGCAGGGGAGCGGGGGGGAGCGGCGGCGGCGGAGGAAGCGGGGGGGACGCACTGAGGGGGCATATCTGGCACTGGGGGGAAATATCTGGCACTGGGGGCATATTTGGCTTGGCAGGGAGGGGGGGGGAGAATATCTGGCACTGGGGACATATATGGCACTGGGGGGGGATATCTGGCACTGGGGGCATATGTGGCACTGGGGGGGGATATCTGGCACTGGGGGCATATGTGGCACTGGGGGGGGAATATCTGGCACTGGGGGCATATGTGGCACTGGGGGGGAATATCTGGCACTGGGGCATATGTGGCACTGGGGGGCATATATAGCACTGGGGGGGATGTCTGGCACGGGGGGCATATGTAGCACTGTCGGGGAATATCTGGCACTGGGGGCATATGTGGCACTGGGGGGGTATATGTGTACCTGGCACACGGGGGGGGTGGCTATATTTGGCACTGGGGGCATGTGAGTACCTGGCACCGTGGGGGAATATCTTGCACTGGGGACATATGTGGCACTGGGAGCACAGCCCTAGCAACAAGGACTACCTCCTAGCAACGAGCATGACACCCAGTGCATGAAACCCCTGGCAACGAGCATGACACCCAGTGCATGAAACCCCTGGCAACGAGCATGACACCCTGAGCATGAAAACCCCTGGCACCGTGCATGGAACCAAGAGCATGAAACCCCTGGCAACGAGCAGGTATTTGAAAAGTAATTAGAAGCCTTACTGTAGGACTTAATGTGTAATGGGCATTACGGTGTGTGGCATAATGTATCACGGACATTGCGGTGTGTGTCATAATGTGTCACAGGCATTACGGTGTATGGTATACTATATCGCTGGCATTGTGATATGTGGTATAATGTCTCAGGGTCATTGCAGTGTGTGGCATAATGTATCACGGACATTGCGGTGTGTGTCATAATGTGTCAGGCATTACGGTGTGTGGTATACTATATCACGGGCATTGTGGTATGTGGTATAATGTCTCAGGGTCATTGCAGTGTGGCATAATATATAACGGGCATTGCGGTGTGTGGCATAGGGTATAACGGGCATTGCGGTATGTGTCACAGGCATTACGGTGTATGGTATACTATATCACGGGCATTGTGGTATAATGTCTCAAGGTCATTGCAGTGTGTGGCATAATGTGTCACAGGCATTGTATGTGCTATAATGTATCGGGCATTGCAGTGTGTGGTATAATGTATCACGGACATTGCAGTGTGCATCATAATGTGTCACAGACATTGTATGTGCTATAATGTATCAGGGGCAGTGCAGTGTGTAGCATAATGTAAAACGGGCATTGCAATTCCTGTCATAATGTGTCACAGGCATTATAGTGTGTGGCATAATGTGTCGGGGGCATTACGGTGTGTGGCATAATGTGTCGGGGGCATTACGGTGTGTGCATACTGTGTCATGTGCATTATTGTGTGTGGCATAATCTCTAAGGGCCATTGCAGTATGTGGCATAATGTATACTGGGCATTACTATAAGGAGGAAAAATGACAAATAATGTAAGGGGCATGAATCAGGATTATTTTTCTTTCCTGTGGTGGCCAACGTCTGGGCGTGCAGGTTGCAAAACTGGGGTATAAGGTAGTCTTTTCCTGCAATACCACGCCCATTCCAACGAAGCCACGCCCATTCCAACAAACCCACGCCCCTTATGGTGCCCCCCCCTGTAATTTTTTTCTGGATCCGCCCCTGCCTGTGGTGCATTTAAGTTTTGCACAGTTTGCTGACAACCAGTATATAATATATAGCATTACGGTACAGTAGGCCACTGCTGTACCTACCTCTGTGTCGTCAAGTATACTATCCATCCATACCTGTGGTACATTTCAGTTTTGCACAGTTTGCTGACCACCAGTATATAATATATAGCATTACGGTACAGTAGGCCACTGCTGTACCTACCTCTGTGTCGTCAAGTATACTATCCATCTAGATTATATACCTGTGGTGCATTTCAGTTGTGCAGTTTGCTGACATAGTGACCACCAGTATATATAGCAGTACGATACGGAAGGGCACTGCTGTACCTACCTCTGTGTCATCAAGTATACTATCCATCTACATTCTATAGCTGTGGTGCATTTTAGTTTTGCAGTTTGCTGATACAGTGACCACCAGTATATATAGCAGTACGGTACGGAAGGCCACTGCTATACCTACCTCTGTGTCGTCAAGTATACTATCCATCTACATTCTTTACCTGTGGTGCGACCTTGGTGTGCCTCTTTTTTTCTTTGCATCATGTGCTGATTGGGGACAATTTTTTTGAAGTGCCATCCTGTCTGAAACTGCAGTGCTACTCCTAGATTCGCCAGGTGTTTGTGTCGGCCACTTGGGTCGCTTAGCTTAGTCACACAACTACCTCATTGCGCCTCTTTTTTTCTTTGCATCATGTGCTATTTGGGGACTATTTTTTTAAGTGCCATCCTGCCTGACACTGCAGTGCCACTCCTAGATGGGCCAGGTGTTTGTGTCGGCCACTTGGGTTGTTTAGCTTAGTCACACAGCTACCTCATTGTGCCTCTTTTTTTCTTTGCATCATGTGCTGTTTGGGGACTATTTTTTTGAAGTGCCATCCTGCCTGACTTTGCAGTGCCACTCCTAGATGGGCCAGGTGTTTGTGTCGGCTACTTGTGTCGTTTAGCTTAGTCACACAGCGACCTTGGTGCGCCTCTTTTTTTCTTTGCATCATGTGCTGTTTGGGGACTATTTCTTTGAAGTGCCATCCTGTCTGACAATGCAGTGCCACTCCTAGATGGGCCAGGTGTTTGTGTCGGCCACTTGTGTCGCTTAGCTTAGTCACACAGCGACCTTGGTGCGCCTCTTTTTTTCTTTGCATCATGTGCTGTTTGGGGACAATTTCTTTGAAGTGCCATCCTGTCTGACAATGCAGTGCCACTCCTAGATGGGCCAGGTGTTTGTGTCGGCCACTTGTGTCACTTAGCTTAGTCATCCAGCGACCGCGGTGCAAATTTTAGGACTAAAAATAATATTGTGAGGTGTGAGGTGTTCAGAATAGACTGGAAATGAGTTGAAATTATAGTTATTGAGGTTAGTAATACTATGGGATCAAAATGACCCCCAAATTCTATGATTTAAGCTGTTTTTTAGGGGTTTAAAAAAAAAAAAAACACCCGAATCCAAAACACACCCGAATCCGACAAAAAAATTTCGGTGAGGTTTTGCCAAAACGCATCCGAATCCAAAACACGGCCGCGGAACCGAATCCAAAACCAAAACACAAAACCCGAAAAATGTCCGGTGCACATCTCTAGTTATATTACAAAGTACTGAGTTAAATGTTTTGATTGTCCAAATATTTATTTTCTGCAAGAATATACAAATAAATTGTTTAAAAATCATACAATGTGATTTCCTAGTTTTTTTTCTTCAGATTCTGTCTCTCACAATTGAAGTGTACCTATGATGGAAATTACAGACCTCTCTCATCTTTTTAAGTGGGTCAACTTGCAAAACTGCGGGCCGCAGTGGCTGTGTGACATAACACGCAGCCGCTACGAACAGGGGCTGTGACGAGCAACTCCTGGTCAGCTGCAGGAGCTGGGCTGGCTGGGAGTTACTCAACAAGTACAAAAGCATCGCCGCTGTGTGATGCTTTCATACTTGTGCGAGGGGGGGGGGGGGGGGGCGGACAGAAATGCGGGGCGGGCTAGCCCTGTGCTGGGCGACCCCCGCATGTCTGGGAACATGATCGTAGCTGTGCTAAATTTAGCACAGCTACGATCAACTCGGAATGACCCCCTATGTACAGTATATGTATCCAAGTAACTGTAATGTATATGTGTGTTTGTGTAACTGTATATACAGTACAGTATGTGTCTGCAACCATAGGCGAAACTCGTGGATGGACATGTGGGCAGGTAGTTTTGTATTAGGCTGCATTATTCTCTTCATTATATGGCAATCACTCTCCATGTTATATGGCAGTCACTACACACTCTCTGCATTATATGACGTGTACTGTGACACTCTCTGTATTACAGTATATGGCGATCACTGCAATGCTCCTTGTATTGTCTGGCGATCTTTGCATTGTTATCTGTATTGTATGGTGGTCACTAAAATGCTCTCTGTAATATATGTCAATCACAAAAAATGCTCTCAGCTGTGTTTGGCAGTCATTAAAATGCTATCAGTATTGTATGGTTGTTGTTAAATTGTTCTCAGTATTGTCTGGCATTCACAAAATAATTCTCAGCATGTTCTGGTGGTCAGAAAATCGCTGTCGACATTGTCTGGCAGCCACTAAAATAATCTCTGTATTGTCTGGTGCTCACAAAGTTTGCCGATGGAATGAGGGATTTTAACGCTACTGCACATTTGTCAATGTCTGAGATTTCACTCTGCACATGCGCAATATTAGCAGTCCAAAGTCACATGGATCTTCTGCCATGGGCAAATGTGAGCTGTTACATATTAGCAGAAAATGGTCTGTAACTGGATGGGGAGTACTGAACCACATGAAACAACTCATTTTCATAGGAATGTCATGTCACAAGTTGGCATGGGGGCCCCAACATCTATTTTGCCTCCGGGTGACTGGAATAAAGTTATGACACATAAAGTCATTTTTAAAAAAATAAATAAATGAATATAATTCTAATTAATAGAAGATTACAGGAAATGTATTGCATATGTCCTTGACTCTTAGAAGATTATGAGCTGCTGGAAAGGCAATAACAAAAATGCTTTTCCAGACAAGTTATTTAGAACAAAGTCTTTAAAAACCCTGTGGGGAAATTTTTATATCTCACTAAATAATATTTCACAACATGTTTGCAGAAATCTCAATTTGATAATGCTTGCTAAACTTTAAATGGTTTTTTGAGCAATCAATAGACACATGCACTGAAGGAGATATTACAACTATGTATCACTGAGTAAATCAGGGTATAAATTAAAGATGTTTGTACTTGATAGAAATGAAAGAGGAATGATTAGTTCAGGAAGCAACTTTTTTTTATGAAACTCTTAATTGCACTGTAAAAAAAAAACTGGAAGATGGATTGTCATAAATCTAAGTAAAACACTGAAGAGCTCCTGTATCTGCACAGTGTGACAGAAACCAGTGACACAGTTTAACATGCAGTAAAATACTATAATATACAAGTTAATAAAAAAAAAGCTTTCAGAAATAGACTTGTTTATTTTATACTTTAACTTTTGGGAAATTTAAGGCTCTTTATTTATTTGCAGGCTTTTCAGTGGTTTGGGACTTGTTTCATTTATGTAGCATTTACATGCAGACAGCCAATTGCATAGCCTTATTGTATAACTACAGATATATACAGGGACAGACTGGGGCCGAAAACTGTCCCTGGCATCTGTGTGCGCGTGTCAAAGGAGCACGCTCGCCTCACACATGAAAAGGGGTGCACGGACATTACCCAAGGGGGCGTGCCATGAGTCAAGGGGTGTGGACTCGCGGCACGCATTGGTATGTGCAGCTAATTTTATTAGGGGCTACACAGCTGGAGAGGCATTTATTGCACCACCTTTTGAGCGTGTGTTTAGCACTGCACCCCAGAGAAATAAGATGAAACATAATAGTGCGGCCACCGGTTGGTACAGACAGTCTGCTGTTGCATAACCCTGAGTGCTATCTGCTGCTGCACCCTATCGCTGCTTACACTTCCCCAACCTATCCTTGAACCAGTGGCAGAATTAGAGAGTGGAGGGCCCAGGTGCATGAGCACCCCCCCCCCTCCCCCAACCAACACATCCCACCCCTTGCACTCCCCAGCTCCTAGACCTGGAGTTTGAGTTAGCCACTCTGAAAAGTACGGGAGATTTAGCGGGCTGAACATTTGAGTTTTAATATAACACAAGTTTATAATTTAGACTGTGCCATCAGAGCCACATTTGCCTCTTTCTATGCCATAAGAACCCTCCTCTGCAGAACACGAGCATTTGTCACACATGTCCCCATGCTCACCAGCTACTGACAGTAGACCCCCTTTTCACATTACTTCACACAGTATGAACCGAAATTTACATTACGCCACACAGTACGAGCTGAAATTCACATTACGCCACATGGTACGAGCCAAAATTCACATTACCCCACACAGTATGAACCAAAATTCACTTTAAGCCACACAATATGAGCCAAAATTCACATTATGCCATATAATACGAGCCGAAATTCACATTACACCACACGGTACAAGCCGAAATTCACATTACCCTACATGGTATGAGGCAAAATTCACATTACCCTACACAGTATGAGGCAAAATTCACATTAGCCCACATAGTATGAGCCTAAATTCACATTACGCCACACGGTATGAGCCAAATTCACATTATGGCGACACGGTGTAATCCAAATTCACATTATGCCACACAGCATTAGCTAAATTCACATTACGCCACACAGTATGAGCCAAATTCACATTATGCTACACAGTATGAGCCAAATTCACACTATAACACACAGTAGTATGCCCCCAGTAGAGCCAGATACTGTACACATAATAGACCCACTTACGAAACTACTGAATGCTTGGCTCAGTTAATATATTTATATATCCCTTCTTTTCTCTTTCTGTCAGAGTGCACCTGCAGATTTTTTATTTTGATAATGTCATGTATATATACATGTAGACTGTTAAGATATGGTGCACTCTGTACCTGTTTCCTTCTGTGTATCAGTCTATGGATGCATCCCCTAGTGTTATACCTCTAGTGCCAGGAGTCACTCGGAGGCAGAGTTACATGATGTAGTTTCCTATTCCTCCATCTCTAGGAGAGAGTGAGGAGAGTGTGACACACAGAGAGACTGAGAGACAGAGTCCTGGTGTACAAGTGTGCAGAGCTGAGACTGGGAGCAGGTCTCAGCTATAGACAATCAAAGTGTTTCAGTGCATGCATCATCTTCTATACAGTTAGAGTCAGACTGCATGGCTGTGCAGTCCTCCATGCTTCACCACCACAGACATCTCCTGATAAGTACCACTACCTAATGCTGTTACCTTTCATTATATATGGGCTCCTGATTACTGATATCAGTGTTACATCTGAGTCACCTGTGTACACTAAATAAACATGCATTACTGTTAAAGTCTTTAAGTGTGTGGACTGACGTCGCTGCACCAGATAGCCCAGTACACTCTGCCAACAGGTTATGGGCCCAGTCCCGCACCCAGACCCGCCTTTACTTGAACATTAACCTTCTGAGTGCTGGTGAATAATCACAGTGACACAGCTTCCCCACATTAAATGACCCATTCCGGATGATAGTTTTGCACAAAGAAAACCGAAACGTAGAACTATGAACAAGTACGTTTTGTATTTTGTACCTTTGAGTGCCGCCGCTGGACCCCAGCTATACTATATATATATATATATATATATATATATATATATATGTATACTGTATGTATACTGTATGTATATAATATATACAAATATATATACGTATGTGTATATATATATATATATATATATATATATAGCACACAGTATATACAGTACATAAGAACACACATGAAACATACATACATACAGTACATACTGTACATACACAAGCACACACACAAACAAACATACACACAAACATACAACTACAGATACAGTACACAAATACAGACTTCACACTTACATATGCCAGGGGCAAATGCAGTATTTAACGAGAGGGGTTTCCTTGGGTGGGTGTATATATATATATATATATATATATATATATATATTGGAAAAACTGCTGCGGCACTCAGGGTTTTGTGAAGAAGTCAAACTGTATTGTTACATCACAAAATGGAACACCAACATTTCGGGGTGTCTAGCCCCGTTGTCAAGATGTGAGAGTATGTGTATAAAGAAAGAAACTTACCTATATAGAGACAGAGCCCGCCAAATCAGGAGAGGAGCTGACACTAACCAGGAATTACTTCTTATTCGACGGCCGGTTCTACCAACAGAGAACCGGCTGCGCGATGGGAAGTAATGTAGCTCCATCTTACGCCAATATCTACATGCTCATGGAGGAGGCGCAGATGTTCTTTCAAGATCGTACTACAGTAGAGATGTGCACCGGAAATTTTTCGGGTTTTGTGTTTTGGTTTTGGATTCGGTTCCACGGCCGTGTTTTGTATTCGGACGCGTTTTACCAAAACCTCCCTGAAATTTTTTTGGCGGATTCGGGTGTGTTTTGGATACGGGTGTTTTTTTTACAAAAAAAACTCAAAAACTGCTTAAATCATAGAATTTGGGGGTCATTTTGATCCCATAGTATTATTAACCTCAATAACCATAATTCACACTCATTTTCAGTCTGTTCTGAACAAATCACACCTCACAATATTATTTTTAGTCCTAAAATTTGCACCAAGGTTGCTGGATGGCTAAGCTAAGCGACACAAGTGGCCGACACAAACACCTGGCCCATCTAGGAGTGGCACTGCAGTGTCAGGCAGGATGGCACTCCAAAAAAATAGTCCACAAACAGCACATGATGCAAAGAAAAATGAAAGAAAAAAGAGGTGCAAGATGGAATTGTCCTTGGGCCCTCCCACCCACCCTTATGTTGTATAAACAGGACATGCACACTTTAACAAACCCATCATTTCAGCGACAGGGTCTGCCACACGACTGTGACAGAAATTACTGGTTGGTTTGGGCCCCCACCAAAAAAGAAGCAATCAATCTCTCCTTGCACAAACTGGCTCTACAGAGGCAAGATGTCCACCTCATCATCATCCTCCGATTCCTCACCCCTTTCACAGATTATTAATTCATCCCCACTGGAATCCACCATCTCAGATCCCTGTGTACTTTCTGGAGGCAAATGCTGTTGGTGAATGTCTCCACGGAGGAATTGATTATAATTCATTTTGATGAACATCATCTTCTCCACATTTTCTGGAAGTAACCTCATACGCCGATTGCTGACAAGGTGAGCGGCTGCATTAAACACTCTTTCGGAGTACACACTGGAGGGAGGGCAACTTAGGTAGAATTAAGCCAGTTTGTGCAAGGGCCTCCAAATTGCCTCTTTTTCCTGCCAGTATACGTATGGACTGTCTGACGTGCCTACTTGGATGCGGTCACTCATATAATCCTCCACCATTCTTTCAATGGTGACAGTAGACGACATGTCAGTAATCGTTGGCAAGTCCTTCAGTCCGGACCAGATGTCAGCACTCGCTCCAGACTGCTCTGCATCACCGCCAGTGGAATTCTTAGCCTTTTCCTCGCACCCCCAGTTGCGGAAGAATGTGAAGGAGGAGCTGTTGATGGGTCACGTTCCGCTTGACTTGACAATTTTCTCACCAGCAGGTCTTTGAACCTCTGCAGACATGTGTGTGCTGGAAAGAGAGATACAATGTAGGTTTTAAATCTAGGATCGAGCACGGTGGCCAAGATGTAGTGCTCTGATTTCAACAGATTGACCACCCGTGAATCCTGGTTAAGCGAATTAAGGGCTCCATCCACAAGTCCCACATGCCTAGCGGAATCGCTCTGTTTTAGCTCATCCTTCAATGTCTCCAGCTTCTTCTACAAAAGCCTGATGAGGGGAATGACCTGACTCAGGCTGGCAGTGTCTGAACTGACTTCACGTGTGGCAAGTTCAAAGGGTTGCAGAACCTTGCACAATGTTGAAATCATTCTCCACTGCGCTTGAGTCAGGTGCATTCCCCCTCCTTTGCCTATATCGTGGGCAGATGTATAGGCTTGAATGGCCTTTTGCTGCTCCTCCATCCTCTGAAGCATATAGAGGGTTGTATTCCACCTTGTTACCACCTCTTGCTTCAGATGATGGCAGGGCAGGTTCAGGAGTGTTGCAGGTGCTCCAGTCTTCGGCACGCGGTGGCTGAATGCCTAAAGTGGCCCGCAATTCTTCTGGCCACCGACAGCATCTCTTGCACGCCCCTGTCGTTTTTTAAATAATTCTGCACCACCAAATTCATTTTATGTGCAAAACATGGGACATGCTGGAATTTGCCCAGATGTAATGCACGCACAATATTGCTGGCGTTGTCCGATGTCACAAATCCCCAGGAAAGTCCAATTGGGGTAAGCCATTCTGCGATGATGTTCCTCAGTTTCCGTAAGAGGTTGTCAGCTGTGTGCCTCTTATGAAAAGTGGTGATACAAAGAGTATCCTGCCTAGGAACGAGTTGGCGTTTGCGAGATGCTGCTACTGGTGCCGCCGCTGCTGTTCTTGCTGCGGGAGGCAATACATCTACCCAGTGGGCTGTCACAGTCATATAGTCCTGAGTCTGCCCTGCTCAACTTGTCCACATGTTCGTGGTTAAGTGGACATTGGGTACAACTGCATTTTTTAGGACACTGGTGACTCTTTTTCTGACGTCTGTGTACATTTTCGGTATCGCCTGCCTAGAGAAATGGAACTTAGATAGTATTTGGTACCGGGGACACAGTACCTCAATCAAGTCTCTAGATGCCTGTGAATTAACGGTGGATACCGGACACACGTTTCTCACCACCCAGGCTGACAAGACCTTAGTTATCCGCTTTGCAGCAGGATGACTGCTGTGATATTTCATCTTCCTCGGAAAGGACTGTTGGACAGTCAATTGCTTACTGGAAGTAGTACAAGTGGTGTTCCGACTTCCCCTCTGGGATGACGATCGACTCCCAGCAGCAACAACAGCAGTGCCAGCAGCAGTAGGCGTTACATTCAAGGATGCATCGGAGTAATCCCAGGCAGGAGAGGACTCGTCATACTTGCCAGTGACATGGCCTGCAGGACTATTGGCTTTCCTGTGTAAGGTGGAAATTGACACTGAGGGAGTTGGTGGTGTGGTTTGCAGGAGCTTGGTTACAAGAGGAAGGGATTTAGTGGTCAGTGGACTGCTTCCATTGTCATCCAAAGATTTTGAACTTGTCACTGACTTCTGATGAATGCGGTCCAGGTGACGTATAAGGGAGGATGTTCCTAGGTGGTTAACGTCCTTACCCCTACTTATTACAGCTTGACAAAGGCAACACATGGCTTGACACTTGTTGTCCGCATTTGTGTTGAAATAATTCCACACCGAAGAGGTGATTTTTTTTGTATTTTGACCAGGCATGTCAATGGCCATATTCGTCCCACAGACAACAGGTGTCTCCCCTGGTGCCTGACTTAAACAAACCACCTCACCATCAGAATCCTCCTTGTCAATTTCCTCCCCAGCGCCAGCAACAGCCATATCTTCATCCTGGTGTACTTCAACAGTGCCATCTTCAATTTGACTATCAGGAACTGGACTGTGGGTGCTCCTTCCAGCACTTGCAGGGGGCGTGCAAATGGTGGAAGGCGCAAGCTCTTCCCATCCAGTGTTGGGAAGGTCAGGCATCGCAATCGACACAATTGGACTCTCTTTGGGGATTTGTGATTTAGAAGAACGCACAGTTCTTTGCTGTGCTTTTGCCAGCTTAAGTCTTTTCATTTTTCTAGCGAGAGGATGAGTGCTTCCATCCTCATGTGAAGCTGAATCACTAGCCATTAACATAGGCCAGGGCCCCAACCGTTCCTTGCTACTCCGTGACGTAAATGGCATATTGGCATATTTACGCTTCTCCTCAGACGCTTTTAATTTAGATTTTTGGGTCATTTTACTGAACGTTTGTTTTTTGGATTTTACATGCTCTGTACTATGACATTGGGCATTGGCCTTGGCAGACGACGTTGATGGCATTTCATCGTCTCGGACATTACTAGTGGCAGCAGCTTCAGCACGAGGTGGAAGTGGATCTTGATCTTTCCCTATTTTAACCTCCACATTTTTGTTCTCCAATTTTTAATATGTGGAATGATATGCCAGTATCAATAGCAATGGCCTACTACTATATATATTGCGCACAACTGAAATGCTCCACAGGTATGGATGTATAGTATACTTGACAACACAGAGGTAGGTAGAGCAGTGGTCTTCCGTACCATACTGCTGTATATACTGGTGGTCACTGTCCGCAAACTGCAAAACTAAAATGCACCACAGGTATAGAATCTAGATGGATAGTATACTTGATGAGCTACTATAATACTGGTCGCACAGGTAAATTCATATTTAGTAAATGACCCCCATTTTTTAAATTATCAAAGATATTCCTTATATTCTTCCAGAAATTAGGGGGTGCTACCACAGGCAAGTTAAGTCTACAAGAAAAAAAGAGAAGAAAGAATTCGAAATGTCCCGTGGTGTGTGCACCACCATAGGGCATTTCAAATTCTTTCTTCTCTTTTTTTCTTGTAGTATACTTGACGACACAGAGGTAGGTAGAGCAGTGGCCTTCCGTACCATACTGTTATATATATTGGTGGTCACTGTCAGCAAACTGCAAAACTAAAATGCACCACAGGTATAGAATCTAGATGGATAGTATACTTGACGACACAGAGGTAGGTAGAGCAGTGGCCTTCCGTACCGTACTGCTATAAACTGGTGGTCACTGTCAGCAAAACTCTGCACTGTACTCCTCCTATATAATACAGCTGCTCCCCAGTCCCCACAATTAAGCAGTGTGAGCACAGATATATGCAGCACACTGAGCACAGACATGGAGTGTTTTTCAGGCAGACAACGTATACTGGTGGTCACTGTCAGCAAAACTCTGCACTGTACTCCTCCTATGAAATACAGTTGCTCCCCAGTCCCCACAATTAAGCAATAACCACAAATATTTGCATCAACATTAATAAACGGTAGAGGAAGCCAGCCACATCCTCTCCCTAACATTTCCAATGCACGAGTGAAAATGGTGGCGACGCGCAGCTGCTTACATAGAATCCGAATCTCGCGAGAATCCGGCAGCGGAATGATGACGTTCGGGCGCGCTCGGATTAACCGAGCCTATACGGAAGAATCCGAGTATGCCTCGGACCCGTGTAAAATGGGTGAAGTTCGGGGGGGTTCGGTTTCCGAGGAACCGATCCCGCTCATCACTATACTACAGTACAACATATAGCGCTTTTTACTAGATTCATCGACGATCTATTCTTAATCTGGACAGGAGGTGAACCAACTTTACCAGCACTGTTGGACTCCATTAACTCCAGGCCTTCTCCGATTAAAATTGAATTTCAATGGTCTACCTCAACTATTCATTATTTGGACGCCCAGGTCACCATCTGTAATGGAAGATTACCGACAAGTGTATACATTAAACCCATGGACAGGAATACCCTCTTGCGGGCGAATAGTCATCATCCACAACCACTGAAACTTGGGCTCCCAAGGTCACAAATGATCAGGGTTGCCCGGATCAACAGTCAACCCGAATTTGTAGAGAGGGAATTGGACAAGATGGTTTTGAAGTTCATAGCCAGAGGATATGATTTCACATCTCTTGAGGCTACCAAGCATGAGGTGCTCCAAATGTCACAGAGCAGCTTAATGCAAGCGAAAGTCAGATCAACTGACAAGAGAATCACATGGACAGCGACGTTTGACACTTCTAGCCCGGTGTTGAACAGAGCAAACAGGGCCTTATGGCCTATTGTTTCTTCAGATCCCCACCTCCCCTTTAAACATAAGACTCCGATGATGTGTTACAGGAGGGGGCGTAACATTAAGGACATGATTGTCCATGCTGACATAACCAACATCTCCAGGACTCCTCCCCAATCCCAGACCGACTCGTTCCTGAGATAAAAACCTGGCTGCTACTGCCATCTAGGCTGCACAACATGCAGCCATATGATGACGGGATATGAGTGTAAATTACCTCTAATGGATAAGAAGATACATATTCACCATACGGTAACCTGCATGTCTACATTCATTATTTATTTAATTGTCTGTCCATGTGGTCTGTGCTACGTGGGCAAAACCATCAGAACCCTACGGGAACGTATGGCCTTACACCGTTCAGCGATAAAGGCGGCCATCGCTGGCAGCTCCTCTGATCAGCCTGTAGCCAAGAATCCCGACATCGGCTCTCTGACCTTAAACATATTATCATAGATCATGTACCTAGATCTCTGCGGGAAGGCGTTCGGGAGGGCCAGCTCCTTCGGAAAAAAGCATCCTGGATATTCAAGCTCAACAGCATACATCCAGCATGGAGCATCTTTGGGTAACCTAAAATGATGCGTATCAGTGTATCCAATGACTGCCAGCTAGCGACGTTCTGGATACAGGACTGATAATCCCCTTATAACTACTAAGAGTGCGTTTTCTGTTTTTGGCACAATCTGTGCAATTCGTTCATGGTTTACTCTTTTGTTGCTTGATTTGCCTTTATACAGTACTTCAGGAATATTAGTATTTATGTCCTCATCTTGCATTAGAAATTTCTATACTGTTTCTCTCTTCTTTCCAATTCTCTTGCAATTATGTGCTTTAGCACATATATACAGTTCGGGTTTACTCTTCTAGACTCACTACTCCTGTTTGTATCTATAGTACTTTGCATGCTTGGTTTGCAGCCTGCACGGTGATACAGCATTCATTGACTGCATTTTTATGCATAGAATACCCTCACTTTAGCTGTAATGTCTTTATCCCATTTAGCAGCAGAGCGGTTTGTTTAGTAGTTCTGTGGGTTCTCTAGTATGACAGTTCACTTAGTGGTGTTTATTTGCTCTCCTCTTTATTTACACAGCCGCACAGTTCTCGGTTTCCGCGTCCTGGCCATTGCTTAGCAACGGGCCGCCACAGACCTCTCTCTGACGCACTCACTCGTCATTGTCCAGCGACGCACAGCATGCACGCCGGGGCTGCAGGCGGCTTTCCTTTCCTGGTTTGGCGGGCTCTGTCTCTATATGGGTAAGTTTCTTTCTTTATACACATACTCTCACATCTTGACAACGGGGCTAGACACCCCGAAACGTTGGTGTTCCATTTTGTGATGTAACAATACAGTTTGACTTCTTCACGAGACCCTGAATGCCGCAGCCGTTTTTCCAATATAACTACTTCCACTGAGGGCACCGGGGCAGACATCAATTACGAGGAGTGCCGGGCAAGTCTTTTGATATATATATATATATATATCTATCCATGTATGTGTAATATATATTTAGATCCGGCACTTCTCACTTCCCTACATTAAGCGATCCCTTCTGGATGATGGTTTTGCACAAATAATACCGAAACATAGAACTATGAACTAGTGCATCTTGTATTTTGTACCTTTGAGTGCAGCCGATGGACCCCAGCTATAATATATATATATATATATATATATATATATATATATGTTGTATGTATATAATATATACACACATATATATAAATATATATACGTATGTATATATATATCACACAGTATATACAGTACATACAAACACAAATTACACATACTGAACATACACAAGCGCATACACACAAACACATACATACAAACATACAAATACAGATACAGTACACCATAAATACAGACTTCACACTTACATATGCAGCATTATATGTATATAATCCAGGAGGCGCTGGGAGCAGAGAGCACAGAGAGAACTGCTGTGGCTGAGCATGCACAGCCAGCAGTTCCCTCAGCAGTTACCGGGACATTCTGTAAGCTGAGAGCTCCATAGCTCTCTGCAGCTGCAGCTCTGCCGTGGTGACCGCGATCGCGAACGCGGTTGCAGCTTTTGCTGAGACAGAGACACAGCTGTCTCCATCTCAAAACAGAAAATTCAACTCTTCAGGGGGGGTTCCCAGGTACTCGGAACCCCCCCCCCCCCTCCCCGCGTGTGCCACTATGCCTTGATCACAAACTGCACGAAGTCCTGAAAGCACAAATGCAAGTGTTTTGTATGTGACAAGATTGGACATAAATTTTCATATTGCAAGATGAGAAATTCCAGTGGTGCGCAGAAGCAGCGTGACAAGCCAAATGAGTCAGCACTGAACATAGCAGACAATCACAGGAAGGATTGCTGGTACAGTACATGGACTCGGGGGTCACTAGACATTTCAGTTGCAATAAGCATTGGCTCAACTCTTTAACACTGTGTGCTATCACTACAGTTAGAGGGATTGAAAATAAGACCCGTACTGCATTACAAGCTGGGACAATCACAATACATTTAAGAATTGGAGGTGAGACAGTTTATACAGATATCCAAGATGTGTTGTACGTGCCTTGATTTAGGAAGTAATCTCATTGCTATCAGTGTCCTAGAGAAAAATGGCTACAAAGTCCAATTTCAGAAGGGCAAGTGTATTGTGCAGAATAAAAGAGGGACTGTTGTTTCAGCAACCCGGTGCAGCCAACTAGGGCCCTCATTCCGAGTCGTTCGCTCGGTAAATTTCTTCGCATCGCAGCGTTTTTCTGCTTAGTACGCATGCGCAATGTTCGCAATGCGACTGCACCAAGTAATTTTGCTATGAAGATAGGATTTTTACTCACGGCTTTTTCTTCGCGCCGGCGATCGTAGTGTGATTGACAGGAAATGGGTGTTACTGGGCGGAAACACAGCGTTTTATGGGCGTGTGGATGAAAACGCTACCGTTTCCGGAAAAAACGCAGGAGTGGCTGGAGAAACGGGGGAGTGTCTGGGCAAACGCTGGGTGTGTTTGTGACGTCAAACCAGGAACGACAAGCACTGAACTGATCGCAGATGCCGAGTAAGTCAGAAGCTACTCTGAAATAGCTAAGTAGTTTGTAATCGCAATATTGCGAATACATCGGTCGCAATTTTAAGAAGCTAAGATTCACTCCCAGTAGGCGACGGCTTAGCATGTGTAACTCTGCTAAAATCGCCTTGCGAGCGATCAACTTGGAATGAGGGCCTATATATCCAGGACACTGAGGAGTGTACTGCATTGATGGCCAGAGGCGTATCTAGCACGGGGCGAGCAGGGCACGTGCCCTGGGCGCCATGGCAGCCCCAACAGAGGGGGGCGCCACCGGCACCTGCACAGCCCACTCGCCCCATGCTTCAGGGATTCCGCCGGCGCTACCCGCGGCGCTTACCCTGTCTCCCCGGCTGCTGTGCCTGTCACAATAGACAGGCAGCGGCAGCCAGGAGCCTCCCCCTACTCCCCCCTGCAAAGTGACTGTGTGTACGCGATCGCGTGCGCGATCGCGACCGCGGAGGTGCGCGCATGCGCGACCTCGGGGGGGCGTGCGGCCCCTGCCCTGAACAGCAGTGAGTGCAGGTGAGCGGGAAGGGGGTGCGGGACATTTTTTGTGTGTGTGTGTGTCGGACAGTGTGAGTGTGTGTTGTGTGTGGGACAGTGTGAGTGTGTGTAAATTGTGTGTGTGACTGTTTGTGTGTGTGGGACAGTGTGCGTGTGTTAATTGTGTGTGTGGGACAGTTTGAGTGTGTGTAAATTGTGTGTGTGACTGTTTGTGTGTGTGGGACAGTGTGCGTGTGTTAATTGTGTGTGTGGGACAGTGTGTGTGTGTTAATTGTGTGTGTGTGTGGGACAGTGTGAGTGTGTTAATTGTGTGTGTGGGACAGTGCGTGTTTGTTAATTGTGTGTGTGTGTGTGACAGTGTGTGTGTGTTAATTGTGTGTGTGTGGGACAGTGTGAGTGTGTTAATTGTGTGTGTGGGACAGTGCGTGTTTGTTAATTGTGTGTGTGTGACAGTGTGAGTGTGTTAATTGTGTGTGTGGGACAGTTTTGAGTGCGTGTTAATTGTGTGTGTGTGGGACAGTGTGCGTGTGTGTTCATTGTGTATGTGTGGGACAGTGTGAGTGTGTTAATTGTGTGTGTGTGGGACAGTGTGAATGTGTTAATTGTGTGTGTGTGGGACAGTTTGAGTGTGTGTTAATTGTGTGTGTGTGTGGGACAGTGTGCGTGAGTGTTAATTGTGTGTGTGTGGGACAGTGTGCGTGTGTATCAATTGTGTGTGTGTGGGACAGTGTGTGTTAATTGTGTGTGTGTGGGACAGTGTGCGTGTGTGTTAATTGTGTGTGTGTGTGTGTGTGTGGGACAGTGTGAGTGTGTTGTGTGTGTGTGTGGGACAGTGCGTGTTTGTTAATTGTGTGTGGGACAGTGTGCGTGTGTGTTATTTGTGTGTGTGGGACAGTGTGCGTGCGTGTGTGTTAATTGTGTGTGTGTGTGTGTGTGTGTGTTAATTGTCCCGGCGGTTATTGGCGTCTGTAGTGTGCGCCCCATCCTCCTCCGCTGCCGCTGACAGGAGCGGCGGTGTGCGGCTCTCCCCCTCCTCCGCCGGCTCCGTCCTCCCGTCGTGGCCCTGCAGTGTGTGCCGGTCTCCCCAGCAGCAGGTTAGTCTCTCTCCCCCCCCTCTCTCTCTCTCTCTCTCTCTCTCTCTCTCTCTCTCTCTCTCTCTCTCTCTCCTCCTGTGGATTGCAGTTTGTAAGTATCATTTTAATTTTTACAGGTACCCCTATTGAATTCTACTGGACAAGTGGACGTGATCGGCGTGGGATGTAGGTAAGTAATCTGTCTCTTATTTTTACAGGTACCCCTATTGGATTCTACTGGACAAGTGGACGTGACCGGCGTGGGATGTAGGTAAGTAATCTGTCTCTCATTTTTACAGGTACCCCTATTGGATTCTACTGGACAAGTGGACGTGATCGGCGTGGGATGTAGGTAAGTAATCTGTCTCTCATTTTTACAGGTACCCCTATTGAATTCTACTGGACAAGTGGACGTGACCAGCGTGGGATGTAGGTAAGTAATCTGTCTCTCATTTTTACAGGTACCCATATTGGATTCTACTGGACAAGTGGACGTGATCGGCGTGGGATGTAGGTAAGTAATCTGTCTCTCATTTTTACAGGTACCCCTATTGGATTCTACTGGACAAGTGGACGTGACCAGCGTGGGATGTAGGTAAGTAATCTGTCTCTCATTTTTACAGATTCCCCTACTGGATTCTACTGGACAAGTGGACGTGACCAGCGTGGGATGTAGGTAAGTAATCTGTCTCTCATTTTTACAGGTACCCCTATTGGATTCTACTGGACAAGTGGACGTGATCGGCATGGGATGTAGGTAAGTAATCTGTCTCTCATTTTTACAGGTAACGCTATTGGATTCTACTGGACAAGTGGACGTGACCGGCGTGGGATGTAGGTAAGTAATCTGTCTCTCATTTTTACAGGTACCCCTATTGGATTCTACTGGACAAGTGGACGTGACTGGCGTGGGATGTAGGTAAGTAATCTGTCTCTCATGTTTACAGATTCCCCTACTGGATTCTACTGGACAAGTGGACGTGACCGGCGTGGGATGTAGGTAAGTAATCTGTCTCTCATTTTTACAGGTAACGCTATTGGATTCTACTGGACAAGTGGACGTGACCGGCGTGGGATGTAGGTAAGTAATCTGTCTCTCATTTTTACAGGTACCTCTATTGGATTCTACTGGACAAGTGGACGTGATCGGCGTGGGATGTAGGTAAGTAATCTGTCTCTCATTTTACAGATTCCCCTACTGGATTCTACTGGACAAGTGGACGTGACCAGCGTGGGATGTAGGTAAGTAATCTGTCTCTCATTTTTACAGGTACCCCTATTGGATTCTACTGGACAAGTGGACGTGACTGGCGTGGGATGTAGGTAAGTAATCTGTCTCTCATTTTTACAGATTCCCCTACTGGATTCTACTGGACAAGTGGACGTGACCGGCGTGGGATGTAGGTAAGTAATGTGTCTCTCATTTTTACAGCTACCCCTATTGGATTCTACTGGACAAGTGGACGTGACCGGCGTGGGATATAGATAAGTATGTGTGAGTGTGTCAGTGTGCTTTAATAAATTTTTACTGTCACGGTGTGTGAGTTGTGTTTTTATTTGGGTATTTTTTCTGTTGTAGAACTACAGGTACCGGCGGGCCCGTTATTTCCCTGCATGTTGGTACTTGAGGTTCTCCAAGTACCAGCAAGCGGGGGAGGCTTTCTGGGCCTTGTAGTTCCACAACAAAAAACAATATTCTTTTTTTACTTGCATGGCTATCAGCCTCCCATCCACAGCCCACGGATGGGGGGGACAGCCTCGGGCTTCACCCCTGGCCCTTGGGTGCCTGGAGGGGGGGTGACCCCTTGATTTAAGGGGTCCCCACTCCTCCAGGGAACCCCGGCCAGTGGTGACTAGTTGGGGGGGTAATGCCACGGCCGCAGGGACCTACATAAATGTGTCCCCCGGCTGTGGCATTATGTCCCTGGCTAGTGGAGCCCGGTGCTGGTTTTAAAAATACGGGGGGACCCCTACATCTTTTGTCCCCCGTATTTTTGGAACCAGGACCGGACTAAGAGCCGATGCTGGTTGTCTAAATACGGGGAAGCCCTGTCCAATTTTTCCCCAGTATTTAAACAACCAGGACCGGCTCAAAGGGCCCGAGGCTGGTTATACTTAGGAGGGGGACCTCACGCAGTTTTTTTTTTACATTTTTAACCCATTCAGACCCTTCTCCATTAAGTTAATGGAAACCCTGGACAACAAAATTGCATTCATGTCCTCCTCCCACTCCCTTCCCAGTCCCAAACACTGATTATTATTTTTTTCTATAAAAATGTACAATATATCATAAGTATGATGAGCAGGCATGCAGCGGGCATTGGCGACTTTGGACTGAGTTGCAAATTAGTGGCGGAGGGCTGGGTCAGTTGATGGTGGGCGAGTTTGTAAGCCATTGGTGGTGGCAGCGGGCATCGGCTCAGAGGCAGTGGCGGGCATTGGCTCGGTGGCGGTAGGGTTCATCGACAGGATTCGGCAGACATTATGGCTGTAGTGCCTCACCGCACGCCACTGACCTCACCGCACGCCACTGGTGTGTGGGACAGTGTGCGTGTGTGTTAATTGTGTGTGTGTGGAACAGTGTCGGTGTGTGTAAATTTTTGCAGTCCAGTGTGTGTGTGGGGGAGAGGAAAGTATGAGAATGTGTGTGTGTGTAGTCTGAGTGGGTGTGTGTAGGATTTGGGGGTGGCCAGTCTGTGTGTGTGTAATCAGTGTGTGTGGGATGTACTAATGGCCATTTACCGAAGAGAGATATGTATTAAACCACGGGCACTGAGATGCCCTTCTCACTCACCATCCAGCTGGGTGGGCGAGCCGGGCGGGTGGAAAGCCAGCAGCAGGGGCAGCATGCCGGATATCAGCAGCCGAGGGTGGGGGCTGTAATGCACATGCGGAGCCCAAAGCCGGAGATCAGCAGCATGCTGACCGGCAATAAGCAGCTTCTGCTTCCGCGTTCAACATGCTGCTGATCTCCGGCTTTGGGCTACGCAGGGTTCGGGGGATGGGTGTCCTTTGCCGGTGTACTGCAGCTCCGGGGGTGCGGGCTCCGGAGGCTTTCAGCACTGTTGAATATCCAGCTGCCTCAAGTATGTACAGCCCGCACCCTCTGCTGCTGATATCCGGCATGCTGCTGCTGGCTGTCCCCCCGCCCGGCTCGGCCACACAGCTGTATGGTGAGAAGGGCATCTCAGTTCCTGAGGTTTAACACATATGCCTTAGAAAATGGCCTCTGCGGTAAACGATACTAATGCTTACCGTGACAGTAACAGCGGGGAGGAAGGCGCACATCGGGATCCTGCAGCATGAAACAAGAACCCCTTCGGAGCGCAGCAGGCCACACTGAAAAGGGTGCATACCCGGTGCGGTGCTCTGCATCCCGGGTGGTGCCGAAGATGTGGAGTGTCGGAGGTGGCAGAAGCGCCGCAGCTTGGGGTGAGAAACCGCTGCAGCCCTTCCGCTGCTAAACTCTGCAATTAGTCTATTAAGGGGGTGGGCTCCCCTCATCATAGTGCCCCACAGGCCATGTTAATTCTGGGGGTAGGATCCCCTAACTCTATAATGGGAATTTTGGCTCATATCATGTGCTGTAACGTGAATTTTGGCTAATACCGTGTGCTATAATGTGAATTTCGGCTCATACTATGTGGGGTAATGTGAATTTTGGCTCATTCCATGTGCTGTAATGTGAATTTCGGCTCATACCGTGTGCTGTAATGTGAATTTCTGCTCATACCATGTGGGGAAATGTGAATTTTGGCTCATACCATGTGGAGTAATGTGAATTTTGGCTCATACCGTGTGCTATAATGTGAATTTCGGCTCATACCGTGTGCTATAATGTGAATTTTGGCTCATACCATGTGGGGTAATGTGAATTTCGGCTCATACTGTGTGCTATAATGTGAATTTCGGCTCATGCCGTGTGGGGCAATGTGAATTTCGGCTCATACTGTGTGCTATAATGTGAATTTCGGCTCATACCGTGTGCTATAATGTGAAAGGGGCACCAGTACTAGATAGTATAAGGGGTCCTACTACACTGAAGGACACGCCCCTTTTGGGTGACCACGCCCCTTTTCCGGAGCGCGCGCGCCTTCGGCGCGCGCATAATTGCTATCTGCACTCTTTCATGCCACCTTCAAAAATTCAACTTCGACCACTGCACCTACATACACATACATACACACCCTGACATCTTTATATGCAGTGACACCGGTGGCGTCTGCACATACTTTCCTTTTGTATTTTTTTTTTATTATCATTTTATTAATTTATTATTTTTATTAAGAAAAAATTATTATTATTTTTTTTTTTGGGGGGGGGGGGGGGGGGGGGGCGCCATTATTGATCTTGCCCTGGGCTCCAAAAACCCTAGTTACGCCTCTGTTGATGGCTACTGATGAAAGACGGTCAATGGAGCTGTGGCACAAACATTTGGGTCATCTGGGTTATGACAATGTCCATAAACTGCTAGATGGAATGGTAACAGGGATCACTGTGATCAACACTGAAAGACCCATATGTGAGAGTTGCATAAAAGCCAAGCAAACTCGCAACCCATTTCCAAAGTCAGTTAGTAGAGCAGAGAGACACTGTTAGCTCAAGTGCACAAAGACGTGTGTGGTCCAATGGAGGAAGAATCAATCAGTGACTACAGGTATTTCATGACTTTCACTGATGATGCCACAAGAATGACACGTGTACTTCCTTAAAGAGAAGAGTGAAGTGGTCAACAAATTTGTGGAATTCAAAAACCTGGTGGAGAATCAAACAGGTCTGAAACTAAAGATCCTGAGTTCAGACAACGGTGGACAGTATGATAAAAAAAAGTCTTAGGCGCATTCCTTAAGAAATATGGCATAAAGCATCAGCTAACAATTGCCTACACACTGGAACAGAATGGCATGAGTGAGCGGGTAAACTGCACAATTGTTGAGAGAGCATGGACTAAGTTAAGTGATGCTGGCTGGCAGAAGAAGTTTTGGGCAGAAGCAGTATCTACTGCAGTATACCTAAATAATTGTGCACTTACAGTGGCCGTCAAAGGTAAAATTCCACTGGTGGCATGGTCCAAAAAAAATTCCAAGTATCAGTCATCTTTATGTCTTCGAGAGCAAAGCTTTTGCACATATACCAAAGGAGAGAAGGAAAAAGCTAGATCCAAAATCCATAGAATGTATAATGCTCAAATACTGCGACGAAAGCAAAGGATACAGACTTTGGATGTTACAAGTAAATGTTTTCTTAAATCCAAAGATGTGGTATTCTATGAGACAGCACCACTAACTGGAGCAGTGCAGCAACAACAAAATTTATTATTAGCTATACAGGCAACAGAAAATGTGTCTGAATCTCAGACAGCCAAAGCACACAAGAAGTCAGAGAACAAAACAGAAGTTCTACGAAGAGCAACAAAGGTATTCCAGCAAAGAAATACAGTGAGGAAGATGCAAACACAGCTTACTGTGAACCTTAAAACATACAGGAAGCAAAGTCAAGCAGTTATTGGGCAGAGTGGAAGTCATCAATTGATACAGAACTTTTAGAACTAAATGATAACAGTACATGGACTATGGTTCATAGACAAAGTGACCGTAAAACGATTAAGAACAAGTGGTTTTTTTACAGGAAGTTGAATGCAGATGGGACAGTAGCTTGTTACAAAGCCCACCTTGTTGCCAAGGGATTTACCCAGTAGTATGAAATCGATTACGGAGAGATCTACTCACCAGTCACAAGGTATATCACCTTAAGGTTAGTGATTGCTGTTTCTACACTACATTATCTACTAGCCTTTGAATCTGCATTCCTAAATGGAGAATTGATTGAGGAAATTTATATGGAACCACCTGAACATTATGATATTGACATATTCCAAACTAGGAAAGTTTGTCTCTTAAAGAAGTCACTATACGGCCTCAAGCAAAGTGGTCATTGCTGGTATCTAAAGTTGGATACAGCATTACTACAAATTAACTTTGTTAGGACAGAGACTAATCACTGTCTATATCACAATACCATCAAAGAAAAACTGTTCTTCATATCTTTCTATGTGGATGATTTACTTTTGGCAGGTCAAGAAGATCATATCAATGATGTCAAGCACCAGCTTAAACAAAGATTCAAGTTGAAATATCTAGGCCTTGCAAATCATCTATTAGGTATGAAAATTGTACAAAACCTGCAAGAGGGAACTGTCACAATTGAACAACAAACATACATTGAGGCAATAATTTCCAAGTATGGAATGACAGAAGAAAAACAAGTAAGTACTCACATTGATAAAAGTACAAAGATGGTCAAGGCCATGTCACCAAGCAGCAAATGGGAGATAGAGGAAATGCAAAAAATCCCTTATAAAAATGTAATTGGTAGTTTGATGTATGCAAGCATTGGGACACATTCTGACATCACACATGCAGTGAGTCAAGCAAGCCAATTCGTAAATAATCCTGGGAGACAACACTTGATTACAGTAAAGAGAATACTAAGGTACCTCAAAGGTACAAGTTCACTAAAGCTGAAATTTACAAGATCATAAGATACCAGCTTAAAAGTATTCTGTGACGCAGACTGGGGATCAGATGAGGATGATAGAAGTTCTTATACTGAATACCTGTTTGCACTAGCAGGTGCAACTGTATGCTGGGCAAGTAGGAAAAAACCCACAGTTGCTCTTTCTACAACAGAGGCAGAGTACATGGCACTCATAGAAACTTCAAAAGAAGCGCTTTGGATAAGAGAGACTTTATGTGAATTATGTCTACTTTACCATAGCAAGATCATCAACTTAAAATGTGATAACAAGGGAGCAATTGATATTTCTTGTACCACAAAGCATCATGAATGGTCTAAGCACATTGCTAAAAGACATCATTTTATTCATGAGTTGGTGGAAAATGTTGCAAGTGCAGAAAATATTGTCGACATGTTGACAAAAGAAAATAATATATATGATGAAGGCGCACAAAGAAAATTGGTTAGCTGCTGATTTGATTCAATGCCAAATTTAGCAATTTATTAAAATACAATTTATATATAAAAAAAAAACACATTCAAAAGAACAATTTTAAATGTATAAAATACATGCACTGCAGGGAACAGTATAGATGGTTAGTGGCTCCACATGCAAGCTGGCAGATTGCTGTTAGTAAAGGTTCTCTTTAGGAAAGCACATGCAAAACAATTTAGTTGTAGCTGGAAGAAGTTCAAGTTTCAAATAGGGCTGTTTGAAATAAAGAGTTATACTTCACCCTTTTATTTAGATCATAACTTTTAGGAGTGTTCCTATAACCTGTGCCATCCCATGTATCCTCCAAGCTGATCTCTTAGCAGTATGGAAGTCCCAGCATGGGTGCATGACATGAAGGGCTCTTAGCTGACACCAACGGGACGCACACTTGGCAGCGGCTGTGGAGACCGTGGGACGCTGACTTGGATTGCAATGCAGAGACTTCCGGTTACAGAACTTCCAGCTTCTTGCGTTCCACCTGCGGTCCACCTATAGTGCAGTCATCTGATGCGTTTCTCCACCCACAGTAATGGCGGTTTCATCAGAGGATGTTGACAAAAGGACTGTCATCACACTTGCTACTTGATTTCCTCATGGGATGTGGAATAGAATATGGTTAATGTTGATTTATTCTTACTGTTTTTGCTTCACATTATGTTTTCGGTTACAGGAGTGACTTTGTTGATTGATTTGTTGATAAAATGTCATGCTCTTTAAACTTGTGACCAGAGACAGTCTTGAGCGAGGGGGAGGGTTAGGATCAGTGGCGTGCGGTGAGGTCAGTGGCTGGTGAGGCACTGCAGCCATAATGTACGCTGAGGCCCACCGATGACCCCTACCACCGCTGAGCTGATGTCTGCTACTGCCCCACAAGCCAATACCCACTGCTGCTGCTGCTAATGGCTTCTGCCTATGCCAATCTACTACAAAATTGCTGCCATCAACCGTCCTGGCCCCCCTGCCGCTAATTTGCATCTCAGTCCGATGCAGCCACTGCCAAACTTGTGATGAGCGGCTAATATATTGTAAATTTTGTAATATAAAAAATAACTATTAAGGGGGGAGGGTGATGCCAGGGAGAGGGTGACAGCAGTGGGTGACAGAGAGGGTGACGATGACAGCATTGGGAGACAGGGAGAGGGTGATGCCAGGAAGAGGGTGACAGCAGTGGGTGACAGAGAGAAGGTGACACTGACAGCATTGGGAAACAGAGAGGGTGACACCAGGGAAAGGATGACAGCATTGGGTGACAGAGAGAAGGTGACGCTGACAGCATTGGGTGACAGAGTGGGTGACACCAGAGAGAGGGTGACAGAAGTGGGTGCCAGAGAAAAGGTGACACAGACAGCATTGGGAGACAGGGAGAGGGTGACAGAAGTGGGTGCCAGAGAGAAGGTGACACTGTGTTATGCACACCAGTGCCTGCAGGAAAGTACTGGTGTCAGAACTGTTATGCAAAACAAATGGACTCACAGACAGACTGGGGAATATGACATAACGTACACAGAAGGTGATAGGGTAACAAAATACACACAAAGTGAACAGAGAAGCCCAGAGGCTAAGGAACTGGGTATCTCCCTTGTATTAGAAATGCTCAGATGGGAAAAGCAAGATGTTGTGTTTTAATACGTAGAGAACCCGAAATGCTGTTGCTAAGGGCAACAGCAAAACCCTAAAGGGTTACCAACGCGTGTGGCAGTAAACTCCTTGGTCAGAGATGGAATGATAGACACAAGGAGAGTCTCCACAATCCTAATTCTCACTTGCAGTGCACAGGTTCAGCTTACTGCCACTAAACTGACCCCTGACACCTAGCACAGTGAGACAGGATTAGACAGGCAAGTCTTAGATTACAGCCGCAAACTTGCTAAGTTCACAGAGTAGTAACAGAACCCCAGCAAGCTAAACGACTGACTCCAGTCTTACTGCTAGGTCTGGATTGGCAGAGTGTAATACCAAATCCCCAGGCCTATTTGCAGTAAGTAACAAACAAATACAAAGCTACACAGTACTGGTTAACTTTCAGGAACTGACTAACCAACAAAGATTCAGCAGCATCTGCTTACCCTGAGAAGAGGCCTTATAAAGCAGGTGCTGTCCACGCCCCACTCAGACCTCACAGACTGTGAGCACAAAAACCAGCACCGGATCCCCTGCTGTGCACAGAGCCTATAACCACTGCACAGCAAAAGACCCGAACCGGAGTATCAGCTGCGCTCAGGTTACTCCGCTAGAACTTGTCTCCCGGTTGCTATGACGACGTGGCAGCACAGGGCAGGAGACCCTAACAGTACCCCCCCCTCTGACGAGGGGTCAAAGAACCCCTACCACCGGGTTTATCGGGGAACTGCGAGAAGAAAGAGCGTATCAGTCTGGGGGCATGAAGATCACAACTGCGCACCCACGACCGCTCCTCCGGGCCATACCCCTTCCAGTGCACCAAAAATGACAGCCGACCCCGAACCACCTTGGAGTCAAGAATCCTTTCAACAACAAACTCCCTCTGGCCACGTATCAGAAGAGGGGAAGGTCTTCCACTGGAAGAAGGATTACTAATCGCCCGTTTTAAAAGGGAACAATGAAATGTTTTATTGATACCCAAAGAACGTGGCAGATCTAACTGAAATGCCACCGGATTGATAACCCTGGTGATCTTATAAGGGCCGATGAACCGGGGGCCTAACTTATGAGATGGCTGTCTCAACTTCAAATTCTTGGTAGACAACCAGACGAAGTCTCCTAATTTGAAGCTGCAGGGTCTTTTCCGCTTATCAAAAACCCTTTTGGTCACTAATGACACAGACACAAGGGCTTTCTTCACTTTCCGCCAAATACCTCTAAGGACCGAAACCACAGAGGAACCACCAGGCGTGGAGTCCAGGGGGTCAAAAGAATTGGCCTTAGGATGATGCCCATACACACAAAGGAAGGGAGAGATCCCTGTAGCAGAGTGAGCCGCGTTGTTATAGGCAAACTCCGCCATGGACAGATGAGCAACCCAGTCAGTCTGACACTTGGAGACATAACACCTGAGGAACTGCTCCAAGGACTGGTTCACCCTTTCAGTCTGCCCATTAGACTGCGGATGGTAGCCTGACGACAAGCTGACAGAAATCTGGAGATCGGAACAAAATGCCCTCTAGAATTTGGCCACAAACTGGGATCCGCGGTCAGAGACCACATCAAGTGGCAACCCGTGGAGACGCACAACATGCAGCATAAATAATTCAGACAGGCGTCTGGCCGATGGCAGCCCAACCAGTGGAACGAAGTGCGCCATCTTCGAAAACCTGTCAACGACAACCCAGATGGCTGTCATCCCCGAGGATTTGGGCAAGTCCACCACAAAATCCATTGAAATGTGGGTCCATGGCTTAGATGGGATAGAGAGTGGATGTAATGGGCCAACAGGAACCCCTCTAGGAGTCTTATTTCGGGCACAGATGTCACATGCCCGAACCCACTGATCCACATCCTTAGCCACCGAGGGCCACCACACCGCCCTAGATAGCAACTCCCGAGTTCTGGCAATACCCGGGTGACCTGCCGACTTCTTGGCATGGAATTCCAGGAACACTCGCTGTCTTAACCTAGGAGGCACAAACAAAAGACCTACCGGAAGGTCTGGAGGAGCCTGCTCCTGTGCTCTAAGGACTAATGATAAGAGGTCCTGGGTAATGCCCACTTTAATACATGATGGGGAAACAATGGGCAACGGCTCCTCGGTGGTCTCCTGGATTGGAGCAAAACTCCGCGAGAGCGCATCAGCCTTGATGTTTTTTGACCCAGGGCGATATGTTATCAAAAAATTAAAGCGAGCAAAAAACAAAGCCCATCATGCCTGCCTGGCATTGAGACGCTTCGCTGACTCTAAATATGCCAGATTCTTATGGTCAGTGAGAATTGAGACCACAAACTTAGCCCCCTCAAGCCAGTGTCTCCACTCCTCGAGTGCATCCTTAATAGCCAACAATTCCCGGTTACCCACGTCATAATTCATCTCGGCAGGCGAAAATTTACGGGAAAAGTAAGCACAGGGATGAAGGCGATTATCAGACACTCCCATCTGAGAAAGCACTGCCCCAATACCCATCTCAGAGGCATCCACCTCCACCACAAAAGGACGCTCTGGATCTGGGTGTCGCAGCACCTTGGCCGAAACAAATGCCCTTTTGAGACGGGCAAAAGCCGCTTTAGCCTCACAAGACCAGTGAGCAACATCCGCCCCTTTCTTAGTGAGTGCCACCAAGGGCGCCACTATAGACGAAAATCCAGCGATAAATCGTCTATAAAAATTCGCAAAGCCCAGGAAACGCTGAAGCGCCTTCAAACTAGTGGGCTGCACCCAATCCAGGACTGCCTGTACCTTGGAACCCTCCATTTGGAAACCTTCTGGGGAGATAATATATCCTAGAAATGCGATTTGCTGAACTTCAAATTCGCACTTCTCCAGCTTTGCCCCAAGCCGGTGGTCTCTGAGTTTCTGGAGGACTAAGCGTACATGCTTCCGATGTTCCTCCAGGGAATGGGAGAAGATTAGGATGTCATCTAAGTATACAACTAAGAATCTATCCAAATATTCCCTGAGCACATCATTCATGAAATCCTGGAAGACTGCCGGGGCATTACAGAGCCCAAAAGGCATCACCAAATATTCATAATGCCCTGAGTGGGTATTAAAGGCAGTCTTCCATTCATCCCCCTCTCTTATTCGGATTAGATTGTATGCACCGCGTAGGTCAATCTTAGAAAAAATGGTGGCAGTACGAAGCTGGTCAAACAAGACCGAAATGAGAGGCAGTGGGTATGAGTTTTTAATCGTGATACGGTTCAATTCCCTGAAGTCGATGCAGGGTCGCAACGAACCGTCCTTTTTACCCACAAAGAAGAACCCCGACCCAACTGGAGACTGTGAAGGTCTGATAAATCCCTTAGCCAAGTTCTCCTGAATGTACTCTGCCATAGCCTGAGTCTCAGGACGTGACAGGGAGTACAACCTGCTCTTGGGAAGCTTAGCATTTGGCAACAAATCAATGGCACAGTCATAGGGGCGATGGGGAGGTAGTACCTCTGCAACTTTTTTGGAGAACACGTCCGCAAAATCTGCATAACACCCTGGCAATCCTGGCAAACTTAGCTGCGAGAGCCTGACTGGAAGGCTCAAGCAACTCCTGAAACAATCAGTACCCCAACTAAGAATCTCCCCAGAGACCCAGTCAAATTGAGGATTGTGGGCCCTTAACCAGGGTAACCCCAACACCAATGGGGCAAAAGTACAGACAGTCACATAAAAGGACAATTTTTCAGAGTGTGTGGCTCCAATAAACAAAGAAATCTGGCTAGTGCAAGAGGTAATTTTACCTTGGTATAATGGTTCCCCGTTTAACCCACAAATCTCAATTTCCGATGCCAAGGGTACTAAGGGAACAGAGTGTTTCATGGCGAATTGGCGGTCCATAAAAACCCCGTCGGCCCCACTGTCCACAAAGGCCTCAGTCTTGACAGTTTGACCGAGGATCTTCAAGGTCACCGGAATGATAAAAGTCTTCTTGGGAAATTCTGACTTCTGGCCTGACAGGATATTTCCCATCACCCTCAGGCCCTGAAGTTTTCCGGCTTTTCTGGGCATGATACTACCACATGACCTTTATTCCCACAGTACAAACACAACCCCTGCTGTCTCCTCCGCGTCTTCTCACGCGAGGAGAGGCGGGTAGCCCCAATCTGCATAGGCTCCTCGGAAAATTCCTCAGTCTGAGGTTCCCTTGGGAAGGAAGGAAATCTCAGTCTCCCTTTCAAGCCTACGCTCTCTCAGCCGTCTATCCACCCGGATGGATAACTGCATGAGCTGATCCAAGCTATCAGGCAAGGGATATTGTACCAGTTGGTCCTTTATCTGGTTAGAAAGACCTCTTCGGTACTGGTGTCTCAGGGCTGGGTCATTCCACTGGGTATCATGGGCCAACCTCCGAAACTCCGTACAGTAAACCTCAACTGGCCTTCGCCCTTGCTTAAGGATCGAAATCTGAGCCTCGGCTGAGGCCGTCTTGTCAGGGTCATCATACAACATGCCCAGTGCCGTAAAAAAAAAGCATCAACACTTTTAAGCGACGGACAGTCAGGCTGCAACCCATATGCCCAGACCTGTGGGTCTCCTTGTAGCAAGGAAATCACTATGCCCACCCGCTGAATATCCGACCCAGAAGACTGAGGCCTAAGCCGGAAGTATAGCTTGCAGCTCTCCTTGAAACAAAAGAACTGCGAGCGATCTCCAGAAAAACGATCCGGGAGATTTACTTTCGGCTCCTTAACCCCTGCAGGTGCTGCTGCTGCGGGAGCTCCGCCAGCAGCCTGGGAGGTGTGCATTTTAATGGACAAATCATTAAATTGTCGAGTCAGGACCTGCACCTGATCGACCACCTGTTGCAACGTATTTTGAGGGGTATGCTCCATATTCCCACAAAATTTCAACAGGAGTATTAGGCTGCTGAATATGTTATGCACACCAGTGCCTGCAGGAAAGTACTGGTGTCAGAACTGTTATGCAAAACAAATGGACTCACAGACAGACTGGGGAATATGACATAACGTACACAGAAGGTGATAGGGTAACAAAATACACACAAAGTGAACAGAGAAGCCCAGAGGCTAAGGAACTGGGTATCTCCCTTGTATTAGAAATGCTCAGATGGGAAAAGCAAGATGTTGTGTTTTAATACGTAGAGAACCCGAAATGCTGTTGCTAAGGGCAACAGCAAAACCCTAAAGGGTTACCAACGGGTGTGGCAGTAAACTCCCTGGTCAGAGATGGAATGATAGACACAAGGAGAGTCTCCACAATCCTAATTCTCACTTGCAGTGCACAGGTTCAGCTTACTGCCACTAAACTGACCCCTGACACCTAGCACAGTGAGACAGGATTAGACAGGCAAGTCTTAGAATACAGCCGCAAACTTGCTAAGTTCACAGAGTAGTAACAGAACCCCAGCAAGCTAAACGACTGACTCCAGTCTTACTGCTAGGTCTGGATTGGCAGAGTGTAATACCAAATCCCCAGGCCTATTTGCAGTAAGTAACAAACAAATACAAAGCTACACAGTACTGATTAACTTTCAGGAACTGACTAACCAACAAAGATTCAGCAGCATCTGCTTACCCTGAGAAGAGGCCTTATAAAGCAGGTGCTGTCCACGCCCCACTCAGACCTCACAGACTGTGAGCACAAAAACCAGCACCGGATCCCCTGCTGTGCACAGAGCCTATAACCACTGCACAGCAAAAGACCCGAACCGGAGTATCAGCTGCGCTCAGGTTACTCCGCTAGAACTTGTCTCCCGGTTGCTATGACGACGTGGCAGCACAGGGCAGGAGACCCTAACACACTGACAGCATTGGGAGACAGGGAGAGGGTGACACCAGGGAGAGGGTGACAGAAGTGGGTGCCAGATTGAAGGTGACACTGACAGCATTGGGAGACAGGGAGAGGGTGACACCAGGGAGAGGGTGACAGAAGTGGGTGCCGGAGAGAAGGTGACACTGACAGCATTGGGAGACAGGGAGAGGGTGACACCAGGGAGAGGGTGACAGAAGTGGGTGCCAGAGAGAAGGTGACACTGACAGCATTGGGAGACAGGGAGAGGGTGACACCAGGGAGAGGGTGACAGAAGTGGGTGCCAGAGAGAAGGTGACACTGACAGCATTGGGAGACAGGGAGAGGGTGACACCAGGGAGAGGGTGACAGAAGTGGGTGCCAGAGAGAGGGTGATGCTGTGGAGAGGATGACAGCAGTGGGTTACACGGAGAGGGTGACACTAGGTATAGCACAATATAAAATACAACATAAACAGTACATCCCTGGGTCCGTGGAACAGCACGGGTGAGCTCACACAATGTCACACTGAAAATACACTTTTTGGGGGGCACGCTTGAAAATGTCCACAGGGATGTAAATGCAAACATTTTTTTCTGGTCCTGCTCTTATCAGCGATCGTGAAGGGCACACAGAAAAGCTTTTTAGTATCAGGGTGACCCGTTCCCCCTAACGCAGACAGCAGAAGGGACCCTCTATCACTATATACTGTACTACACTCTCGGTAATTTACCTCACATATTAGCTCAATATTTTTTCCTATTTTTCAGCACTCTCTCATTGGCGAATTTATTGTAGTCTCCCTGCACTGTCCTTTGGCATCAGGGTTACGATCAGCATCTAACACCAACAGCAGAAGTGTTCTGTCTGTCTTATTTTTTTTATTTACAGTACATTATACAGTGCAGGTACACAATTATGTATTCCTGTTTTAACTGGAAATACCTATGCAAATAACTATGTTACTGCACAATCTGCTGAATCAAATTGTATCAATCGCTTTCTTCAACAAAAAATTCTAACAATGTGGTAATCATAAAATAACAGTGTTGCTACCACTTACATAAGCAACAAACGTTTTAGCAATTAGAACACATCAGCGTTTCTGTTATCTTTATCACAAGCTTGCAGTATATTAGCCCTCATTCCGATTTGTTCGCTCGCTAGCTGCTTTTAGCAGCATTGCACACGCTAAGCTGCCGCCCTCTGGAGTGTATCTTAGTATAGCAAAATTGCGAACAAAAGATTCGCAAAATTGCGAGTAGAAATTTCTTATCAGTTTCTGAGTAGCTCCAGACTTACTCTGCCACTGTTCAGTCAGTTTTCGTTCCTGGTTTGACGTCACAAACACACCCAGCGTTCGCCCAGACACTCCCCCGTTTCTCCAGCCACTCCCGCGTTTTTCCCAGAAACGGCAGCGTTTTTTCACACACACCCTTAAAACGGCCAGTTTCCGCCCAGAAACACCCACTTCCTGTCAATCACATTACGATCACCAGAACAAAGAAAAGACCTCGTAATGCCGTTAGTAAAATACCTAACTTAATAGCAAATTTACTTGGCGCAGTCGCACTGCGGCCATTGCGCATGCGCAGTAAGCGGAAAATCGCAATATAGCGAAAAATCGGCACCGAGTGAACAACTCGGAATGACCACCATTGTTGCTCCTGGGACGCTCATGCTTGATCAATTGAGGTGAATACTGTTCTCTCTAATACAAGCCTATACTGTTATTCTAAAGGACCTCGATACTTTACTAATTGAGGTGACAATTGTGTCTTTTCCATATTGGGTTACTCTAACTTTACATTATTTTATATTTATGTGATCTTTTTCAAATATCACAATAATTGGTGGTTAGGGAGCAATATGATTAAGGATCATTAATGCCAATTAACTTGTTTTTTGTATTTATGCTTTTGACCGAGTGTTATGCGGATAATGAATGAGGTCCCAGTTGGAATTGCGCCTATATTACATGTGCAGTTTCAGTCATTTGTAAACATTTCAGATCTTTTTGGTGTAAAACATTAATTGGTATTGTCATTTATGACTAGAGTAGTGATTATCGGATTATGTGATCAACAAATTGTGTATACATTAAAGGTCACTTTTACGTTTGATTTAATTCAATGTTTGGTATGTCTAAGTATTTTGGGGAACTGTACTCTTTTTAAGATGGAATAATAAAAGTTATGTTTTAATTTTTTCTAAGTGTGCATTTACAACCCTGCGGACATTTTCAAGCGTGCCCCCCAAAAAAGAGCATTCTTTCTTCTAAGTGTATTTTCTCTGTTTATTTGGCTCTGGGGAGCACCACCAACCCGTATTATACATCTGCTCTGTTGGGCTTATAAATTAAATAGTTGGCTTTATATCAGTACTTCATGATATAACCATCCATTTGCATCTGTTTGAGATATTTTCAGAGGCTCAGGGATCCTGTTGCAGACATTCAATTTATGCTTTTCTGTCCACAATGTCACACTGACAAGCACTCACACTGTACTGAGGCACACACACTCACACTAAGGCACACACACTCATACTCATACTGAGACATGCACACTGTCACTCACACTGAGGCACAGACACTCATACTGTGACATGCACACTGACACTCATACTGAGACACACACACTGTCACTCACACTGAGGCACACACACTCATACTGAGACACGCACACTGACACTGAGGCGCACACACTCATACTGAGACACGCACACTGACACTCACACTGAGACACGCACACTGTCACTCACACTGAGGCACACACACTCATATTGAGACACACACACTGACACTCATAATGAGACACACACACTGTTACTCACACTGAGGCACACACACTCATACTGAGACACGCACACTGACACACACTGAGGCGCACACTCATACTGAGACACACACACTGACACTCACACTGAGGTGCACACATTCATACTGAGGCACGCACACTGTCACTCACACTGAGGTACAGACACTCACACTGAGACACGCACACTGTCACTCACACTTAGGCACACACACTCATACTGAGACACACACTCATACTGAGACACACACACTGACACTCACACTGAGGCGCACACACTCATACTGAGATACACACTCATACTGAGACACGCACACTAACACTCATACTGAGACACGCACACTGACACTCATACTAAGACACGCACACTGACACTCACACTGAGGCGCACACACTCATGCTGGGACACGTAGACTGACACTCACACTGAGGCACACACACTCATACTGAGACACGCACACTGACACTCACACTGAGGCGCACACTCATACTGAGACACGCACACTGTCACTCACACTGAGGCACACACACTCATACTGAGACACACACTCATACTGAGACACGCACACTGACACTCACACTGAGGCGCACACACTCATACTGAGACACGCACACTGACACTCATACTGAGACACGCACATTGACACTCACACTGAGGCACGCACACTCATACTGAGACACGCACACTGACACTCATACTGAGACACGCACACTGACACTCACACTGAGGCACAGACACTCATACTGAGACACGCACACTGACACTCACACTGAGGCACACACACTCATACTGAGACATGCACACTGTCACTCACACTGAGGCACACACACTCATACTGAGACACACACTTATACTGAGACACGCACACTGACACTCACACTGAGGCGCACACACTCATACTGAGACACACACTCATGCTGAGACGCGCACACTGACACTCACACTGAGGCACACACACTCATACTGAGACACGCACACTGACACTCACACTGAGGCACACATACTCATACTGAGACACGCACACTGACACTCACACTGATGCACACATACTCATACTGAGACACGCACACTGACACTCACACTGAAGCGCACACACTCATACTGAGAAACACACTCATACAGAGACACTTACACTGACACTTACACTGAGGTACTCGCACTTTTACTGAGATACACAGACACACTGAGGCACACACTCATACCGAGGCACACACACATTACCACAGTAGGTACCTCCAGGCTGGAGGTGCCAGCTCACACTGCAGGAGCCAGTGTCAGCAAAGTAGGCAAAGCAGTAGTCAGATCGCAGGAGACTTGGCACAGTTGGGGGCGTGGCTTAATCACGGATATGTGACCACGCCCCTTTTTATAAAAATAACCCCTCACCATCAAGCAGCAGGCTCCAAAGCCAGCCCGACACTAGCTGGTGCCCCCCCGCCCCCCTTCCACTACTACTCCCTGCAGCCCTGTCACGTGGGGGAGAGGGGGAGGTCTCTGGTGATCTGTGGGTGTGAGCTGCCCCCCTTCCCACGTTACTTTCATTCACTCACCCCCCCTCACCTGGGTCCTGGCCTGGGCATGTGTGCCTTCTGCAGAGGTGTCAGTGCTGCTCCCTGGGAGAAAGCAGTGGAGGAAGGGAGTTAGCGCCGCCCGCTGCATAAAGCACTCCCAGCTCTCTGCACCTGGCTCTCGCGGTGCTGTCTTCTGCTCTCCCCCCTTCTTCATGTACCGCTGCAAGAACAGCAAGAACAGTGCTGTGAGTAAGGAGGCAGGGAGGGGGGAGCCGCTCATAGTCAGCGCCGCATGCACTCTGTCTCCTCGGCATCCCGGCGCGCTGCAGCTGGAGCAGTGCCTGACGTGTCCCGCCGCCACTTCTCCCAGCCGTGTCTATGTGATTGGACCAGCGGATCCAGCACTGGATCTGATGTCCAATCACAGGTGCCTCGCTAGCAGGGGCGTGCTTTCCCTGCTAGCGAGGTACTTGTATAAGTGCCGCTTTCCACTCTCTTTGTGATGGGCTTTTACAGCCCAGCACATGGCCCCGCCCCCCGCTTTGTCCCGTTCCCACTGGTTACGGGAGGCACTAGCTGTCAGTGCCTCTCAAATGTAGTACATGCTGACTACAATGATTATAATAATACAAAGAGTAGTAGTTTCCTGTTCCTCCATCTCTAGGAGAGAGTGAGGAGAATGTTACATACAGAGAGACTGAGAGGCAGAGTCCTGGTGTACAAGTGTACAGAGCTGTGATTGGGAGCACAACTCAGCACAGAGACTCACAGTGTTCCAGTGCATGCATCATCTTCTCTACAGTGGGAGTCAGACTAACAGCTGTGCAGTCCTCCATGCTTCACCACCACAGACATCTCCTGATAAGTACCACTATCTAATGCTGTTACCTTGTGTGATATATGGGCTCCTGATTACTGATATCAGTGTTACATCTGAGTCACCTGTGTACACTAAATAAACCTGCATTACTATTTAAGTCTTTAAGTGTGTGGACTGATGTCATTGCACCAGATAGCCCAGTACACTCTGCCAACACAGACAGTACATTTCCCCTGATTACCCCCCTCCTGTTACTCATGCAGAAGCAGGCTCAGCTGCAGCACTGCAGTTTACTAAGTGACTGACTGAGCTGTGACTTACTGTCTCAGTTTCTGCTGAATTTGTTCTCTGAGTCCTCCTGAAAGTGAAGTGATAAAGCAGTGGTATTGGCATGGCAGCAGATGGACATTACATCGGATGAACATCACATCACGACGTGGAGTACAGGAATCAACAGCAGGCTTGGCATCTGAGAGAGCATGGGCGGGAGGAGGGAGAGTGCAAGCAGATGAGCGAGCGGGCAACACATCGGAGCCAGAAGAGGTTCCTATTTCAGTGCACCCACCCAGTGCTGCCACCGGCAATCACTGCTGCAGGCATGGTGTGTGGGGGGTGCTGAACATTAGGTGGTGCCTGTGTGCACCAGGCACCCACCATGCACATGCCTTTGGTGGCACCCCCCCCCCCCATTTCCATAGAGAGGCACACTTTGTGTGAAGTAGCAGCCAGACCAGAGAGCTGGAGGCTGCACTGCGCTCGGCTTTCCTAGCTCTCTATGTGACCGGACCGGCCCACCAGCCCATAGACCCTTCTAGCATTTGCCAATTTGCCAAAAGTGGTAGATGGGCAGTCTGGCCTTGCATACATATAACTAGTATCAGCTCAACTTTTTGGTAAATGATTGATGTTTTTCACTAAGCAAGGATAAGAAAGTTTTTTGCAAAAAAGTAAATGTCAAATATTTTCTGAATACTGCACAATGAACGAGCCAGGCCTCTCCAATATGCCTAGGCCCAGGTAATTAGTATTAATCTCCACCCCCTCTCAGTGTCTCTGTCATTTGGGTATTTACACTGGAGGATATAAATAAAAAATTATTAAACTTTAAAATCTCACAGCAATAGGTGAGTAGTATACAGTTGGCATTTAATTGATATCTATATATACAGTATATAAACGCAAAAGCCCTCACTCACTTACTCACTGACTGACTTATTATTAATTCTCTTACCTCCCAATATATTAGGAAGCTGAAATTTAACAAAAGTGTTCTTAAGTTGGGAAATAGGAAAACTACGTAATTAGAATTTTAATAAAACTCTTTAAGGGTATGAACAAGGGGTTGACATAATTACATCATTACCAATGAATGGCTTGTATGGAATGAACTATAACACCCAAAGGGACAAGTGGATCAAAATTTGGATTGCACCTCCAGTGTGTAGAATTTAATAAACTACAAAAATGTGAAAGCCCTCACTCACTCACTCACTCACTCACTCACTCACTCACTCAATCACTCACTCACTCACTCACTCATCACTAATTCTCTTACTTCCTAATATGTTAGGAAGATGAAATTTAACAAAAGTGTTCTTCAGGTGGGAAATAGGAAAACTATGTAATTAGAATTTTAATAAAACTCTTCTAAGGGTATGAACAGGGGGTTGACATAATTACATCATTACCAATGCATGGCTTGTATTGAATGAACTATAACACCCAAAGGGACAAGTGGATCAAAATTTGGATTGCACCTCTAGTGTGTAGAATTTAATAAACTACAAAAATGTGGAAGCCCTCACTCACTCACTTACTCACTGACTGTTATGAGCCACGGCTGTGGCTCATTCCTGTTTTGCATTTTTGTTATGTATTTTATGTTATACTTCTGTTTATGTTCCCCGTGGGTGTCATGGGGTGCTCGGAGCTCACCCTTAAGGAGGGGATACTGTTATGAACCACAGGTAGTGGTTCATTCCTATTTTATGTTTATAAAGTTGTCTTGCATGCCAGGATTTCCCGTTGCTCTGTTTTAGATTACTCTTGTCTGCTGCCGCTGGTGAGTCTGCAATTGCAGCTTGTTCCCATGTGTTCAGCCTCATCTGGCTGCTAATTGCATCTTGTCAGCTTGAAGTCATGCAACAGGCCAGCTGCACTAGATAATCAATTAGGCCTCTCTGTTATATGCTGGCTCACTGCAGTTCGCAGATGCTGGTGATATTTCTTGGTTTGCAGTCTGCTTGAAGTCTGAGCTGGTTCCTGTCAGTCCCTGTGTCGATTCCTGTGTCTGATTCCATGTCCTGCTGTGAGGCGTTACTGCCCTGAGGTCCAGTGGTTTTGCCTGTCCCTGGTCAAGTCTTCTGGCTTCCTGGTGTCCACCGGTCTGTCGTTTGGGATTCTGCCTGTCCTCCAGTTCTGAGAGTCGGTGTCGGCAGCATTAGAAGTTCCTGTCCGTTTGCCAGTATTCGTACCGGTTCCGTGAGTAGCGGCTCTGCTGCGTCCGTTGGCCTAGGCCGCTGTATTCCATTATTGTTTCTGTCCCTGGTGTTTTGCAGAGGGTTCTGCTTATGCTGTCACCGCCGGTACACAAAGGTATTGTGTCGGCGTGTGATCAGCATTTCCTTTGTTGTTCTTTTCCTTTGGCGGTTTCTCCGCACATACTTTAGGTTTTTAGTTAGCTTGTAGCCCCTGGCCTGTTTGCTTAGTTAGAGGGCCTCTTGTTATCATCCTGCCTCGAATTTCCCTTTGTCTCTCACTAAGACCGGGGGGCATCGGAGTTGGGCAGACATAATCCGCCCTTCAAACGCGGCTGCCAAGGGCTCAAGAAACCATAGTCTCGCAAGGGATTTCTGACAGCACGGGTGAGACAACAGAGTTAGGGCGCCAGGGGCTATTCCCTTTCCATTCCCCTTTCCCAGCGTTACGTCCTGGTGCTCTGGACTCACTTCATGAACATCTCCCTTGTTCTGAGCACCAGGAACCTAACATTATCACCAGCCGTACCACAAAAAAGAAATAAAACTTTTTTTTCTTTTTTGGCCCAGTCCGGTGTTTAGAGAGAATCCAGTCCGGTGTTTAGAGAGAATCCAGTCCGGTGTTTAAAAAAAAATAAAAAAAATAACAATTTTGGTCTTGCCTTGTCTAGTGTTGCCTTGTCTAGTGTTGCCTTGTCTAGTCTTAAATCCTCCTATGTCTACTATGCAAGCCCTGCAGGCATCTCTCGCAGCCCTGAACTCTGCATTCAGTACTTTGAGACCAGAGCGACTAGAAGTGTTGCAGCCCTAAAGCAACTGCAAAACCTTCTGACTAAAATCTTGCTCATCTTGCCAGAAGTCGTTGAGAGTACATCTATCTCTAAAGAGACTATAGTTCACAGTATGGTGACAAGAGAACCCTCTGGTTTATTTGAAGAGAAAAGGTTTAAAAGTTTTCTGCGGCCCAGGCTCTCAGAAGAGGAGCGTCTGCGTCGCAGAAACTTAAACTTATGCCTATATTGTGGGGGTTTAGGCCACTATCTGCAGACCTGTGAGTTGCGCAAGCCAAAGTGTGGTGACGAGTCTTGCCCTCTGGCCAAGTTGAGTCAGGATACAAGACCTACTCCTGTCTCTACTGTGGCAGAGGTACTTGTCACACAACCCACACTAAAAAGATCTCTGTCCTATAATTGGGGTCCTTGGGCAAGGGAGCCCCATTATAGAGTCAGGAATCAAAAGAGAATGTTTCTCTCCTCTCTTGAGGTTCCTGTTGAAGCAGAGTTGATGAGTGCGGACTGGCACCCCTCGGGCCGGGACAGGCTTCCGGGAGCCGGGGGAAAATCGGAGCATGTGATGCAAAAGTGTCGCGCGCGCCACCCGACACGTGACTCTAGTAAGAACCACCTCTCCAAATGTGTAATAGAAAGCACGTGCTGGGGCCTGGGACCTTGATTCACGGTGGGCGTGGTTAGACAGAATGGAGCTCGGATAACAGCTCAGAGATCGGCATGGGCAGGGCCTTCTTGCATCCGATTTTGCCCAGGCAGGGCTCCAGGAACCGTGTCCCAAAAAGCAAAATCATTTGGAGCTCTGGTGAATGGGCGCGTGACATGATAGCCGTGGAGCTCGGATAACAGCTCAGAGATCGGCATGGGCAGGGCCTTCTTGCATCCGATTTTGCCCAGGCAGGGCTCCAGGAACCGGGTCCCAAAAAGCAAAATCATTTGGAGCTCTGGTGAATGGGCGCGTGACAGGAGAGCCGTGGAGCTCGGATAACAGCTCAGAGATCGGCATGGGCAGGGCCTTCTTTCATCCGATTTTGCCCAGTCAGGGCTCCAGGAACCGGGTCCCAAAAAGCAAAATCATTTGGAGCTCTGGTGAATGGGCGCGTGACAGGATAGCCGTGGAGCTCGGATAACAGCTCAGAGATCGGCATGGGCAGGGCCTTCTTGCATCCGATTTTGCCCAGGCAGGGCTCCAGGAACCGGGTCCCAAAAAGCAAAATCATTTGGAGCTCTGGTGAATGGGCGCGTGACAGGATAGCCGTGGAGCTCGGATAATAGCTCAGAGATCGGCATGGGCAGGGCCTTCTTGCATCCGATTTTGCCCAGGCAGGGCTCCAGGAACCGGGTCCCAAAAAGCAAAATCATTTGGAGCTCTGGTGAATGGGCGCGTGACAGGATAGCGTGGAGCTCGGATAACCGCTCAGAGATCGGCATGGGCAGGGCCTTCTTGCATCCGATTTTGCCCAGTCAGGGCTCCAGGAACCGGGTCCCAAAAAGCAAAATCATTTGGAGCTCTGGTGAATGGGCGCGTGACAGGATAGCCGTGGAGCTCGGATAACAGCTCAGAGATCGGCATGGGCAGGGCCTTCTTGCATCCAATTTTGCCCAGGCAGGGCTCCAGGAACCGTGTTCCAAAAAGCAAAATCATTTGGAGCTCTGGTGAATGGGCGTGTGACAGGATAGCCGTGGAGCTCGGATAACAGCTCAGAGATCGGCATGGGCAGGGCCTTCTTGCATCCGATTTTGCCCAGGCAGGGCTCCAGGAACCGGGTCCCAAAAAGCAAAATCATTTGGAGCTCTGGTGAATGGGCGCGTGACAGGAGAGCCGTGGAGCTCGGATAACAACTCAGAGATCGGCATGGGCAGGGCCTTCTTGCATCCGATTTTGCCCAGTCAGGGCTCCAGGAACCGGGTCCCAAAAAGCAAAATCATTTGGAGCTCTGGTGAATGGGCGCGTGACAGGATAGCCGTGGAGCTCGGATAACAGCGTGGGGAGGACCATCTCCCCTATGGTTCCTATTAACAGTCCGCGACGGGCGTCCGTTGGAGCCCGGCGTACGGCCCGGGCACGTCTCCTTTTCCCCCGCAGGCAGCGCCCCCCGGCGGGCCAAATCGTGTACTGCAATTTGTGGAAGTCTGGCCGATGAGTGCGGACTGGCACCCCTCGGGCCGGGACAGGCTTCCGGGAGCCTGGGGAAAATCGGAGCATGTGATGCAAAAGTGTCGCTCGCGCCACCCGACACGTGACTTTAGTAAGAACCACCTCTCCAAATGTGTAATAGAAAGCACGTGCTAAGGCCTGGGACCTTGATTCACGGTGGGCGTGGTTAGACAGAATGGAGCTCGGATAACAGCTCAGAGATCGGCATGGGCAGGGCCTTCTTGCATCCGATTTTGCCCAGGTAGGGCTCCAGGAACCGTGTCCCAAAAAACAAAATTATTTGGAGCTCTGGTGAATGGGAGCATGACAGGATAGCCGTGGAGCTCGGATAACAGCTCAGAGATCGGCATGGGCAGGGCTTTCTTGCATCCGATTTTGCCCAGGCAGGGCTCCAGGAACTGGGTCCCAAAAAGCAAAATAATTTGGAGCTCTGGCGAATGGGCGCGTGACGGGATAGCCTTGGAGCTCGGATAACAGCTCAGAGATCAGCATGGGCAGGGCCTTCTTGCATCCGATTTTGCCCAGGCAGGGCTCCAGGAACCGTGTCCCAAAAAACAAAATCATTTGGAGCTCTGGTGAATGGGCGCATGACAGGATAGCCGTGGAGCTCAGATAACAGCTCAGAGATCGGCATGGGCAGGGCCTTCTTGCATCCGATTTTGCCCAGGCAGGGCTCCAGGAAACGTGTCCCAAAAAACAAAATCATTTGGAGCTCTGGTGAATGGGCGCATCCGATTTTGCCCAGGCAGGGCTCCAGGAACCGTATCCCAAAAAACAAAATCATTTGGAGCTCTGGTGAATGGGCGCATGACAGGATAGCCGTGGAGCTCGGATAGCAGCTCAGAGATCGGCATGGGCAGGGCCTTCTTGCATCCGATTTTGCCCAGGCAGGGCTCCAGGAACCGGGTCCCAAAAAGCTAAATCATTTGGAGCTCTGGTGAATGGGCGCGTGACAGGATAGCCGTGAAGCTCGGATAACAGCTCAGAGATCGGCATGGGCAGGGCCTTCTTGCATCCGATTTTGCCCAGGCAGGGCTCCAGGAACCGGGTCCCAAAAAGCAAAATCATTTGGAGCTCTGGTGAATGGGCGCGTGACAGGATAGCCGTGGAGCTCGGATAGCAGCTCAGAGATCGGCATGGGCAGGGCCTTCTTGCATCAGATTTTGCACAGGCGGGGCTCCAGAAACCGGGTCCCAAAAAGCAAAATCATTTGGAGCTCTTGTGAATGGGCGCGTGACTGGATAGCCGTGGAGCTCGGATAACATCTCAGAGATCGGCATGGGCAGGGTCTTCTTGCATCCGATTTTGCCCAGGCAGGGCTCCAGGAACCGTGTCCCAAAAAACAAAATCTTTTGGAGCTCTGGTGAATGGGCGCGTGACAGGATAGCCGTGGAGCTCGGATAGCAGCTCAGAGATCGGCATGGGCTGGGCCTTCTTGCATCCGATTTTGCCCAGGCAGGGCTCCAGGAACCGTGTCCCAAAAAACAAAATCATTTGGAGCTCTGGTGAATGGGCGCGTGACAGGATAGCCGTGGAGCTCGGATAACAGCTCAGAGATCGGCATGGGCAGGGCCTTCTTGCATCTGATTTTGCCCAGGCAGGGCTCCAGGAACCGGGTCCCAAAAAGCAAAATCATTTGGAGCTCTGGTGAATGGGTGCGTGACAGGATAGCTGTGGAGCTTGGATAACAACTCAGAGATCGGCATGGGCAGAGCCTTCTTGCATCCGATTTTGCCCAGGCAGGGCTCCAGGAACCGGGTCCCAAAAAGCAAAATCATTTGGAGCTCTGGTGAATGGGCGCGTGACAGGATAGCTGTGGAGCTCGGATAACAGCTCAGAGATCGGCATGGGCAGGGCTTTCTTGCATCCGATTTTGCGCTGGCAGGGCTCCAGGAACCGGGTCCCAAAAAGCTAAATCATTTGGAGCTCTGGTGAATGGGCGCGTGACAGGATAGCCGTGAAGCTCGGATAACAGCTCAGAGATCGGCATGGGCAGGGCCTTCTTGCTTCCGATTTTGCCCAGGCAGGGCTCCAGGAACCGGGTCCCAAAAAGCAAAATCATTTGGAGCTCTGGTGAATGGGCGCGTGACAGGATAGCCGTGGAGCTCGGATAGCAGCTCAGAGATCGGCATGGGCAGGGCCTTCTTGCATCAGATTTTGCCCAGGCGGGGCTCCAGAAACCGGGTCCCAAAAAGCAAAATCATTTGGAGCTCTGGTGAATGGGCGCGTGACTGGATAGCCGTGGAGCTTGGATAACATCTCAGAGATCGGCATGGGCAGGGCCTTCTTGCATCCGATTTTGCCCAGGCAGGGCTCCAGGAACCGGGTCCCAAAAAGCTAAATCATTTGGAGCTCTGGTGAATGGGCGCGTGACAGGATAGCCGTGGAGCTCGGATAACAGCTCAGAGATCGGCATGGGCAGGGCCTTCTTGCATCCGATTTTGCACAGGCAGGGCTCCAGGAACCGGGTCCCAAAAAGCAAAATCATTTGGAGCTCTGGTGAATGGGCGCGTGACAGGATAGCCGTGGAGCTCGGATAACAGCTCAGAGATCGGCATGGGCAGGGCCTTCTTGCATCCGATTTTGCCCAGGCAGGGCTCCAGGAACCGGGTCCCAAAAAGCAAAATCATTTGGAGCTCTGGTGAATGGGCGCGTGACAGGATAGCCGTGGAGCTCGGATAACAGCTCAGAGATCGGCATGGGCAGGGCCTTCTTGCATCCGATTTTGCACAGGCAGGGCTCCAGGAACCGGGTCCCAAAAAGCAAAATCATTTGGAGCTCTGGTGAATGGGCGCGTGACAGGATAGCCGTGGAGCTCGGATAACAGCTCAGAGATCGGCATGGGCAGGGCCTTCTTGCATCCGATTTTGCCCAGGCAGGGCTCAATGAACCGTGTCCCAAAAAGCAAAATCATTTGGAGCTCTGGTGAATGGGCGCGTGACAGGAGAGCCGTGGAGCTCGGATAACAGCTCAGAGATCGGCATGGGCAGGGCCTTCTTGCATCCGATTTTGCCCAGGCAGGGCTCTAGGAACCAGGTCATAAAAAGCAAAATCATTTGGAGCTCTGGTGAATGGGCGCGTGACAGGATAGCCGTGGAGCTCGGATAACAGCTCAGAGATCGGCATGGGCAGGGCCTTCTTGCATCCGATTTTGCCCAGGCAGGGCTCCAGGAACCGGGTCCCAAAAAGCAAAATCATTTGGAGCTCTGGTGAATGGGCGCGTGACAGGATAGCCGTGGAGATCGGATAACAGCTCAGAGATCGGCATGGGCAGGGCCTTCTTGCATCCGATTTTGCCCAGGCAGGGCTCCAGGAACCGGGTCCCAAAAAGCAAAATCATTTGGAGCTCTGGTGAATGGGCGCGTGACAGGAGAGCCGTGGAGCTTGGATAACGGCTCAGAGATCGGCATGGGCAGGGCCTTCTTGCATCCGATTTTGCCCAGTCAGGGCTCCAGGAACCGGGTCCCAAAAAGCAAAATCATTTGGAGCTCTGGTGAATGGGCGCGTGACAGGATAGCCGTGGAGCTCGGATAACAGCTCAGAGATCGGCATGGGCAGGGCCTTCTTGCATCCGATTTTGCACAGGCAGGGCTCCAGGAACTGGGTCATAAAAAGCAAAATCATTTGGAGCTCTGGTGAATGGGCGCGTGACAGGATAGCCGTGGAGCTCGGATAACAGCTCAGAGATCGGCATGGGCAGGGCCTTCTTGCATCCGATTTTGCCCCGGCAGGGCTCCAGGAACCGGGTCCCAAAAAGCAAAATCATTTGGAGCTCTGGTGAATGGGCGCGTGACAGGATAGCCGTGGAGCTCGGATAACAGCTCAGAGATCGGCATGGGCAGCGCCTTCTTGCATCCGATTTTGCACAGGCAGGGCTCCAGGAACCGGGTCCCAAAAAGCAAAATCATTTGGAGCTCTGGTGAATGGGCGCGTGACAGGATAGCCGTGGAGCTCGGATAATAGCTCAGAGATCGGCATGGCAGGGCCTTCTTGCATCCGATTTTGCCCAGGCAGGGCTCCAGGAACCGGGTCCCAAAAAGCAAAATCATTTGGAGCTCTGGTGAATGGGCGCGTGACAGGATAGCCGTGGAGCTCGGATAACAGCTCAGAGATCGGCATGGGCAGGGCCTTCTTGCATCCGATTTTGCCCAGGCAGGGCTCTAGGAACCAGGTCCCAAAAAGCAAAATCATTTGGAGCTCTGGTGAATGGGCGCGTGACAGGATAGCCGTGGAGCTCGGATAACAGCTCAGAGATCGGCATGGGCAGGGCCTTCTTGCATCCGATTTTGCCCAGTCAGGGCTCCAGGAACCGGGTCCCAAAAAGCAAAATCATTTGGAGCTCTGGTGAATGGGCGCGTGACAGGATAGCCGTGGAGCTCGGATAACAGCTCAGAGATCGGCATGGGCAGGGCCTTCTTGCATCCGATTTTGCCCAGGCAGGGCTCCAGGAACCAGGTCCCAAAAAGCAAAATCATTTGGAGCTCTGGTGAATGGGCGCGTGACAGGAGAGCCATGGAGCTCGGATAACAGCTCAGAGATCAACATGGGCAGGGCCTTCTTGCATCCGATTTTGCCCAGTCAGGGCTCCAGGAACCGGGTCCCAAAAAGCAAAATCATTTAAAACTCTGGTGAATGGGCGCGTGACAGGATAGCCGTGGAGCTCGGATAACAGCGTGGGCAGGACCATCTCCCCTATGGTTCCTATTAACAGTCCGCGACGGGCGTCCGTTGGAGCCCGACGTACGGCCCGGGCACGTCTCCTTTTCCTCCGCAGGCAGCGCCCCCCGGCGGGCCAAATCGTGTACTGCAATTTGTGGAAGTCTGGCCGATGAGTGCGGACTGGCACCCCTCGGGCCGGGACAGGCTTCCGGGAGCCTGGGGAAAATCGGAGCATGTGATGCAAAAGTGTCGCGCGCGCCACCCGACACGTGACTCTAGTAAAAACCACCTCTCCAAATGTGTAATAGAAAGCACGTGCTGGGGCCTGGGACCTTGATTCACGGTGGGCGTGGTTAGACAGAATGGAGCTCGGATAACAGCTCAAAGATCGGCATGGGCAGGGCCTTCTTGCATCCGATTTTGCCCAGGTAGGGCTCCAGGAACCGTGTCCCAAAGAACAAAATCATTTGGAGCTCTGGTGAATGGGAGCATGACAGGATAGCCGTGGAGCTCGGATAACAGCTCAGAGATCGGCATGGGCAGGGCCTTCTTGCATCTGATTTTGCCCAGGCAGGGCTCCAGGAACCGGGTCCCAAAAAGCAAAATCATTTGGAGCTCTGGCGAATGGGCGCGTGACGGGATAGCCTTGGAGCTCGGATAACAGCTCAGAGATCGGCATGTGCAGGGCCTTCTTGCATCCGATTTTGCCCAGGCAGGGCTCCAGGAACCGTGTCCCAAAAAACAAAATCATTTGGAGCTCTGGTGAATGGGCCCATGACAGGATAGCCGTGGAGCTCAGATAACAGCTCAGAGATCGGCATGGGCAGGGCCTTCTTGCATCCGATTTTGCCCAGGCAGGGCTCTAGGAACCGGGTCCCAAAAAGCAAAATCATTTGGAGCTCTGGTGAATGGGCGCGTGACATGATAGCCGTGGAGCTCGGATAACAGCTCAGAGATCGGCATGGGCAGGGCCTTCTTGCATCCGATTTTGCCCAGGCAGGGCTCCAGGAACCGGGTCCCAAAAAGCAAAATCATTTGGAGCTCTGGTGAATGGGCGCGTGACAGGATAGCCGTGGAGCTCGAATAACAGCTCAGAGATCGGCATGGGCAGGGCCTTCTTGCATCCGATTTTGCCCAGTTAGGGCTCCAGGAACCGGGTCCCAAAAAGCAAAATAATTTGGAGCTCTGGTGAATGGGCGCGTGACAGGATAGCCGTGGAGCTCGAATAACAGCTCAGAGATCGGCATGGGCAGGGCCTTCTTGCATCCGATTTTGCCCAGGCAGGGCCCCAGGAACCGGGTCCCAAAAAGCAAAATCATTTGGAGCTCTGGTGAATGGGCGCGTGACAGGAGAGCCGTGGAGCTCGCATAACAGCTCAGAGATCGGCATGGGCAGGGCCTTCTTGCATCCGATTTTGCCCAGTCAGGGCTCCAGGAACCGGGTCCCAAAAAGCAAAATCATTTGGAGCTCTGGTGAATGGGCGCGTGACAGGATAGCCGTGGAGCTCGGATAACAGCTCAGAGATCGGCATGGGCAGGGCCTTCTTGCATCCGATTTTGCCCAGGCAGGGCTCAATGAACCGTGTCCCAAAAAGCAAAATCATTTGGAGCTCTGGTGAATGGGCGCGTGACAGGATAGCCGTGGAGATCGGATAACAGCTCAGAGATCGGCATGGGCAGGGCCTTCTTGCATCCGATTTTGCCCAGGCAGGGCTCTAGGAACCGGGTCCCAAAAAGCAAAATCATTTGGAGCTCTGGTGAATGGGCGCGTGACAGGAGAGCCGTGGAGCTCGGATAACAGCTCAGAGATCGGCATGGGCAGGGCCTTCTTGCATCCGATTTTGCCCAGGTAGGGCTCCAGGAACCGGGTCCCAAAAAGCAAAATCATTTGGAGCTCTGGTGAATGGGCGCGTGACAGGAGAGCCGTGGAGCTCGGATAACAGCTCAGAGATCGGCATGGGCAGGGCCTTCTTGCATCCGATTTTGCCCAGGCAGGGCTCTAGGAACCGGGTCATAAAAAGCAAAATCATTTGGAGCTCTGGTGAATGGGCGCGTGACAGGATAGCCGTGGAGCTCGGATAACAGCTCAGAGATCGGCATGGGCAGGGCCTTCTTGCATCCGATTTTGCCCAGGCAGGGCTTCAGGAACCGGGTCCCAAAAAGCAAAATCATTTGGAGCTCTGGTGAATGGGCGCGTGACAGGATAGCCGTGGAGCTCGGATAACAGCTCAGAGATCGGCATGGGCAGGGCCTTCTTGCATCCGATTTTGCCCAGGCAGGGCTCCAGGAACCAGGTCCCAAAAAGCAAAATCATTTGGAGCTCTGGTGAATGGGCGCGTGACAGGAGAGCCATGGAGCTCGGATAACAGCTCAGAGATCAACATGGGCAGGGCCTTCTTGCATCCGATTTTGCCCAGTCAGGGCTCCAGGAACCGGGTCCCAAAAAGCAAAATCATTTAAAACTCTGGTGAATGGGCGCGTGACAGGATAGCCGTGGAGCTCGGATAACAGCGTGGGCAGGACCATCTCCCCTATGGTTCCTATTAACAGTCCGCGACGGGCGTCCGTTGGAGCCCGACGTACGGCCCGGGCACGTCTCCTTTTCCTCCGCAGGCAGCGCCCCCCGGCGGGCCAAATCGTGTACTGCAATTTGTGGAAGTCTGGCCGATGAGTGCGGACTGGCACCCCTCGGGCCGGGACAGGCTTCCGGGAGCCTGGGGAAAATCGGAGCATGTGATGCAAAAGTGTCGCGCGCGCCACCCGACACGTGACTCTAGTAAAAACCACCTCTCCAAATGTGTAATAGAAAGCACGTGCTGGGGCCTGGGACCTTGATTCACGGTGGGCGTGGTTAGACAGAATGGAGCTCGGATAACAGCTCAAAGATCGGCATGGGCAGGGCCTTCTTGCATCCGATTTTGCCCAGGTAGGGCTCCAGGAACCGTGTCCCAAAGAACAAAATCATTTGGAGCTCTGGTGAATGGGAGCATGACAGGATAGCCGTGGAGCTCGGATAACAGCTCAGAGATCGGCATGGGCAGGGCCTTCTTGCATCTGATTTTGCCCAGGCAGGGCTCCAGGAACCGGGTCCCAAAAAGCAAAATCATTTGGAGCTCTGGCGAATGGGCGCGTGACGGGATAGCCTTGGAGCTCGGATAACAGCTCAGAGATCGGCATGTGCAGGGCCTTCTTGCATCCGATTTTGCCCAGGCAGGGCTCCAGGAACCGTGTCCCAAAAAACAAAATCATTTGGAGCTCTGGTGAATGGGCCCATGACAGGATAGCCGTGGAGCTCAGATAACAGCTCAGAGATCGGCATGGGCAGGGCCTTCTTGCATCCGATTTTGCCCAGGCAGGGCTCTAGGAACCGGGTCCCAAAAAGCAAAATCATTTGGAGCTCTGGTGAATGGGCGCGTGACATGATAGCCGTGGAGCTCGGATAACAGCTCAGAGATCGGCATGGGCAGGGCCTTCTTGCATCCGATTTTGCCCAGGCAGGGCTCCAGGAACCGGGTCCCAAAAAGCAAAATCATTTGGAGCTCTGGTGAATGGGCGCGTGACAGGATAGCCGTGGAGCTCGAATAACAGCTCAGAGATCGGCATGGGCAGGGCCTTCTTGCATCCGATTTTGCCCAGTTAGGGCTCCAGGAACCGGGTCCCAAAAAGCAAAATCATTTGGAGCTCTGGTGAATGGGCGCGTGACAGGATAGCCGTGGAGCTCGAATAACAGCTCAGAGATCGGCATGGGCAGGGCCTTCTTGCATCCGATTTTGCCCAGGCAGGGCCCCAGGAACCGGGTCCCAAAAAGCAAAATCATTTGGAGCTCTGGTGAATGGGCACGTGACAGGAGAGCCGTGGAGCTCGCATAACAGCTCAGAGATCGGCATGGGCAGGGCCTTCTTGCATCCGATTTTGCCCAGTCAGGGCTCCAGGAACCGGGTCCCAAAAAGCAAAATCATTTGGAGCTCTGGTGAATGGGCGCGTGACAGGATAGCCATGGAGCTCGGATAACAGCTCAGAGATCGGCATGGGCAGGGCCTTCTTGCATCCGATTTTGCCCAGGCAGGGCTCAATGAACCGTGTCCCAAAAAGCAAAATCATTTGGAGCTCTGGTGAATGGGCGCGTGACAGGATAGCCGTGGAGATCGGATAACAGCTCAGAGATCGGCATGGGCAGGGCCTTCTTGCATCCGATTTTGCCCAGGCAGGGCTCTAGGAACCGGGTCCCAAAAAGCAAAATCATTTGGAGCTCTGGTGAATGGGCGCGTGACAGGAGAGCCGTGGAGCTCGGATAACAGCTCAGAGATCGGCATGGGCAGGGCCTTCTTGCATCCGATTTTGCCCAGGTAGGGCTCCAGGAACCGGGTCCCAAAAAGCAAAATCATTTGGAGCTCTGGTGAATGGGCGCGTGACAGGAGAGCCGTGGAGCTCGGATAACAGCTCAGAGATCGGCATGGGCAGGGCCTTCTTGCATCCGATTTTGCCCAGGCAGGGCTCTAGGAACCGGGTCATAAAAAGCAAAATCATTTGGAGCTCTGGTGAATGGGCGCGTGACAGGATAGCCGTGGAGCTCGGATAACAGCTCAGAGATCGGCATGGGCAGGGCCTTCTTGCATCCGATTTTGCCCAGGCAGGGCTTCAGGAACCGGGTCCCAAAAAGCAAAATCATTTGGAGCTCTGGTGAATGGGCGCGTGACAGGATAGCCGTGGAGCTCGGATAACAGCTCAGAGATCGGCATGGGCAGGGCCTTCTTGCATCCGATTTTGCCCAGGCAGGGCTCCAGGAACCGGGTCCCAAAAAGCAAAATCATTTGGAGCTCTGGTGAATGGGAATAATTAATTAGTATAGCTAAATTGTAGAATTATTTCTTTGTTATACTTCAATCAAGAAAATGAGACAAACCAGTAACAATCAATACTACTCTGTCCAATTAAGATGGGGTTTCATATTGATTAGACATGACCTTTGCTTTTTTGGACGAAGTGCCTATGTTGTAGTTATTTAAGGTATCAACAGAGTAGTAGCTGATGATACAATCGCTTGGTGAATGGGCGCGTGACAGGATAGCCGTGGAGCTCGGATAACAGCTCAGAGATCGGCATGGGCAGGGCCTTCTTGCATCCGATTTTGCCCAGGCAGGGCTCCAGGAACCGGGTCCCAAAAAGCAAAATCATTTGGAGCTCTGGTGAATGGGCGCGTGACAGGATAGCCGTGGAGCTCGGATAACAGCTCAGAGATCGGCATGGGCAGGGCCTTCTTGCATCCGATTTTGCCCAGACAGGGCTCTAGGAACCAGGTCATAAAAAGCGAAATCATTTGGAGCTCTGGTGAATGGGCGCGTGACAGGATAGCCGTGGAGCTCGGATAACAGCTCAGAGATCGGCATGGGCAGGGCCTTCTTGCATCCGATTTTGCCCAGGCAGGGCTCCAGGAACCGTGTCCCAAAAAGCAAAATCATTTGGAGCTCTGGTGAATGGGCGCGTGACAGGATAGCCGTGGAGATCGGATAACAGCTCAGAGATCGGCATGGGCAGGGCCTTCTTGCATCCGATTTTGCCCAGGCAGGGCTCTAGGAATCGGGTCCCAAAAAGCAAAATCATTTGGAGCTCTGGTGAATGGGCGCGTGACATGATAGCCGTGGAGCTCGGATAACAGCTCAGAGATCGGCATGGGCAGGGCCTTCTTGCATCCGATTTTGCCCAGGCAGGGCTCCAGGAACCGGGTCCCAAAAAGCAAAATCATTTGGAGCTCTGGTGAATGGGCGCGTGACAGGAGAGCCGTGGAGCTCGGATAACAGCTCAGAGATCGGCATGGGCAGGGCCTTCTTGCATCCGATTTTGCCCAGGCAGGGCTCCAGGAACCAGGTCATAAAAAGCAAAATCATTTGGAGCTCTGGTGAATGGGCGCGTGACAGGATAGCCGTGGAGCTCGGATAACAGCTCAGAGATCGGCATGGGCAGGGCCTTCTTGCATCCGATTTTGCCCAGGCAGGGCTCCAGGAACCGGGTCCCAAAAAGCAAAATCATTTGGAGCTCTGGTGAATGGGCGCGTGACAGGAGAGCCGTGGAGCTCGGATAACAGCTCAGAGATCGGCATGGGCAGGGCCTTCTTGCATCCGATTTTGCCCAGGCAGGGCTCTAGGAACCAGGTCATAAAAAGCAAAATCATTTGGAGCTCTGGTGAATGGGCGCGTGACAGGATAGCCGTGGAGCTCGGATAACAGCTCAGAGATCGGCATGGGCAGGGCCTTCTTGCATCCGATTTTGCCCAGGCAGGGCTCCAGGAACCGGGTCCCAAAAAGCAAAATCATTTGGAGCTCTGGTGAATGGGCGCGTGACAGGAGAGCCGTGGAGCTCGGATAACAGCTCAGAGATCGGCATGGGCAGGGCCTTCTTGCATCCGATTTTGCCCAGGCAGGGCTCTAGGAACCAGGTCATAAAAAGCAAAATCATTTGGAGCTCTGGTGAATGGGCGCGTGACAGGATAGCCGTGGAGCTCGGATAACAGCTCAGAGATCGGCATGGGCAGGGCCTTCTTGCATCCGATTTTGCCCAGGCAGGGCTCCAGGAACCGGGTCCCAAAAAGCAAAATCATTTGGAGCTCTGGTGAATGGGCGTGTGACAGGATAGCTGTGGAGCTCGGATAACAGCTCAGAGATCGGCATGGGCAGGGCCTTCTTGCATCCGATTTTGCCCAGTCAGGGCTCCAGGAACCGTGTCCCAAAAAGCAAAATCATTTGGAGCTCTGGTGAATGGGCGCGTGACAGGATAGCCGTGGAGCTCGGATAACAGCTCAGAGATCGGCATGGGCAGGGCCTTCTTGCATCCGATTTTGCCCAGTCAGGGCTCCAGGAACCGGGTCCCAAAAAGCAAAATCATTTGGAGCTCTGGTGAATGGGCGCGTGACAGGATAGCCGTGGAGCTCGGATAACAGCGTGGGCAGGACCATCTCCCCTATGGTTCCTATTAACAGTCCGCGACGGGCGTCCGTTGGAGCCCGACGTACGGCCCGGGCACGTCTCCTTTTCCCCCGCAGGCAGCGCCCCCCGGCGGGCCAAATCGTGTACTGCAATTTGTGGAAGTCTGGCCGATGAGTGCGGACTGGCACCCCTCGGGCCGGGACAGGCTTCCGGGAGCCTGGGGAAAATCGGAGCATGTGATGCAAAAGTGTCGCGCGCGCCACCCGACACGTGACTCTAGTAAGAACCACCTCTCCAAATGTGTAATAGAAAGCACGTGCTGGGGCCTGGGACCTTGATTCACGGTGGGCGTGGTTAGACAGAATGGAGCTCGGATAACAGCTCAAAGATCGGCATGGGCAGGGCCTTCTTGCAACCGATTTTGCCCAGGTAGGGCTCCAGGAACCGTGTCCCAAAAAACAAAATCATTTGGAGCTCTGGTGAATGGGCGCATCCGATTTTACCCAGGCTCCAGGAACCGTGTCCCAAAAAACAAAATCATTTGGAGCTCTGGTGAATGGGCGCATGACAGGATAGCCGTGGAGCTCGGATAACAGCTCAGAGATCGGCATGGGCAGGGCCTTCTTGCATCCGATTTTGCCCAGGCAGGGCTCCAGGAACCGTGTCCCAAAAAACAAAATCGTTTGGAGCTCTGGTGAATGGGCGTGTGACAGGATAGCCGTGGAGCTCGGATAGCAGCTCAGAGATCGGCATGGGCAGGGCCTTCTTGCATCCGATTTTGCCCAGTCAGAGCTCCAGGAACCGGGTCCCAAAAAGCAAAATCATTTGGAGCTCTGGTGAATGGGCGCGTGACAGGATAGCCGTGGAGCTCGGATAACAGCTCAGAGATCGGCATGGGCAGGGCCTTCTTGCATCCGATTTTGCCCAGGCAGGGCTCCAGGAACCGGGTCCCAAAAAGCAAAATCATTTGGAGCTCTGGTGAATGGGCGCGTGACATGATAGCCGTGGAGCTCGGATAACAGCTCAGAGATCGGCATGGGCAGGGCCTTCTTGCATCCCATTTTGCCCAGGCAGGGCTCCAGGAACCAGGTCATAAAAAGCAAAATCATTTGGAGCTCTGGTGAATGGGCGCGTGACAGGATAGCCGTGGAGCTCGGATAACAGCTCAGAGATCGACATGGGCAGGGCCTTCTTGCATCCGATTTTGCCCAGGCAGGGCTCCAGGAACCGGGTCCCAAAAAGCAAAATCATTTGGAGCTCTGGTGAATGGGCGCGTGACAGGAGAGCTGTGGAGCTCGGATAACAGCTCAGAGATCGGCATGGGCAGGGCCTTCTTGCATCCGATTTTGCCCAGGCAGGGCTCTAGGAACCAGGTCATAAAAAGCAAAATCATTTGGAGCTCTGGTGAATGGGCGCGTGACAGGATAGCCGTGGAGCTCGGATAACAGCTCAGAGATCGGCATGGGCAGGGCCTTCTTGCATCCGATTTTGCCCAGGCAGGGCTCCAGGAACCGGGTCCCAAAAAGCAAAATCATTTGGAGCTCTGGTGAATGGGCGCGTGACAGGATAGCCGTGGAGCTCGGATAACAGCTCAGAGATCGGCATGGGCAGGGCCTTCTTGCATCTGATTTTGCCCAGGCAGGGCTCCAGGAACCGGGTCCCAAAAAGCAAAATCATTTGGAGCTCTGGTGAATGGGCGCGTGACAAGATAGCCGTGGAGCTCGGATAACAGCTCAGAGATTGGCATGGGCAGGGCCTTCTTGCATCCGATTTTGCCCAGGCAGGGCTCCAGGAACCGGGTCCCAAAAAGCAAAATCATTTGGAGCTCTGGTGAATGGGCGCGTGACAGGATAGCCGTGGAGCTCGGATAACAACTCAGAGATCGGCATGGGCAGGGCCTTCTTGCATCCGATTTTGCCCAGGCAGGGCTCCAGGAACCGGGTCCCAAAAAGCAAAATCATTTGGAGCTCTGGTGAATGGGCGCGTGACAGGATAGCCGTGGAGCTCGGATAACAGCTCAGAGATCGGCATGGGCAGGGCCTTCTTGCATCCGATTTTGCCCAGGCAGGGCTCCAGGAACCGGGTCCCAAAAAGCAAAATCATTTGGAGCTCTGGTGAATGGGCGCGTGACAGGATAGCCGTGGAGCTCGGATAATAGCTCAGAGATCGGCATGGGCAGGGCCTTCTTGCATCCGATTTTGCCCAGGCAGGGCTCCAGGAACCGGGTCCCAAAAAGCAAAATCATTTGGAGCTCTGGTGAATGGGCGCGTGACAGGATAGCTGTGGAGCTCGGATAACAGCTCAGAGATCGGCATGGGCAGGGCCTTCTTGCATCCGATTTTGCCCAGTCAGGGCTCCAGGAACCGGGTCCCAAAAAGCAAAATCATTTGGAGCTCTGGTGAATGGGCGCGTGACAGGAGAGCCGTGGAGCTCGGATAACAGCTCAGAGATCGGCATGGGCAGGGCCTTCTTGCATCCGATTTTGCCCAGTCAGGGCTCCAGGAACCGGGTCCCAAAAAGCAAAATCATTTGGAGCTCTGGTGAATGGGCGCGTGACAGGATAGCCGTGGAGCTCGGATAACAGCGTGGGCAGGACCATCTCCCCTATGGTTCCTATTAACAGTCCGCGACGGGCGTCCGTTGGAGCCCGACGTACAGCCCGGGCGCGTCTCCTTTTCCCCCGCAGGCAGCGCCCCCCGGCGGGCCAAATCGTGTACTGCAATTTGTGGAAGTCTGGCCGATGAGTGCGGACTGGCACCCCTCGGGCCGGGACAGGCTTCCGGGAGCCTGGGGAAAATCGGAGCATGTGATGCAAAAGTGTCGCGCGCGCCACCCGACACGTGACTCTAGTAAGAACCACCTCTCCAAATGTGTAATAGAAAGCACGTGCTGGGGCCTGGGACCTTGATTCACGGTGGGCGTGGTTAGACAGAATGGAGCTCGGATAACAGCTCAGAGATCGGCATGGGCAGGGCCTTCTTGCATCCGATTTTGCCCAGGCAGGGCTCCAGGAACCGTGTCCCAAAAAGCAAAATCATTTGGAGCTCTGGTGAATGGGCGCATCCGATTTTGCCCAGGCAGGGCTCCAGGAACCGTGTCCCAAAAAACAAAATCATTTGGAGCTCTGGTGAATGGGCGCATGACAGGATAGCCGTGGAGCTCGGATAACAGCTCAGAGATCGGCATGGGCAGGGCCTTCTTGCATCCGATTTTGCCCAGGCAGGGCTCCAGGAACCGGGTCCCAAAAAGCAAAATCATTTGGAGCTCTGGTGAATGGGCGCGTGACAGGATAGCCGTGGATCTCGGATAACAGCTCAGAGACCGGCATGGGCAGGGCCTTCTTGCATCCGATTTTGCCCAGGCAGGGCTCAATGAACCGTGTCCCAAAAAGCAAAATCATTTGGAGCTCTGGTGAATGGGCGCATGACAGGATAGCCGTGGAGATCGGATAACAGCGTGGGCAGGACCATCTCCCCTATGGTTCCTATTAACAGTCCGCGACGGGCGTCCGTTGGAGCCCGACGTACGGCCCGGGCACGTCTCCTTTTCCCCCGCAGGCATCGCCCCCCGGCGGGCCAAATCGTGTACTGCAATTTGTGGAAGTCTGGCCGATGAGTGCGGACTGGCACCCCTCGGGCCGGGACAGGCTTCCGGGAGCCTGGGGAAAATCGGAGCATGTGATGCAAAAGTGTCGCGCGCGCCACCCGACACGTGACTCTAGTAAGAACCACCTCTCCAAATGTGTAATAGAAAGCACGTGCTGGGGCCTGGGACCTTGATTCATGGTGGGCGTGGTTAGACAGAATGGAGCTCGGATAACAGCTCAAAGATCGGCATGGGCAGGGCCTTCTTGCATCCGATTTTGCCCAGGTAGGGCTCCAGGAACCGTGTCCCAAAAAACAAAATCATTTGGAGCTCTGGTGAATGGGAGCATGACAGGATAGCCGTGGAGCTCGGATAACAGCTCAGAGATCGGCATGGGCAGGGCCTTCTTGCATCCGATTTTGCCCAGGCAGGGCTCCAGGAACCGTGTCCCAAAAAACAAAATCATTTGGAGCTCTGGTGAATGGGCACATCCGATTTTGCCCAGGCAGGGCTCCAGGAACCGTGTCCCAAAAAACAAAATCATTTGGAGCTCTGGTGAATGGGCGCATGACAGGATAGCCGTGGAGCTCGGATAACAGCTCAGAGATCGGCATGGGCAGGGCCTTCTTGCATCTGATTTTGCCCAGGCAGGGCTCCAGGAACCGTGTCCCAAAAAACGAAATCATTTGGAGCTCTGGTGAATGGGCGTGTGACGGGATAGCCGTGGAGCTCGGATAACTGCTCAGAGATCGGCATGGGCAGGGCCTTCTTGCATCCGATTTTGCCCAGGCAGGGCTCTAGGAACCGGGTCCCAAAAAGCAAAATCATTTGGAGCTCTGGTGAATGGGCACGTGACAGGATAGCCGTGGAGCTCGGATAACAGCTCAGAGATCGGCATGGGCAGGGCCTTCTTGCATCCGATTTTGCCCAGGCAGGGCTCCAGGAACCGGGTCCCAAAAAGCAAAATCATTTGGAGCTCTGGTGAATGGGCACGTGACAGGATAGCCGTGGAGCTCGGATAACAGCTCAGAGATCGGCATGGGCAGGAGGGCCTTCTTGCATCCGATTTTGCACAGGCAGGGCTCCAGGAACCGGGTCCCAAAAAACAAAATAATTTGGAGCTCTGGTGAATGGGAGCATGACAGGATAGCCGTGGAGCTCGGATAACAGCTCAGAGATCGGCATGGGCAGGGACTTCTTGCATCCGATTTTGCCCAGGCAGGGCTCCAGGAACCGTGTCCCAAAAAACAAAATCATTTGGAGCTCTGGTGAATGGGCGCATCCGATTTTGCCCAGGCAGGGCTCCAGGAACCGTGTCCCAAAAAACAAAATCATTTGGAGCTCTGGTGAATGGGCGCATGACAGGAGAGCCGTGGAGCTCGGATAACAGCTCAGAGATCGGCATGGGCATGGCCTTCTTGCATCCGATTTTGCCCAGGCAGGGCTCTAGGAACCAGGTCATAAAAAGCAAAATCATTTGGAGCTCTGGTGAATGGGCGCGTGACAGGATAGCCGTGGAGCTCGGATAACAGCTCAGAGATCGGCATGGGCAGGGCCTTCTTGCATCCGATTTTGCCCATGCAGGGCTCCAGGAACCGGGTCCCAAAAAGCAAAATCATTTGGAGCTCTGGTGAATGGGCGCGTGACAGGATAGCCGTGGAGCTCGGATAACAGCTCAGAGATCGGCATGGGCAGGGCCTTCTTGCATCCGATTTTGCCCAGTCAGGGCTCCAGGAACCGGGTCCCAAAAAGCAAAATCATTTGGAGCTCTGGTGAATGGGCGCGTGACAGGATAGCCGTGGAGCTCGGATAACAGCTCAGAGATCGGCATGGGCAGGGCCTTCTTGCATCCGATTTTGCACAGGCAGGGCTCAATGAACCGTGTCCCAAAAAGCAAAATCATTTGGAGCTCTGGTGAATGGGCGCGTGACAGGATAGCCGTGGAGATCGGATAACAGCTCAGAGATCGGCATGGGCAGGGCCTTCTTGCATCCGATTTTGCCCAGGCAGGGCTCCAGGAACCAGGTTATAAAAAGCAAAATCATTTGGAGCTCTGGTGAATGGGCGCGTGACAGGATAGCCGTGGAGCTCGGATAACAGCTCAGAGATCGGCATGGGCAGGGCCTTCTTGCATCCGATGTTGCCCAGGTAGGGCTCCAGGAACCGTGTCCCAAAAAACAAAATCATTTGGAGCTCTGGTGAATGGGAGCATGACAGGATAGCCGTGGAGCTCGGATAACAGCTCAGAGATCGGCATGGGCAGGGCCTTCTTGCATCCGATTTTGCCCAGGCAGGGCTCCAGGAACCGTGTCCCAAAAAACAATCATTTGGAGCTCTGGTGAATGGGCGCATCCGATTTTGCCCAGGCAGGGCTCCAGGAACCGTGTCCCAAAAAACAAAATCATTTGGAGCTCTGGTGAATGGGCGCATGACAGGATAGCCGTGGAGCTCGGATAACAGCTCAGAGATCGGCATGGGCAGGGCCTTCTTGCATCAGATTTTGCCCAGGCGGGGCTCCAGAAACCGGGTCCCAAAAAGCAAAATCATTTGGAGCTCTGGTGAATGGGCGCGTGATTGGATAGCCGTGGAGCTCGGATAACAGCTCAGAGATCGGCATGGGCAGGGCCTTCTTGCATCTGATTTTGCCCAGGCAGGGCTCCAGGAACCGTGTCCCAAAAAACAAAATCATTTGGAGCTCTGGTGAATGGGCGCGTGACTGGATAGCCGTGGAGCTCGGATAACAGCTCAGAGATCGGCATGGGCAGGGCCTTCTTGCATCTGATTTTGCCCAGGCAGGGCTCCAGGAACCGTGTCCCAAAAAACAAAATCATTTGGAGCTCTGGTGAATGGGCGCGTGACTGGATAGCCGTGGAGCTCGGATAACAGCTCAGAGATCGGCATGGGCAGGGCCTTCTTGCATCTGATTTTGCCCAGGCAGGGCTCCAGGAACCGTGTCCCAAAAAACGAAATCATTTGGAGCTTTGGTGAATGGGCGCGTGACGGGATAGCCTTGGAGCTCGGATAACTGCTCAGAGATCGGCATGGGCAGGGCCTTCTTGCATCCGATTTTGCCCAGGCAGGGCTCTAGGAACCAGGTCATAAAAAGCAAAATCATTTGGAGCTCTGGTGAATGGGCGCGTGACAGGATAGCCGTGGAGATCGGATAACAGCTCAGAGATCGGCATGGGCAGGGCCTTCTTGCATCCGATTTTGCCCAGGCAGGGCTCCAGGAACCGGGTCCCAAAAAGCAAAATCATTTGGAGCTCTGGTGAATGGGCGCGTGACAGGAGAGCCGTGGAGCTCGGATAACAGCTCAGAGATCGGCATGGGCAGGGCCTTCTTGCATCCGATTTTGCCCAGGCAGGGCTCTAGGAACCAGGTCATAAAAAGCAAAATCATTTGGAGCTCTGGTGAATGGGCGCGTGACAGGAGAGCCGTGGAGCTCGGATAACAGCTCAGAGATCGGCATGGGCAGGGCCTTCTTGCATCCGATTTTGCCCAGGCAGGGCTCTAGGAACCAGGTCATAAAAAGCAAAATCATTTGGAGCTCTGGTGAATGGGCGCGTGACAGGATAGCCGTGGAGCTCGGATAACAGCTCAGAGATCGGCATGGGCAGGGCCTTCTTGCATCCGATTTTGCCCAGGCAGGGCTCTAGGAACCAGGTCATAAAAAGCAAAATCATTTGGAGCTCTGGTGAATGGGCGCGTGACAGGATAGCCGTGGAGCTCGGATAACAGCTCAGAGATCGGCATGGGCAGGGCCTTCTTGCATCCGATTTTGCCCAGGCAGGGCTCCAGGAAACGGGTCCCAAAAAGCAAAATCATTTGGAGCTCTGGTGAATGGGCGCGTGACAGGAGAGCCGTGGAGCTCGGATAACAGCTCAGAGATCGGCATGGGCAGGGCCTTCTTGCATCCGATTTTGCCCAGGCAGGGCTCTAGGAACCAGGTCATAAAAAGCAAAATCATTTGGAGCTCTGGTGAATGGGCGCGTGACAGGATAGCCGTGGAGCTCGGATAACAGCTCAGAGATCGGCATGGGCAGGGCCTTCTTGCATCCGATTTTGCCCAGGCAGGGCTCCAGAAACCGGGTCCCAAAAAGCAAAATCATTTGGAGCTCTGGTGAATGGGCGCGTGACTGGATAGCTGTGGAGCTCGGATAACATCTCAGAGATCGGCATGGGCAGGGCCTTCTTGCATCCGATTTTGCCCAGGCAGGGCTCCAGGAACCGTGTCCCAAAAAACAAAATCATTTGGAGCTCTGGTGAATGGGCGCGTGACAGGATAGCCGAGGAGCTCGGATAACAGCTCAGAGATCGGCATGGGCAGGGCCTTCTTGCATCTGATTTTGCCCAGGCAGGGCTCCAGGAACCGGGTCCCAAAAAGCAAAATCATTTGGAGCTCTGGTGAATGGGCGCGTGACAGGATAGCCGTGGAGCTCAGAAAACAGCTCAGAGATCGGCATGGGCAGGGCCTTCTTGCATCCGATTTTGCCCAGGCAGGGCTCCAGGAACCGGGTCCCAAAAAGCAAAATCATTTGGAGCTCTGGTGAATGGGCGCGTGACAGGATAGCCGTGGAGCTCGGATAACAGCTCAGAGATCGGCATGGGCAGGGCCTTCTTGCATCCGATTTTGCCCAGTCAGGGCTCCAGGAACCGGGTCCCAAAAAGCAAAATCATTTGGAGCTCTGGTGAATGGGCGCGTGACAGGATAGCCGTGGAGCTCGGATAACAGCTCAGAGATCGGCATGGGCAGGGCCTTCTTGCATCCGATTTTGCCCAGGCAGGGCTCTAGGAACCGGGTCCCAAAAAGCAAAATCATTTGGAGCTCTGGTGAATGGGCGCGTGACATGATAGCCGTGGAGCTCGGATAACAGCTCAGAGATCGGCATGGGCAGGGCCTTCTTGCATCTGATTTTGCCCAGGCAGGGCTCCAGGAACCGGGTCCCAAAAAGCAAAATCATTTGGAGCTCTGGTGAATGGGTGCGTGACAGGATAGCTGTGGAGCTCGGATAACAACTCAGAGATCGGCATGGGCAGGGCCTTCTTGCATCCGCTTTTGCCCAGGCAGGGCTCCAGGAACCGTGTCCCAAAAAACAAAATCATTTGGAGCTCTGGTGAATGGGCGCGTGACAGGATAGCCGTGGAGCTCAGAAAACAGCTCAGAGATCGGCATGGGCAGGGCCTTCTTGCATCCGATTTTGCCCAGGCAGGGCTCCAGGAACCGGGTCCCAAAAAGCAAAATCATTTGGAGCTCTGGTGAATGGGCGCGTGACAGGATAGCCGTGGAGCTCGGATAACAGCTCAGAGATCGGCATGGGCAGGGCCTTCTTGCATCCGATTTTGCCCAGGCAGGGCTCCAGGAACCGGGTCCCAAAAAGCAAAATCATTTGGAGCTCTGGTGAATGGGCGCGTGACAGGATAGCCGTGGAGCTCGGATAACAGCTCAGAGATCGGCATGGGCAGGGCCTTCTTGCATCCGATTTTGCCCAGTCAGGGCTCCAGGAACCGGGTCCCAAAAAGCAAAATCATTTGGAGCTCTGGTGAATGGGCGCGTGACAGGATAGCCGTGGAGCTCGGATAACAGCTCAGAGATCGGCATGGGCAGGGCCTTCTTGCATCCGATTTTGCCCAGTCAGGGCTCCAGGAACCGGGTCCCAAAAAGCAAAATCATTTGGAGCTCTGGTGAATGGGCGCGTGACAGGATAGCCGTGGAGCTCGGATAACAGCTCAGAGATCGGCATGGGCAGGGCCTTCTTGCATCCGATTTTGCCCAGGCAGGGCTCTAGGAACCGGGTCCCAAAAAGCAAAATCATTTGGAGCTCTGGTGAATGGGCGCGTGACATGATAGCCGTGGAGCTCGGATAACAGCTCAGAGATCGGCATGGGCAGTGCCTTCTTGCATCCGATTTTGCCCAGGCAGAGCTCCAGGAACCGGGTGCCAAAAAGCAAAATCATTTGGAGCTCTGGTGAATGGGCGTGTGACAGGAGAGCCGTGGAGCTCGGATAACAGCTCAGAGATCGGCATGGGCAGGGCCTTCTTGCATCCGATTTTGCCCAGGCAGGGCTCTAGGAACCAGGTCATAAAAAGCAAAATCATTTGGAGCTCTGGTGAATGGGCGCGTGACAGGATAGCCGTGGAGCTCGGATAACAGCTCAGAGATCGGCATGGGCAGGGCCTTCTTGCATCCGATTTTGCCCAGGCAGGGCTCCAGTAACCGGGTCCCAAAAAGCAAAATCATTTGGAGCTCTGGTGAATGGGCGCGTGACAGGAGAGCCGTGGAGCTCGGATAACAGCTCAGAGATCGGCATGGGCAGGGCCTTCTTGCATCCGATTTTGCCCAGGCAGGGCTCCAGGAACCGGGTCCCAAAAAGCAAAATCATTTGGAGCTCTGGTGAATGGGCGCGTGACAGGAGAGCCGTGGAGCTCGGATAACAGCTCAGAGATCGGCATGGGCAGGGCCTTCTTGCATCCGATTTTGCCCAGGCAGGGCTCTAGGAACCAGGTCATAAAAAGCAAAATCATTTGGAGCTCTGGTGAATAGGCGCGTGACAGGATAGCCGTGGAGCTCGGATAACAGTTCAGAGATCGGCATGGGCAGGGCCTTCTTGCATCCGATTTTGCCCAGGCAGGGCTCCAGAAACCGGGTCCCAAAAAGCAAAATCATTTGGAGCTCTGGTGAATGGGCGCGTGACTGGATAGCTGTGGAGCTCGGATAACATCTCAGAGATCGGCATGGGCAGGGCCTTCTTGCATCCGATTTTGCCCAGGCAGGGCTCCAGGAACCGTGTCCCAAAAAACAAAATCATTTGGAGCTCTTGTGAATGGGCGCGTGACATGATAGCCGAGGAGCTCGGATAACAGCTCAGAGATCGGCATGGGCAGGGCCTTCTTGCATCTGATTTTGCCCAGGCAGGGCTCCAGGAACCGGGTCCCAAAAAGCAAAATCATTTGGAGCTCTGGTGAATGGGTGCGTGACAGGATAGCTGTGGAGCTCGGATAACAACTCAGAGATCGGCATGGGCAGGGCCTTCTTGCATCCGCTTTTGCCCAGGCAGGGCTCCAGGAACCGTGTCCCAAAAAACAAAATCATTTGGAGCTCTGGTGAATGGGCGCGTGACAGGATAGCCGTGGAGCTCAGAAAACAGCTCAGAGATCGGCATGGGCAGGGCCTTCTTGCATCCGATTTTGCCCAGGCAGGGCTCCAGGAACCGGGTCCCAAAAAGCAAAATCATTTGGAGCTCTGGTGAATGGGCGCATGACAGGATAGCCGTGGAGCTCGGATAACAGCTCAGAGATCGGCATGGGCAGGGCCTTCTTGCATCCGATTTTGCCCAGGCAGGGCTCCAGGAACCGGGTCCCAAAAAGCAAAATCATTTGGAGCTCTGGTGAATGGGCGCGTGACAGGATAGCCGTGGAGCTCGGATAACAGCTCAGAGATCGGCATGGGCAGGGCCTTCTTGCATCCGATTTTGCCCAGTCAGGGCTCCAGGAACCGGGTCCCAAAAAGCAAAATCATTTGGAGCTCTGGTGAATGGGCGCGTGACAGGATAGCCGTGGAGCTCGGATAACAGCTCAGAGATCGGCATGGGCAGGGCCTTCTTGCATCCGATTTTGCCCAGGCAGGGCTCTAGGAACCGGGTCCCAAAAAGCAAAATCATTTGGAGCTCTGGTGAATGGGCGCGTGACATGATAGCCGTGGAGCTCGGATAACAGCTCAGAGATCGGCATGGGCAGTGCCTTCTTGCATCCGATTTTGCCCAGGCAGAGCTCCAGGAACCGGGTGCCAAAAAGCAAAATCATTTGGAGCTCTGGTGAATGGGCGCGTGACAGGAGAGCCGTGGAGCTCGGATAACAGCTCAGAGATCGGCATGGGCAGGGCCTTCTTGCATCCGATTTTGCCCAGGCAGGGCTCTAGGAACCAGGTCATAAAAAGCAAAATCATTTGGAGCTCTGGTGAATGGGCGCGTGACAGGATAGCCGTGGAGCTCGGATAACAGCTCAGAGATCGGCATGGGCAGGGCCTTCTTGCATCCGATTTTGCCCAGGCAGGGCTCCAGGAACCGGGTCCCAAAAAGCAAAATCATTTGGAGCTCTGGTGAATGGGCGCGTGACAGGATAGCCGTGGAGCTCGGATAACAGCTCAGAGATTGGCATGGGCAGGGCCTTCTTGCATCCAATTTTGCCCAGGCAGGGCTCCAGGAACCGGGTCCCAAAAAGCAAAATCATTTGGAGCTCTGGTGAATGGGCGCGTGACAGGATAGCCGTGGAGCTCGGATAACAGCTCAGAGATTGGCATGGGCAGGGCCTTCTTGCATCCGATTTTGCCCAGGCAGGGCTCCAGGAACCGGGTCCCAAAAAGCAAAATCATTTGGAGCTCTGGTGAATGGGCGCGTGACAGGATAGCCGTGGAGCTCGGATAATAGCTCAGAGATCGGCATGGGCAGGGCCTTCTTGCATCCGATTTTGCCCAGGCAGGGCTCCAGGAACCGGGTCCCAAAAAGCAAAATCATTTGGAGCTCTGGTGAATGGGCGCGTGACAGGATAGCCGTGGAGCTCGGATAACAGCTCAGAGATCGGCATGGGCAGGGCCTTCTTGCATCCGATTTTGCCCAGGCAGGGCTTCAGGAACCGGGTCCCAAAAAGCAAAATCATTTGGAGCTCTGGTGAATGGGCGCGTGACAGGATAGCCGTGGAGCTCGGATAATAGCTCAGAGATCGGCATGGGCAGGGCCTTCTTGCATCCGATTTTGCCCAGGCAGGGCTCCAGGAACCGGGTCCCAAAAAGCAAAATCATTTGGAGCTCTGGTGAATGGGCGCGTGACAGGATAGCCGTGGAGCTCGGATAATAGCTCAGAGATCGGCATGGGCAGGGCCTTCTTGCATCCGATTTTGCCCAGGCAGGGCTCCAGGAACCGGGTCCCAAAAAGCAAAATCATTTGGAGCTCTGGTGAATGGGCGCGTGACAGGATAGCCGTGGAGCTCGGATAACAGCTCAGAGATCGGCATGGGCAGGGCCTTCTTGCATCCGATTTTGCCCAGGCAGGGCTCCAGGAACCGGGTCCCAAAAAGCAAAATCATTTGGAGCTCTGGTGAATGGGCGCGTGACAGGATAGCCGTGGAGCTCGGATAATAGCTCAGAGATCGGCATGGGCAGGGCCTTCTTGCATCCGATTTTGCCCAGGCAGGGCTCCAGGAACCGGGTCCCAAAAAGCAAAATCATTTGGAGCTCTGGTGAATGGGCGCGTGACAGGATAGCCGTGGAGCTCGGATAACAGCTCAGAGATCGGCATGGGCAGGGCCTTCTTGCATCCGATTTTGCCCAGTCAGGGCTCCAGGAACCGGGTCCCAAAAAGCAAAATCATTTGGAGCTCTGCTGAATGGGCGCGTGACAGGATAGCCGTGGAGCTCGGATAACAGCTCAGAGATCGGCATGGGCAGGGCCTTCTTGCATCTGATTTTGCCCAGGCAGGGCTCCAGGAACCGGGTCCCAAAAAGCAAAATCATTTGGAGCTCTGGTGAATGGGCGCGTGACAGGATAGCCGTGGAGCTCGGATAACAGCTCAGAGATCGGCATGGGCAGGGCCTTCTTGCATCCGATTTTGCCCAGGCAGGGCTCCAGGAACCGGGTCCCAAAAAGCAAAATCATTTGGAGCTCTGGTGAATGGGCGCGTGACAGGATAGCCGTGGAGCTCGGATAATAGCTCAGAGATCGGCATGGGCAGGGCCTTCTTGCATCCGATTTTGCCCAGGCAGGGCTCCAGGAACCGGGTCCCAAAAAGCAAAATCATTTGGAGCTCTGGTGAATGGGCGCGTGACAGGATAGCCGTGGAGCTCGGATAACAGCTCAGAGATCGGCATGGGCAGGGCCTTCTTGCATCCGATTTTGCCCAGTCAGGGCTCCAGGAACCGGGTCCCAAAAAGCAAAATCATTTGGAGCTCTGCTGAATGGGCGCGTGACAGGATAGCCGTGGAGCTCGGATAACAGCTCAGAGATCGGCATGGGCAGGGCCTTCTTGCATCCGATTTTGCCCAGGCAGGGCTCCAGGAACCTGGTCCCAAAAAGCAAAATCATTTGGAGCTCTGGTGAATGGGCGCGTGACAGGATAGCCGTGGAGCTCGGATAACAGCTCAGAGATCGGCATGGGCAGGGCCTTCTTGCATCCGATTTTGCCCAGGCAGGGCTTCAGGAACCGGGTCCCAAAAAGCAAAATCATTTGGAGCTCTGGTGAATGGGCGCGTGACAGGATAGCCGTGGAGCTCGGATAATAGCTCAGAGATCGGCATGGGCAGGGCCTTCTTGCATCCGATTTTGCCCAGGCAGGGCTCCAGGAACCGGGTCCCAAAAAGCAAAATCATTTGGAGCTCTGGTGAATGGGCGCGTGACAGGATAGCCGTGGAGCTCGGATAACAGCTCAGAGATCAGCATGGGCAGGGCCTTCTTGCATCCGATTTTGCCCAGGCAGGGCTCAATGAACCGTGTCCCAAAAAGCAAAATCATTTGGAGCTCTGGTGAATGGGCGCGTGACAGGATAGCCGTGGAGCTCGGATAGCAGCTCAGAGATCGGCATGGGCAGGGCCTTCTTGCATCAGATTTTGCCCAGGCGGGGCTCCAGAAACCGGGTCCCAAAAAGCTAAATAATTTGGAGCTCTGGTGAATGGGCGCGTGACTGGATAGCCGTGGAGCTCGGATAACATCTCAGAGATCGGCATGGGCAGGGCCTTCTTGCATCCGATTTTGCCCAGGCGGGGCTCTAGGAACCAGGTCATAAAAAGCAAAATCATTTGGAGCTCTGGTGAATGGGCGCGTGACAGGATAGCCGTGGAGCTCGGATAACAGCTCAGAGATCGGCATGGGCAGGGCCTTCTTGCATCCGATTTTGCCCAGTCAGGGCTCCAGGAACCGGGTCCCAAAAAGCAAAATCATTTGGAGCTCTGGTGAATGGGCGCGTGACAGGATAGCCGTGGAGCTCGGATAACAGCTCAGAGATCGGCATGGGCAGGGCCTTCTTGCATCCGATTTTGCCCAGGCAGGGCTCAATGAACCGTGTCCCAAAAAGCAAAATCATTTGGAGCTCTGGTGAATGGGCGCGTGACAGGATAGCCGTGGAGATCGGATAACAGCTCAGAGATCGGCATGGGCAGGGCCTTCTTGCATCCGATTTTGCCCAGGCAGGGCTCCAGGAACCGGGTCCCAAAAAGCAAAATCATTTGGAGCTCTGGTGAATGGGCGCGTGACAGGAGAGCCGTGGAGCTCGGATAACAGCTCAGAGATCGGCATGGGCAGGGCCTTCTTGCATCCGATTTTGCCCAGGCAGGGCTCTAGGAACCAGGTCATAAAAAGCAAAATCATTTGGAGCTCTGGTGAATGGGCGCGTGACAGGAGAGCCGTGGAGCTCGGATAACAGCTCAGAGATCGGCATGGGCAGGGCCTTCTTGCATCCGATTTTGCCCAGGAAGGGCTCTAGGAACCAGGTCATAAAAAGCAAAATAATTTGGAGCTCTGGTGAATGGGCGCGTGACAGGATAGCCGTGGAGCTCGGATAATAGCTCAGAGATCGGCATGGGCAGGGCCTTCTTGCATCCGATTTTGCCCAGGCAGGGCTCTAGGAACCAGGTCATAAAAAGCAAAATCATTTGGAGCTCTGGTGAATGGGCGCGTGACAGGATAGCCGTGGAGCTCGGATAACAGCTCAGAGATCGGCATGGGCAGGGCCTTCTTGCATCCGATTTTGCCCAGGCAGGGCTCCAGGAACCGGGTCCCAAAAAGCAAAATCATTTGGAGCTCTGGTGAATGGGCGCGTGACAGGAGAGCCGTGGAGCTCGGATAACAGCTCAGAGATCGGCATGGGCAGGGCCTTCTTGCATCCGATTTTGCCCAGGCAGGGCTCTAGGAACCAGGTCATAAAAAGCAAAATCATTTGGAGCTCTGGTGAATGGGCGCGTGACAGGATAGCCGTGGAGCTCGGATAACAGCTCAGAGATCGGCATGGGCAGGGCCTTCTTGCATCCGATTTTGCCCAGGCAGGGCTCCAGGAACCGGGTCCCAAAAAGCAAAATCATTTGGAGCTCTGGTGAATGGGCGCGTGACAGGATAGCCGTGGAGCTCGGATAATAGCTCAGAGATCGGCATGGGCAGGGCCTTCTTGCATCCGATTTTGCCCAGGCAGGGCTCCAGGAACCGGGTCCCAAAAAGCAAAATCATTTGGAGCTCTGGTGAATGGGCGCGTGACAGGATAGCCGTGGAGCTCGGATAACAGCTCAGAGATCGGCATGGGCAGGGCCTTCTTGCATCCGATTTTGCCCATGCAGGGCTCCAGGAACCGGGTCCCAAAAAGCAAAATCATTTGGAGCTCTGCTGAATGGGCGCGTGACAGGATAGCCGTGGAGCTCGGATAACAGCTCAGAGATCGGCATGGGCAGGGCCTTCTTGCATCTGATTTTGCCCAGGCAGGGCTCCAGGAACCGGGTCCCAAAAAGCAAAATCATTTGGAGCTCTGGTGAATGGGCGCGTGACAGGATAGCCGTGGAGCTCGGATAGCAGCTCAGAGATCGGCATGGGCAGGGCCTTCTTGCATCCGATTTTGCCCATGCAGGGCTCCAGGAACCGTGTCCCAAAAAACAAAATCATTTGGAGCTCTGGTGAATGGGCGCGTGACAGGATAGCCGAGGAGCTCGGATAACAGCTCAGAGATCGGCATGGGCAGGGCCTTCTTGCATCTGATTTTGCCCAGGCAGGGCTCCAGGAACCGGGTCCCAAAAAGCAAAATCATTTGGAGCTCTGGTGAATGGGTGCGTGACAGGATAGCTGTGGAGCTCGGATAACAACTCAGAGATCGGCATGGGCAGGGCCTTCTTGCATCCGATTTTGCCCAGGCAGGGCTCCAGGAACCGGGTCCCAAAAAGCAAAATCATTTGGAGCTCTGGTGAATGGGCGCGTGACAGGATAGCCGTGGAGCTCGGATAATAGCTCAGAGATCGGCATGGGCAGGGCCTTCTTGCATCCGATTTTGCCCAGGCAGGGCTCCAGGAACCGGGTCCCAAAAAGCAAAATCATTTGGAGCTCTGGTGAATGGGCGCGTGACAGGATAGCCGTGGAGCTCGGATAACAGCTCAGAGATCGGCATGGGCAGGGCCTTCTTGCATCCGATTTTGCCCAGGCAGGGCTCCAGGAACCGGGTCCCAAAAAGCAAAATCATTTGGAGCTCTGGTGAATGGGCGCGTGACAGGATAGCCGTGGAGCTCGGATAATAGCTCAGAGATCGGCATGGGCAGGGCCTTCTTGCATCCGATTTTGCCCAGGCAGGGCTCCAGGAACCGGGTCCCAAAAAGCAAAATCATTTGGAGCTCTGGTGAATGGGCGCGTGACAGGATAGCCGTGGAGCTCGGATAACAGCTCAGAGATCGGCATGGGCAGGGCCTTCTTGCATCCGATTTTGCCCAGTCAGGGCTCCAGGAACCGGGTCCCAAAAAGCAAAATCATTTGGAGCTCTGCTGAATGGGCGCGTGACAGGATAGCCGTGGAGCTCGGATAACAGCTCAGAGATCGGCATGGGCAGGGCCTTCTTGCATCTGATTTTGCCCAGGCAGGGCTCCAGGAACCGGGTCCCAAAAAGCAAAATCATTTGGAGCTCTGGTGAATGGGCGCGTGACAGGATAGCCGTGGAGCTCGGATAACAGCTCAGAGATCGGCATGGGCAGGGCCTTCTTGCATCCGATTTTGCCCAGGCAGGGCTCCAGGAACCGGGTCCCAAAAAGCAAAATCATTTGGAGCTCTGGTGAATGGGCGCGTGACAGGATAGCCGTGGAGCTCGGATAATAGCTCAGAGATCGGCATGGGCAGGGCCTTCTTGCATCCGATTTTGCCCAGGCAGGGCTCCAGGAACCGGGTCCCAAAAAGCAAAATCATTTGGAGCTCTGGTGAATGGGCGCGTGACAGGATAGCCGTGGAGCTCGGATAACAGCTCAGAGATCGGCATGGGCAGGGCCTTCTTGCATCCGATTTTGCCCAGTCAGGGCTCCAGGAACCGGGTCCCAAAAAGCAAAATCATTTGGAGCTCTGCTGAATGGGCGCGTGACAGGATAGCCGTGGAGCTCGGATAACAGCTCAGAGATCGGCATGGGCAGGGCCTTCTTGCATCCGATTTTGCCCAGGCAGGGCTCCAGGAACCTGGTCCCAAAAAGCAAAATCATTTGGAGCTCTGGTGAATGGGCGCGTGACAGGATAGCCGTGGAGCTCGGATAACAGCTCAGAGATCGGCATGGGCAGGGCCTTCTTGCATCCGATTTTGCCCAGGCAGGGCTTCAGGAACCGGGTCCCAAAAAGCAAAATCATTTGGAGCTCTGGTGAATGGGCGCGTGACAGGATAGCCGCGGAGCTCGGATAATAGCTCAGAGATCGGCATGGGCAGGGCCTTCTTGCATCCGATTTTGCCCAGGCAGGGCTCCAGGAACCGGGTCCCAAAAAGCAAAATCATTTGGAGCTCTGGTGAATGGGCGCGTGACAGGATAGCCGTGGAGCTCGGATAACAGCTCAGAGATCAGCATGGGCAGGGCCTTCTTGCATCCGATTTTGCCCAGGCAGGGCTCAATGAACCGTGTCCCAAAAAGCAAAATCATTTGGAGCTCTGGTGAATGGGCGCGTGACAGGATAGCCGTGGAGCTCGGATAGCAGCTCAGAGATCGGCATGGGCAGGGCCTTCTTGCATCAGATTTTGCCCAGGCGGGGCTCCAGAAACCGGGTCCCAAAAAGCAAAATAATTTGGAGCTCTGGTGAATGGGCGCGTGACTGGATAGCCGTGGAGCTCGGATAACATCTCAGAGATCGGCATGGGCAGGGCCTTCTTGCATCCGATTTTGCCCAGGCAGGGCTCTAGGAACCAGGTCATAAAAAGCAAAATCATTTGGAGCTCTGGTGAATGGGCGCGTGACAGGATAGCCGTGGAGCTCGGATAACAGCTCAGAGATCGGCATGGGCAGGGCCTTCTTGCATCCGATTTTGCCCAGTCAGGGCTCCAGGAACCGGGTCCCAAAAAGCAAAATCATTTGGAGCTCTGGTGAATGGGCGCGTGACAGGATAGCCGTGGAGCTCGGATAACAGCTCAGAGATCGGCATGGGCAGGGCCTTCTTGCATCCGATTTTGCCCAGGCAGGGCTCAATGAACCGTGTCCCAAAAAGCAAAATCATTTGGAGCTCTGGTGAATGGGCGCGTGACAGGATAGCCGTGGAGATCGGATAACAGCTCAGAGATCGGCATGGGCAGGGCCTTCTTGCATCCGATTTTGCCCAGGCAGGGCTCCAGGAACCGGGTCCCAAAAAGCAAAATCATTTGGAGCTCTGGTGAATGGGCGCGTGACAGGAGAGCCGTGGAGCTCGGATAACAGCTCAGAGATCGGCATGGGCAGGGCCTTCTTGCATCCGATTTTGCCCAGGCAGGGCTCTAGGAACCAGGTCATAAAAAGCAAAATCATTTGGAGCTCTGGTGAATGGGCGCGTGACAGGAGAGCCGTGGAGCTCGGATAACAGCTCAGAGATCGGCATGGGCAGGGCCTTCTTGCATCCGATTTTGCCCAGGAAGGGCTCTAGGAACCAGGTCATAAAAAGCAAAATAATTTGGAGCTCTGGTGAATGGGCGCGTGACAGGATAGCCGTGGAGCTCGGATAATAGCTCAGAGATCGGCATGGGCAGGGCCTTCTTGCATCCGATTTTGCCCAGGCAGGGCTCTAGGAACCAGGTCATAAAAAGCAAAATCATTTGGAGCTCTGGTGAATGGGCGTGTGACAGGATAGCCGTGGAGCTCGGATAACAGCTCAGAGATCGGCATGGGCAGGGCCTTCTTGCATCCGATTTTGCCCAGGCAGGGCTCCAGGAACCGGGTCCCAAAAAGCAAAATCATTTGGAGCTCTGGTGAATGGGCGCGTGACAGGAGAGCCGTGGAGCTCGGATAACAGCTCAGAGATCGGCATGGGCAGGGCCTTCTTGCATCCGATTTTGCCCAGGCAGGGCTCTAGGAACCAGGTCATAAAAAGCAAAATCATTTGGAGCTCTGGTGAATGGGCGCGTGACAGGATAGCCGTGGAGCTCGGATAACAGCTCAGAGATCGGCATGGGCAGGGCCTTCTTGCATCCGATTTTGCCCAGGCAGGGCTCCAGAAACCGGGTCCCAAAAAGCAAAATCATTTGGAGCTCTGGTGAATGGGCGCGTGACTGGATAGCTGTGGAGCTCGGATAACATCTCAGAGATCGGCATGGGCAGGGCCTTCTTGCATCCGATTTTGCCCAGGCAGGGCTCCAGGAACCGTGTCCCAAAAAACAAAATCATTTGGAGCTCTGGTGAATGGGCGCGTGACAGGATAGCCGTGGAGCTCGGATAGCAGCTCAGAGATCGGCATGGGCAGGGCCTTCTTGCATCCGATTTTGCCCATGCAGGGCTCCAGGAACCGTGTCCCAAAAAACAAAATCATTTGGAGCTCTGGTGAATGGGCGCGTGACAGGATAGCCGAGGAGCTCGGATAACAGCTCAGAGATCGGCATGGGCAGGGCCTTCTTGCATCTGATTTTGCCCAGGCAGGGCTCCAGGAACCGGGTCCCAAAAAGCAAAATCATTTGGAGCTCTGGTGAATGGGTGCGTGACAGGATAGCTGTGGAGCTCGGATAACAACTCAGAGATCGGCATGGGCAGGGCCTTCTTGCATCCGCTTTTGCCCAGGCAGGGCTCCAGGAACAGTGTCCCAAAAAACAAAATCATTTGGAGCTCTGGTGAATGGGCGCGTGACAGGATAGCCGTGGAGCTCAGAAAACAGCTCAGAGATCGGCATGGGCAGGGCCTTCTTGCATCCGATTTTGCCCAGGCAGGGCTCCAGGAACCGGGTCCCAAAAAGCAAAATCATTTGGAGCTCTGGTGAATGGGCGCGTGACAGGATAGCCGTGGAGCTCGGATAACAGCTCAGAGATCGGCATGGGCAGGGCCTTCTTGCATCCGATTTTGCCCAGGCAGGGCTCCAGGAACCGGGTCCCAAAAAGCAAAATCATTTGGAGCTCTGGTGAATGGGCGCGTGACAGGATAGCCGTGGAGCTCGGATAACAGCTCAGAGATCGGCATGGGCAGGGCCTTCTTGCATCCGATTTTGCCCAGTCAGGGCTCCAGGAACCGGGTCCCAAAAAGCAAAATCATTTGGAGCTCTAGTGAATGGGCGCGTGACAGGATAGCCGTGGAGCTCGGATAACAGCTCAGAGATCGGCATGGGCAGGGCCTTCTTGCATCCGATTTTGCCCAGGCAGGGCTCTAGGAACCGGGTCCCAAAAAGCAAAATCATTTGGAGCTCTGGTGAATGGGCGCGTGACATGATAGCCGTGGAGCTCGGATAACAGCTCAGAGATCGGCATGGGCAGGGCCTTCTTGCATCCGATTTTGCCCAAGCAGAGCTCCAGGAACCGGGTGCCAAAAAGCAAAATCATTTGGAGCTCTGGTGAATGGGCGCGTGACAGGAGAGCCGTGGAGCTCGGATAACAGCTCAGAGATCGGCATGGGCAGGGCCTTCTTGCATCCGATTTTGCCCAGGCAGGGCTCTAGGAACCAGGTCATAAAAAGCAAAATCATTTGGAGCTCTGGTGAATGGGCGCGTGACAGGATAGCCGTGGAGCTCGGATAATAGCTCAGAGATCGGCATGGGCAGGGCCTTCTTGCATCCGATTTTGCCCAGGCAGGGCTCCAGGAACCGGGTCCCAAAAAGCAAAATCATTTGGAGCTCTGGTGAATGGGCGCGTGACAGGATAGCCGTGGAGCTCGGATAACAGCTCAGAGATTTTCATGGGCAGGGCCTTCTTGCATCCGATTTTGCCCAGGCAGGGCTCCAGGAACCGGGTCCCAAAAAGCAAAATCATTTGGAGCTCTGGTGAATGGGCGCGTGACAGGATAGCCGTGGAGCTCGGATAACAGCTCAGAGATTGGCATGGGCAGGGCCTTCTTGCATCCGATTTTGCCCAGGCAGGGCTCCAGGAACCGGGTCCCAAAAAGCAAAATCATTTGGAGCTCTGGTGAATGGGCGCGTGACAGGATAGCCGTGGAGCTCGGATAATAGCTCAGAGATCGGCATGGGCAGGGCCTTCTTGCATCCGATTTTGCCCAGGCAGGGCTCCAGGAACCGGGTCCCAAAAAGCAAAATCATTTGGAGCTCTGGTGAATGGGCGCGTGACAGGATAGCCGTGGAGCTCGGATAACAGCTCAGAGATCGGCATGGGCAGGGCCTTCTTGCATCCGATTTTGCCCAGGCAGGGCTTCAGGAACCGGGTCCCAAAAAGCAAAATCATTTGGAGCTCTGGTGAATGGGCGCGTGACAGGATAGCCGTGGAGCTCGGATAATAGCTCAGAGATCGGCATGGGCAGGGCCTTCTTGCATCCGATTTTGCCCAGGCAGGGCTCCAGGAACCGGGTCCCAAAAAGCAAAATCATTTGGAGCTCTGGTGAATGGGCGCGTGACAGGATAGCCGTGGAGCTCGGATAACAGCTCAGAGATCGGCATGGGCAGGGCCTTCTTGCATCCGATTTTGCCCAGGCAGGGCTTCAGGAACCGGGTCCCAAAAAGCAAAATCATTTGGAGCTCTGGTGAATGGGCGCGTGACAGGATAGCCGTGGAGCTCGGATAATAGCTCAGAGATCGGTATGGGCAGGGCCTTCTTGCATCCGATTTTGCCCAGGCAGGGCTCCAGGAACCGGGTCCCAAAAAGCAAAATCATTTGGAGCTCTGGTGAATGGGCGCGTGACAGGATAGCCGTGGAGCTCGGATAACAGCTCAGAGATCGGCATGGGCAGGGCCTTCTTGCATCCGATTTTGCCCAGGCAGGGCTCCAGGAACCGGGTCCCAAAAAGCAAAATCATTTGGAGCTCTGGTGAATGGGCGCGTGACAGGATAGCCGTGGAGCTCGGATAATAGCTCAGAGATCGGCATGGGCAGGGCCTTCTTGCATCTGATTTTGCCCAGGCAGGGCTCCAGAAACCGGGTCCCAAAAAGCAAAATCATTTGGAGCTCTGGTGAATGGGCGCGTGACAGGATAGCCGTGGAGCTCGGATAACAGCTCAGAGATCGGCATGGGCAGGGCCTTCTTGCATCCAATTTTGCCCAGGCAGGGCTCCAGGAACCGGGTCCCAAAAAGCAAAATCATTTGGAGCTCTGGTGAATGGGCGCGTGACAGGATAGCCGTGGAGCTCGGATAATAGCTCAGAGATCGGCATGGGCAGGGCCTTCTTGCATCCGATTTTGCCCAGGCAGGGCTCCAGGAACCGGGTCCCAAAAAGCAAAATCATTTGGAGCTCTGGTGAATGGGCGCGTGACAGGATAGCCGTGGAGCTCGGATAACAGCTCAGAGATCGGCATGGGCAGGGCCTTCTTGCATCCGATTTTGCCCAGTCAGGGCTCCAGGAACCGGGTCCCAAAAAGCAAAATCATTTGGAGCTCTGCTGAATGGGCGCGTGACAGGATAGCCGTGGAGCTCGGATAACAGCTCAGAGATCGGCATGGTCAGGGCCTTCTTGCATCCGATTTTGCCCAGGCAGGGCTCCAGGAACCGGGTCCCAAAAAGCAAAATCATTTGGAGCTCTGGTGAATGGGCGCGTGACAGGATAGCCGTGGAGCTCGGATAACAGCGTGGGCAGGACCATCTCCCCTATGGTTCCTATTAACAGTCCGCGACGGGCGTCCGTTGGAGCCCGACGTACGGCCCGGGCACGTCTCCTTTTCCCCAGCAGGCAGCGCCCCCCGGCGGGCCAAATCGTGTACTGCAATTTGTGGAAGTCTGGCCGATGAGTGCGGTCTGGCACCCCTCGGGCCGGGACAGGCTTCCGGGAGCCTGGGGAAAATCGGAACATGTGATGCAAAAGTGTCGCGCGCGACACCCGACACGTGACTCTAGTAAGAACCACCTCTCCAAATGTGTAATAGAAAGCACGTGCTGGGGCCTGGGACCTTGATTCACGGTGGGCGTGGTTAGACAGAATGGAGCTCGGATAACAGCTCAGAGATCGGCATGGGCAGGGCCTTCTTGCATCCGATTTTGCCCAGGTAGGGCTCCAGGAACCGTGTCCCAAAAAACAAAATAATTTGGAGCTCTGGTGAATGGGAGCGTGACTGGATAGCCGTGGAGCTCGGATAACAGCTCAGAGATCGGCATGGGCAGGGCCTTCTTGCATCCGATTTTGCCCAGGCAGGGCTCCAGGAACCGTGTCCCAAAAAACAAAATCATTTGGAGCTCTGGTGAATGGGCGCGTGACTGGATAGCCGTGGAGCTCGGATAACAGCTCAGAGATCGGCATGGGCAGGGCCTTCTTGCATCTGATTTTGCCCAGGCAGGGCTCCAGGAACCGGGTCCCAAAAAACAAAATCATTTGGAGCTCTGGTGAATGGGCGCGTGACTGGATAGCCGTGGAGCTCGGATAACAGCTCAGAGATCGGCATGGGCAGGGCCTTCTTGCATCCGATTTTGCCCAGGCAGGGCTCCAGGAACCGTGTCCCAAAAAACAAAATCATTTGGAGCTCTGGTGAATGGGCGCATGACAGGATAGCCGTGGAGCTCAGAGATCGGCATGGGCAGGGCCTTCTTGCATCCGATTTTGCCCAGGCAGGGCTCCAGGAACCGGGTCCCAAAAAGCAAAATCATTTGGAGCTCTGGTGAATGGGCGCGTGACAGGATAGCCGTGGAGCTCGGATAATAGCTCAGAGATCGGCATGGGCAGGGCCTTCTTGCATCCGATTTTGCCCAGGCAGGGCTCCAGGAACCGGGTCCCAAAAAGCAAAATCATTTGGAGCTCTGGTGAATGGGCGCGTGACAGGATAGCCGTGGAGCTCGGATAACAGCTCAGAGATCGGCATGGGCAGGGCCTTCTTGCATCCGATTTTGCCCAGGCAGGGCTCCAGGAACCGTGTCCCAAAAAACAAAATCATTTGGAGCTCTGGTGAATGGGCACATGACAGGATAGCCGTGGAGCTCAGAGATCGGCATGGGCAGGGCCTTCTTGCATCCGATTTTGCCCAGGCAGGGCTCCAGGAACCGGGTCCCAAAAAGCAAAATCATTTGGAGCTCTGGTGAATGGGCGCGTGACAGGATAGCCGTGGAGCTCGGATAACAGCTCAGAGATCGGCATGGGCAGGGCCTTCTTGCATCCGATTTTGCCCAGGCAGGGCTTCAGGAACCGGGTCCCAAAAAGCAAAATCATTTGGAGCTCTGGTGAATGGGCGCGTGACAGGATAGCCGTGGAGCTCGGATAATAGCTCAGAGATCGGCATGAGCAGGGCCTTCTTGCATCCGATTTTGCCCAGGCAGGGCTCCAGGAACCGGGTCCCAAAAAGCAAAATCATTTGGAGCTCTGGTGAATGGGCGCGTGACAGGATAGCCGTGGAGCTCGGATAACAGCTCAGAGATCGGCATGGGCAGGGCCTTCTTGCATCCGATTTTGCCCAGGCAGGGCTCCAGGAACCGGGTCCCAAAAAGCAAAATCATTTGGAGCTCTGGTGAATGGGCGCGTGACAGGATAGCCGTGGAGCTCGGATAATAGCTCAGAGATCGGCATGGGCAGGGCCTTCTTGCATCCGATTTTGCCCAGGCAGGGCTCCAGGAACCGGGTCCCAAAAAGCAAAATCATTTGGAGCTCTGGTGAATGGGCGCGTGACAGGATAGCCGTGGAGCTCGGATAACAGCTCAGAGATCGGCATGGGCAGGGCCTTCTTGCATCCGATTTTGCCCAGGCAGGGCTCCAGGAACCGGGTCCCAAAAAGCAAAATCATTTGGAGCTCTGGTGAATGGGCGCGTGACAGGATAGCCGTGGAGCTCGGATAATAGCTCAGAGATCGGCATGGGCAGGGCCTTCTTGCATCCGATTTTGCCCATGCAGGGCTCCAGGAACCAGGTCCCAAAAAGCAAAATCATTTGGAGCTCTGGTGAATGGGCGCGTGACAGGATAGCCGTGGAGCTCGGATAACAGCTCAGAGATCGGCATGGGCAGGGCCTTCTTGCATCCGATTTTGCCCAGTCAGGGCTCCAGGAACCGGGTCCCAAAAAGCAAAATCATTTGGAGCTCTGCTGAATGGGCGCGTGACAGGATAGCCGTGGAGCTCGGATAACAGCTCAGAGATCGGCATGGGCAGGGCCTTCTTGCATCCGATTTTGCCCAGGCAGGGCTCCAGGAACCGGGTCCCAAAAAGCAAAATCATTTGGAGCTCTGGTGAATGGGCGCGTGACAGGATAGCCGTGGAGCTCGGATAACAGCGTGGGCAGGACCATCTCCCCTATGGTTCCTATTAACAGTCCGCGACGGGCGTCCGTTGGAGCCCGACGTACGGCCCGGGCACGTCTCCTTTTCCCCAGCAGGCAGCGCCCCCCGGCGGGCCAAATCGTGTACTGCAATTTGTGGAAGTCTGGCCGATGAGTGCGGTCTGGCACCCCTCGGGCCGGGACAGGCTTCCGGGAGCCTGGGGAAAATCGGAACATGTGATGCAAAAGTGTCGCGCGCGCCACCCGACACGTGACTCTAGTAAGAACCACCTCTCCAAATGTGTAATAGAAAGCACGTGCTGGGGCCTGGGACCTTGATTCACGGTGGGCGTGGTTAGACAGAATGGAGCTCGGATAACAGCTCAGAGATCGGCATGGGCAGGGCCTTCTTGCATCCGATTTTGCCCAGGCAGGGCTCCAGGAACCGTGTCCCAAAAAACAAAATCATTTGGAGCTCTGGTGAATGGGCGCGTGACTGGATAGCCGTGGAGCTCGGATAACAGCTCAGAGATCGGCATGGGCAGGGCCTTCTTGCATCTGATTTTGCCCAGGCAGGGCTCCAGGAACCGGGTCCCAAAAAACAAAATCATTTGGAGCTCTGGTGAATGGGCGCGTGACAGGATAGCCGTGGAGCTCGGATAACAGCTCAGAGATCGGCATGGGCAGGGCCTTCTTGCATCCGATTTTGCCCAGGCAGGGCTCCAGGAACCGTGTCCCAAAAAACAAAATCATTTGGAGCTCTGGTGAATGGGCGCATGACAGGATAGCCGTGGAGCTCAGATAACAGCTCAGAGATCGGCATGGGCAGGGCCTTCTTGCATCCGATTTTGCCCAGGCAGGGCTCCAGGAACCGTGTCCCAAAAAGCAAAATCATTTGGAGCTCTGGTGAATGGGCGCATGACAGGATAGCCGTGGAGCTCAGATAACAGCTCAGAGATCGGCATGGGCAGGGCCTTCATGCATCCGATTTTGCCCAGGCAGGGCTCCAGGAACCGTGTCCCAAAAAACAAAATCATTTGGAGCTCTAGTGAATGTGCGCATCCGATTTTGCCCAGTCAGGGCTCCAGGAACCGGGTCCCAAAAAGCAAAATCATTTGGAGCTCTAGTGAATGGGCGCGTGACAGGATAGCCGTGGAGCTCGGATAACAGCTCAGAGATCGGCATGGGCAGGGCCTTCTTGCATCCGATTTTGCCCAGGCAGGGCTTCAGGAACCGGGTCCCAAAAAGCAAAATCATTTGGAGCTCTGGTGAATGGGCGCGTGACAGGATAGCCGTGGAGCTCGGATAACAGCTCAGAGATCGGCATGGGCAGGGCCTTCATGCATCCGATTTTGCCCAGGCAGGGCTCCAGGAACCGTGTCCCAAAAAACAAAATCATTTGGAGCTCTGGTGAATGGGCGCATCCGATTTTGCCCAGTCAGGGCTCCAGGAACCGGGTCCCAAAAAGCAAAATCATTTGGAGCTCTAGTGAATGGGCGCGTGACAGGATAGCCGTGGAGCTCGGATAACAGCTCAGAGATCGGCATGGGCAGGGCCTTCTTGCATCCGATTTTGCCCAGGCAGGGCTCCAGGAACCGTGTCCCAAAAAACAAAATCATTTGGAGCTCTGGTGAATGGGCGCGTGACAGGAGAGCCGTGGAGCTCGGATAACAGCTCAGAGATCGGCATGGGCAGGGCCTTCTTGCATCCGATTTTGCCCAGGCAGGGCTCTAGGAACCAGGTCATAAAAAGCAAAATCATTTGGAGCTCTGGTGAATGGGCGCGTGACAGGATAGCCGTGGAGCTCGGATAACAGCTCAGAGATCGGCATGGGCAGGGCCTTCTTGCATCCGATTTTGCCCAGGCAGGGCTTCAGGAACCGGGTCCCAAAAAGCAAAATCATTTGGAGCTCTGGTGAATGGGCGCGTGACAGGAGAGCCGTGGAGCTCGGATAACAGCTCAGAGATCGGCATGGGCAGGGCCTTCTTGCATCCGATTTTGCCCAGGCAGGGCTCTAGGAACCAGGTCATAAAAAGCAAAATCATTTGGAGCTCTGGTGAATGGGCGCGTGACAGGATAGCCGTGGAGCTCGGATAACAGCTCAGAGATCGGCATGGGCAGGGCCTTCTTGCATCCGATTTTGCCCAGGCAGGGCTTCAGGAACCGGGTCCCAAAAAGCAAAATCATTTGGAGCTCTGGTGAATGGGCGCGTGACAGGATAGCCGTGGAGCTCGGATAATAGCTCAGAGATCGGCATGGGCAGGGCCTTCTTGCATCCGATTTTGCCCAGGCAGGGCTCCAGGAACCGGGTCCCAAAAAGCAAAATCATTTGGAGCTCTGGTAAATGGGCGCGTGACAGGATAGCCGTGGAGCTCGGATAACAGCTCAGAGATCGGCATGGGCAGGGCCTTCTTGCATCCGATTTTGCCCAGGCAGGGCTCCAGGAAACGGGTCCCAAAAAGCAAAATCATTTGGAGCTCTGGTGAATGGGCGCGTGACAGGATAGCCGTGGAGCTCGGATAACAGCTCAGAGATCGACATGGGCAGGGCCTTCTTGCATCCGATTTTGCCCAGTCAGGGCTCCAGGAACCGGGTCCCAAAAAGCAAAATCATTTGGAGCTCTGCTGAATGGGCGCGTGACAGGATAGCCGTGGAGCTCGGATAACAGCTCAGAGATCGGCATGGGCAGGGCCTTCTTGCATCCGATTTTGCCCAGGCAGGGCTCCAGGAACCGGGTCCCAAAAAGCAAAATCATTTGGAGCTCTGGTGAATGGGCGCGTGACAGGAGAGCCGTGGAGCTCGGATAACAGCTCAGAGATCGGCATGGGCAGGGCCTTCTTGCATCCGATTTTGCCCAGTCAGGGCTCCAGGAACCGGGTCCCAAAAAGCAAAATCATTTGGAGCTCTGGTGAATGGGCGCGTGACAGGATAGCCGTGGAGCTCGGATAACAGCGTGGGCAGGACCATCTCCCCTATGGTTCCTATTAACAGTCCGCGACGGGCGTCCGTTGGAGCCCGACGTACGGCCCGGGCACGTCTCCTTTTCCCCAGCAGGCAGCGCCCCCCGGCGGGCCAAATCGTGTACTGCAATTTGTGGAAGTCTGGCCGATGAGTGCGGTCTGGCACCCCTCGGGCCGGGACAGGCTTCCGGGAGCCTGGGGAAAATCGGAACATGTGATGCAAAAGTGTCGCGCGTGCCACCCGACACGTGACTCTAGTAAGAACCACCTCTCCAAATGTGTAATAGAAAGCACGTGCTGGGGCCTGGGACCTTGATTCACGGTGGGCGTGGTTAGACAGAATGGAGCTCGGATAACAGCTCAGAGATCGGCATGGGCAGGGCCTTCTTGCATCCGATTTTGCCCAGGTAGGGCTCCAGGAACCGTGTCCCAAAAAACAAAATCATTTGGAGCTCTGGTGAATGGGAGCGTGACTGGATAGCCGTGGAGCTCGGATAACAGCTCAGAGATCGGCATGGGCAGGGCCTTCTTGCATCCGATTTTGCCCAGGCAGGGCTCCAGGAACCGGGTCCCAAAAAGCAAAATCATTTGGAGCTCTGGTGAATGGGCGCGTGACAGGATAGCCGTGGAGCTCGGATAATAGCTCAGAGATCGGCATGGGCAGGGCCTTCTTGCATCCGATTTTGCCCAGGCAGGGCTCCAGGAACCGGGTCCCAAAAAGCAAAATCATTTGGAGCTCTGGTGAATGGGCGCGTGACAGGATAGCCGTGGAGCTCGGATAACAGCTCAGAGATCGGCATGGGCAGGGCCTTCTTGCATCCGATTTTGCCCAGGCAGGGCTCCAGGAACCGTGTCCCAAAAAACAAAATCATTTGGAGCTCTGGTGAATGGGCACATGACAGGATAGCCGTGGAGCTCAGAGATCGGCATGGGCAGGGCCTTCTTGCATCCGATTTTGCCCAGGCAGGGCTCCAGGAACCGGGTCCCAAAAAGCAAAATCATTTGGAGCTCTGGTGAATGGGCGCGTGACAGGATAGCCGTGGAGCTCGGATAACAGCTCAGAGATCGGCATGGGCAGGGCCTTCTTGCATCCGATTTTGCCCAGGCAGGGCTTCAGGAACCGGGTCCCAAAAAGCAAAATCATTTGGAGCTCTGGTGAATGGGCGCGTGACAGGATAGCCGTGGAGCTCGGATAATAGCTCAGAGATCGGCATGAGCAGGGCCTTCTTGCATCCGATTTTGCCCAGGCAGGGCTCCAGGAACCGGGTCCCAAAAAGCAAAATCATTTGGAGCTCTGGTGAATGGGCGCGTGACAGGATAGCCGTGGAGCTCGGATAACAGCTCAGAGATCGGCATGGGCAGGGCCTTCTTGCATCCGATTTTGCCCAGGCAGGGCTCCAGGAACCGGGTCCCAAAAAGCAAAATCATTTGGAGCTCTGGTGAATGGGCGCGTGACAGGATAGCCGTGGAGCTCGGATAATAGCTCAGAGATCGGCATGGGCAGGGCCTTCTTGCATCCGATTTTGCCCAGGCAGGGCTCCAGGAACCGGGTCCCAAAAAGCAAAATCATTTGGAGCTCTGGTGAATGGGCGCGTGACAGGATAGCCGTGGAGCTCGGATAACAGCTCAGAGATCGGCATGGGCAGGGCCTTCTTGCATCCGATTTTGCCCAGGCAGGGCTCCAGGAACCGGGTCCCAAAAAGCAAAATCATTTGGAGCTCTGGTGAATGGGCGCGTGACAGGATAGCCGTGGAGCTCGGATAATAGCTCAGAGATCGGCATGGGCAGGGCCTTCTTGCATCCGATTTTGCCCAGGCAGGGCTCCAGGAACCAGGTCCCAAAAAGCAAAATCATTTGGAGCTCTGGTGAATGGGCGCGTGACAGGATAGCCGTGGAGCTCGGATAACAGCTCAGAGATCGGCATGGGCAGGGCCTTCTTGCATCCGATTTTGCCCAGTCAGGGCTCCAGGAACCGGGTCCCAAAAAGCAAAATCATTTGGAGCTCTGCTGAATGGGCGCGTGACAGGATAGCCGTGGAGCTCGGATAACAGCTCAGAGATCGGCATGGGCAGGGCCTTCTTGCATCCGATTTTGCCCAGGCAGGGCTCCAGGAACCGGGTCCCAAAAAGCAAAATCATTTGGAGCTCTGGTGAATGGGCGCGTGACAGGATAGCCGTGGAGCTCGGATAACAGCGTGGGCAGGACCATCTCCCCTATGGTTCCTATTAACAGTCCGCGACGGGCGTCCGTTGGAGCCCGACGTACGGCCCGGGCACGTCTCCTTTTCCCCAGCAGGCAGCGCCCCCCGGCGGGCCAAATCGTGTACTGCAATTTGTGGAAGTCTGGCCGATGAGTGCGGTCTGGCACCCCTCGGGCCGGGACAGGCTTCCGGGAGCCTGGGGAAAATCGGAACATGTGATGCAAAAGTGTCGCGCGCGCCACCCGACACGTGACTCTAGTAAGAACCACCTCTCCAAATGTGTAATAGAAAGCACGTGCTGGGGCCTGGGACCTTGATTCACGGTGGGCGTGGTTAGACAGAATGGAGCTCGGATAACAGCTCAGAGATCGGCATGGGCAGGGCCTTCTTGCATCCGATTTTGCCCAGGCAGGGCTCCAGGAACCGTGTCCCAAAAAACAAAATCATTTGGAGCTCTGGTGAATGGGCGCGTGACTGGATAGCCGTGGAGCTCGGATAACAGCTCAGAGATCGGCATGGGCAGGGCCTTCTTGCATCTGATTTTGCCCAGGCAGGGCTCCAGGAACCGGGTCCCAAAAAACAAAATCATTTGGAGCTCTGGTGAATGGGCGCGTGACAGGATAGCCGTGGAGCTCGGATAACAGCTCAGAGATCGGCATGGGCAGGGCCTTCTTGCATCCGATTTTGCCCAGGCAGGGCTCCAGGAACCGTGTCCCAAAAAACAAAATCATTTGGAGCTCTGGTGAATGGGCGCATGACAGGATAGCCGTGGAGCTCAGATAACAGCTCAGAGATCGGCATGGGCAGGGCCTTCTTGCATCCGATTTTGCCCAGGCAGGGCTCCAGGAACCGTGTCCCAAAAAGCAAAATCATTTGGAGCTCTGGTGAATGGGCGCATGACAGGATAGCCGTGGAGCTCAGATAACAGCTCAGAGATCGGCATGGGCAGGGCCTTCATGCATCCGATTTTGCCCAGGCAGGGCTCCAGGAACCGTGTCCCAAAAAACAAAATCATTTGGAGCTCTAGTGAATGTGCGCATCCGATTTTGCCCAGTCAGGGCTCCAGGAACCGGGTCCCAAAAAGCAAAATCATTTGGAGCTCTAGTGAATGGGCGCGTGACAGGATAGCCGTGGAGCTCGGATAACAGCTCAGAGATCGGCATGGGCAGGGCCTTCTTGCATCCGATTTTGCCCAGGCAGGGCTCCAGGAACCGTGTCCCAAAAAGCAAAATCATTTGGAGCTCTGGTGAATGGGCGCATGACAGGATAGCCGTGGAGCTCAGAGATCGGCATGGGCAGGGCCTTCTTGCATCCGATTTTGCCCAGGCAGGGCTCCAGGAACCGTGTCCCAAAAAGCAAAATCATTTGGAGCTCTGGTGAATGGGCGCATGACAGGATAGCCGTGGAGCTCAGATAACAGCTCAGAGATCGGCATGGGCAGGGCCTTCCTGCATCCGATTTTGCCCAGGCAGGGCTCCAGGAACCGTGTCCCAAAAAACAAAATCATTTGGAGCTCTGGTGAATGGGCGCATCCGATTTTGCCCAGTCAGGGCTCCAGGAACCGGGTCCCAAAAAGCAAAATCATTTGGAGCTCTAGTGAATGGGCGCGTGACAGGATAGCCGTGGAGCTCGGATAACAGCTCAGAGATCGGCATGGGCAGGGCCTTCTTGCATCCGATTTTGCCCAGGCAGGGCTCCAGGAACCGTGTCCCAAAAAACAAAATCATTTGGAGCTCTGGTGAATGGGCGCATGACAGGATAGCCGTGGAGCTCAGAAAACAGCTCAGAGATCAGCATAGGCAGGGCCTTCTTGCATCCGATTTTGCCCAGGCAGGGCCCCAGGAACCGGGTCCCAAAAAACAAAATCATTTGGAGCTCTGGTGAATGGGCGCATGACAGGATAGCCGTGGAGCTCAGAAAACAGCTCAGAGATCAGCATAGGCAGGGCCTTCTTGCATCCGATTTTGCCCAGGCAGGGCTCCAGGAACCGGGTCCCAAAAAGCAAAATCATTTGGAGCTCTGGTGAATGGGTGCGTGACAGGATAGCCGTGGAGCTCGGATAACAGCTCAGAGATCGGCATGGGCAAGGGCCTTCTTGCATCCGATTTTGCCCAGGCAGGGCTCCAGGAACCGGGTCCCAAAAAGCAAAATCATTTGGAGCTCTGGTGAATGGGCGCGTGACAGGATAGCAGTGGAGCTCGGATAACAGCTCAGAGATCGGCATGGGCAGGGCCTTCTTGCATCCGATTTTGCCCAGTCAGGGCTCCAGGAACCGGGTCCCAAAAAGCAAAATCATTTGGAGCTCTGGTGAATGGGCGCGTGACAGGATAGCCGTGGAGCTCAGATAACAGCTCAGAGATCGGCATGGGCAGGGCCTTCTTGCATCCGATTTTGCCCAGGCAGGGCTCCAGGAACCGGGTCCCAAAAAGCAAAATCATTTGGAGCTCTGGTGAATGGGCGCGTGACAGGAGAGCCGTGGAGCTCGGATAACAGCTCAGAGATCGGCATGGGCAGGGCCTTCTTGCATCCGATTTTGCCCAGTCAGGGCTCCAGGAACCGGGTCCCAAAAAGCAAAATCATTTGGAGCTCTGGTGAATGGGCGCGTGACAGGATAGCCGTGGAGCTCGGATAACAGCGTGGGCAGGACCATCTCCCCTATGGTTCCTATTAACAGTCCGCGACGGGCGTCCGTTGGAGCCCGACGTACGGCCCGGGCACGTCTCCTTTTCCCCAGCAGGCAGCGCCCCCCGGCGGGCCAAATCGTGTACTGCAATTTGTGGAAGTCTGGCCGATGAGTGCGGACTGGCACCCCTTGGGCCGGGACAGGCTTCCGGGAGCCTGGGGAAAATCGGAGCATGTGATGCAAAAGTGTCGCGCGCGCCACCCGACACGTGACTCTAGTAAGAACCACCTCTCCAAATGTGTAATAGAAAGCACGTGCTGGGGCCTGGGACCTTGATTCACGGTGGGCGTGGTTAGACAGAATGGAGCTCGGATAACAGCTCAGAGATCGGCATGGGCAGGGCCTTCTTGCATCCGATTTTGCCCAGGCAGGGCTCCAGGAACCGGGTCCCAAAAAGCAAAATCATTTGGAGCTCTGGCGAATGGGCGCGTGACGGGATAGCCTTGGAGCTCGGATAACAGCTCAGAGATCGGCATGGGCAGGGCCTTCTTGCATCCGATTTTGCCCAGGCAGGGCTCCAGGAACCGTGCCCCAAAAAGCAAAATCATTTGGAGCTCTGGTGAATGGGCGCATGACAGGATAGCCGTGGAGCTCAGATAACAGCTCAGAGATCGGCATGGGCAGGGCCTTCATGCATCCGATTTTGCCCAGGCAGGGCTCCAGGAACCGTGTCCCAAAAAACAAAATCATTTGGAGCTCTGGTGAATGGGCGCATCCGATTTTGCCCAGTCAGGGCTCCAGGAACCGGGTCCCAAAAAGCAAAATCATTTGGAGCTCTGGTGAATGGGCGCGTGACAGGATAGCCGTGGAGCTCGGATAACAGCTCAGAGATCGGCATGGGCAGGGCCTTCTTGCATCCGATTTTGCCCCGGCAGGGCTTCAGGAACCGGGTCCCAAAAAGCAAAATCATTTGGAGCTCTGGTGAATGGGCGCGTGACAGGATAGCCGTGGAGCTCGGATAATAGCTCAGAGATCGGCATGGGCAGGGCCTTCTTGCATCCGATTTTGCCCAGGCAGGGCTCCAGGAACCGGGTCCCAAAAAGCAAAATCATTTGGAGCTCTGGTGAATGGGCGCGTGACAGGATAGCCGTGGAGCTCGGATAACAGCTCAGAGATCGGCATGGGCAGGGCCTTCTTGCATCCGCTTTTGCCCAGGCAGGGCTCCAGGAACCGGGTCCCAAAAAGCAAAATCATTTGGAGCTCTGGTGAATGGGCGCATGACAGGATAGCCGTGGAGCTCGGATAATAGCTCAGAGATCGACATGGGCAGGGCCTTCTTGCATCCGATTTTGCCCATGCAGGGCTCCAGGAACCGGGTCCTAAAAAGCAAAATCATTTGGAGCTCTGGTGAATGGGCGCGTGACAGGATAGCCGTGGAGCTCGGATAACAGCTCAGAGATCGGCATGGGCAGGGCCTTCTTGCATCCGATTTTGCCCAGGCAGGGCTCCAGGAACCGGGTCCCAAAAAGCAAAATCATTTGGAGCTCTGGTGAATGGGCGCGTGACAGGATAGCAGTGGAGCTCGGATAACAGCTCAGAGATCGGCATGGGCAGGGCCTTCTTGCATCCGATTTTGCCCAGTCAGGGCTCCAGGAACCGGGTCCCAAAAAGCAAAATCATTTGGAGCTCTGGTGAATGGGCGCGTGACAGGATAGCCGTGGAGCTCATAACAGCTCAGAGATCGGCATGGGCAGGGCCTTCTTGCATCCGATTTTGCCCAGGCAGGGCTCCAGGAACCGGGTCCCAAAAAGCAAAATCATTTGGAGCTCTGGTGAATGGGCGCGTGACAGGAGAGCCGTGGAGCTCGGATAACAGCTCAGAGATCGGCATGGGCAGGGCCTTCTTGCATCCGATTTTGCCCAGTCAGGGCTCCAGGAACCGGGTCCCAAAAAGCAAAATCATTTGGAGCTCTGGTGAATGGGCGCGTGACAGGATAGCCGTGGAGCTCGGATAACAGCGTGGGCAGGACCATCTCCCCTATGGTTCCTATTAACAGTCCGCGACGGGCGTTTGTTGGAGCCCGACGTACGGCCCGGGCACGTCTCCTTTTCCCCAGCAGGCAGCGCCCCCCGGCGGGCCAAATCGTGTACTGCAATTTGTGGAAGTCTGGCCGATGAGTGCGGACTGGCACCCCTTGGGCCGGGACAGGCTTCCGGGAGCCTGGGGAAAATCGGAGCATGTGATGCAAAAGTGTCGCGCGCGCCACCCGACACGTGACTCTAGTAAGAACCACCTCTCCAAATGTGTAATAGAAAGCACGTGCTGGGGCCTGGGACCTTGATTCACGGTGGGCGTGGTTAGACAGAATGGAGCTCGGATAACAGCTCAGAGATCGGCATGGGCAGGGCCTTCTTGCATCCGATTTTGCCCAGGCAGGGCTCCAGGAACCGGGTCCCAAAAAGCAAAATCATTTGGAGCTCTGGCGAATGGGCGCGTGACGGGATAGCCTTGGAGCTCGGATAACAGCTCAGAGATCGGCATGGGCAGGGCCTTCTTGCATCCGATTTTGCCCAGGCAGGGCTCCAGGAACCGTGCCCCAAAAAGCAAAATCATTTGGAGCTCTGGTGAATGGGCGCATGACAGGATAGCCGTGGAGCTCAGATAACAGCTCAGAGATCGGCATGGGCAGGGCCTTCATGCATCCGATTTTGCCCAGGCAGGGCTCCAGGAACCGTGTCCCAAAAAACAAAATCATTTGGAGCTCTGGTGAATGGGCGCATCCGATTTTGCCCAGTCAGGGCTCCAGGAACCGGGTCCCAAAAAGCAAAATCATTTGGAGCTCTGGTGAATGGGCGCGTGACAGGATAGCCGTGGAGCTCGGATAACAGCTCAGAGATCGGCATGGGCAGGGCCTTCTTGCATCCGATTTTGCCCAGGCAGGGCTTCAGGAACCGGGTCCCAAAAAGCAAAATCATTTGGAGCTCTGGTGAATGGGCGCGTGACAGGATAGCCGTGGAGCTCGGATAATAGCTCAGAGATCGGCATGGGCAGGGCCTTCTTGCATCCGATTTTGCCCAGGCAGGGCTCCAGGAACCGGGTCCCAAAAAGCAAAATCATTTGGAGCTCTGGTGAATGGGCGCGTGACAGGATAGCCGTGGAGCTCGGATAACAGCTCAGAGATCGGCATGGGCAGGGCCTTCTTGCATCCCCTTTTGCCCAGGCAGGGCTCCAGGAACCGGGTCCCAAAAAGCAAAATCATTTGGAGCTCTGGTGAATGGGCGCATGACAGGATAGCCGTGGAGCTTGGATAATAGCTCAGAGATCGGCATGGGCAGGGCCTTCTTGCATCCGATTTTGCCCAGGCAGGGCTCCAGGAACCGGGTCCCAAAAAGCAAAATCATTTGGAGCTCTGGTGAATGGGCGCGTGACAGGATAGCCGTGGAGCTCGGATAACAGCTCAGAGATCGGCATGGGCAGGGCCTTCTTGCATCCGATTTTGCCCAGTCAGGGCTCCAGGAACCGGGTCCCAAAAAGCAAAATCATTTGGAGCTCTGGTGAATGGGCGCGTGACAGGATAGCCGTGGAGCTCGGATAACAGCTCAGAGATCGGCATGGGCAGGGCCTTCTTGCATCCGATTTTGCCCAGGCAGGGCTCCAGGAACCGGGTCCCAAAAAGCAAAATCATTTGGAGCTCTGGTGAATGGTCACGTGACAGGATAGCAGTGGAGCTCGGATAATAGCTCAGAGATCGGCATGGGCAGGGCCTTCTTGCATCCGATTTTGCCCAGGCAGGGCTCCAGGAACCGGGTCCCAAAAAGCAAAATCATTTGGAGCTCTGGTGAATGGGTGCGTGACAGGATAGCCGTGGAGCTCGGATAACAGCTCAGAGATCGGCATGGGCAGGGCCTTCTTGCATCCGCTTTTGCCCAGGCAGGGCTCCAGGAACCGTGTCCCAAAAAACAAAATCATTTGGAGCTCTGGTGAATGGGCGCATGACAGGATAGCCGTGGAGCTCAGAAAACAGCTCAGAGATCGGCATGGGCAGGGCCTTCTTGCATCCGATTTTGCCCAGGCAGGGCTCCAGGAACCGGGTCCCAAAAAGCAAAATCATTTGGAGCTCTGGTGAATGGGCGCGTGACGGGAGAGCCTTGGAACTCGGATAACAGCTCAGAGATCGGCATGGGCAGGGCCTTCTTGCATCCGATTTTGCCCAGGCAGGGCTCCAGGAACCGTGTCCCAAAAAACAAAATCATTTGGAGCTCTGGTGAATGGGCGCATGACAGGATAGCCGTGGAGCTCAGATAACAGCTCAGAGATCGGCATGGGCAGGGCCTTCTTGCATCCGATTTTGCCCAGGCAGGGCTCCAGGAACCGTGTCCCAAAAAGCAAAATCATTTGGAGCTCTGGTGAATGGGCGCATGACAGGATAGCCGTGGAGCTCAGATAACAGCTCAGAGATCGGCATGGGCAGGGCCTTCATGCATCCGATTTTGCCCAGGCAGGGCTCCAGGAACCGTGTCCCAAAAAACAAAATCATTTGGAGCTCTGGTGAATGGGCGCATCCGATTTTGCCCAGTCAGGGCTCCAGGAACCGGGTCCCAAAAAGCAAAATCATTTGGAGCTCTGGTGAATGGGCGCGTGACAGGATAGCCGTGGAGCTCGGATAACAGCTCAGAGATCGGCATGGGCAGGGCCTTCTTGCATCCGATTTTGCCCAGGCAGGGCTCCAGGAACCGGGTCCCAAAAAGCAAAATCATTTGGAGCTCTGGTGAATGGGCGCGTGACAGGATAGCCGTGAAGCTCGGATAACAGCTCAGAGATCGGCATGGGCAGGGCCTTCTTGCATCCGATTTTGCCCAGGCAGGGCTCCAGGAACCGGGTCCCAAAAAGCAAAATCATTTGGAGCTCTGGTGAATGGGCGCGTGACATGAGAGCCGTGGAGCTCGGATAACAGCTCAGAGATCGGCATGGGCAGGGCCTTCTTGCATCCGATTTTGCCCAGTCAGGGCTCCAGGAACCGGGTCCCAAAAAGCAAAATCATTTGGAGCTCTGGTGAATAGGCGCGTGACAGGATAGCCGTGGAGCTCGGATAACAGCGTGGGCAGGACCATCTCCCCTATGGTTCCTATTAACAGTCCGCGACGGGCGTCCGTTGGAGCCCGACGTACGGCCCGGGCACGTCTCCTTTTCCCCAGCAGGCAGCGCCCCCCGGCGGGCCAAATCGTGTACTGCAATTTGTGGAAGTCTGGCCGATGAGTGCTGTCTGGCACCCCTCGGGCCGGGACAGGCTTCCGGGAGCCTGGGGAAAATCGGAGCATGTGATGCAAAAGTGTCGCGCGCGCCACCCGACACGTGACTCTAGTAAGAACCACCTCTCCAAATGTGTAATAGAAAGCACGTGCTGGGGCCTGGGACCTTGATTCACGGTGGGCGTGGTTAGACAGAATGGAGCTCGGATAACAGCTCAGAGATCGGCATGGGCAGGGCCTTCTTGCATCCGATTTTGCCCAGGCAGGGCTCCAGGAACCGGGTCCCAAAAAGCAAAATCATTTGGAGCTCTGGCGAATGGGCGCGTGACGGGATAGCCTTGGAGCTCGGATAACAGCTCAGAGATCGGCATGGGCAGGGCCTTCTTGCATCCGATTTTGCCCAGGCAGGGCTCCAGGAACCGTGTCCCAAAAAACAAAATCATTTGGAGCTCTGGTGAATGGGCGCATGACAGGATAGCCGTGGAGCTCAGATAACAGCTCAGAGATCGGCATGGGCAGGGCCTTCTTGCATCCGATTTTGCCCAGGCAGGGCTCCAGGAACCGTGTCCCAAAAAGCAAAATCATTTGGAGCTCTGGTGAATGGGCGCATGACAGGATAGCCGTGGAGCTCAGATAACAGCTCAGAGATCGGCATGGGCAGGGCCTTCATGCATCCGATTTTGCCCAGGCAGGGATCCAGGAACCGTGTCCCAAAAAACAAAATCATTTGGAGCTCTGGTGAATGGGCGCATCCGATTTTGCCCAGTCAGGGCTCCAGGAACCGGGTCCCAAAAAGCAAAATCATTTGGAGCTGTGGTGAATGGGCACGTGACAGGATAGCCGTGGAGCTCGGATAACAGCTCAGAGATCGGCATGGGCAGGGCCTTCTTGCATCCGATTTTGCCCCGGCAGGGCTTCAGGAACCGGGTCCCAAAAAGCAAAATCATTTGGAGCTCTGGTGAATGGGCGCGTGACAGGATAGCCGTGGAGCTCGGATAATAGCTCAGAGATCGGCATGGGCAGGGCCTTCTTGCATCCGATTTTGCCCAGGCAGGGCTCCAGGAACCGGGTCCCAAAAAGCAAAATCATTTGGTGCTCTGGTGAATGGGCGCGTGACAGGATAGCCGTGGAGCTCGGATAACAGCTCAGAGATCGGCATGGGCAGGGCCTTCTTGCATCCGCTTTTGCCCAGGCAGGGCTCCAGGAACCGGGTCCCAAAAAGCAAAATCATTTGGAGCTCTGGTGAATGGGCGCATGACAGGATAGCCGTGGAGCTCGGATAACAGCTCAGAGATCGGCATGGGCAGGGCCTTCTTGCATCCGATTTTGCCCAGGCAGGGCTCCAGGAACCGGGTCCCAAAAAGCAAAATCATTTGGAGCTCTGGCGAATGGGCGCGTGACGGGATAGCCTTGGAGCTCGGATAACAGCTCAGAGATCGGCATGGGCAGGGCCTTCTTGCATCCGATTTTGCCCAGGCAGGGCTCCAGGAACCGTGCCCCAAAAAGCAAAATCATTTGGAGCTCTGGTGAACGGGCGCATGACAGGATAGCCGTGGAGCTCAGATAACAGCTCAGAGATCGGCATGGGCAGGGCCTTCATGCATCCGATTTTGCCCAGGCAGGGCTCCAGGAACCGTGTCCCAAAAAACAAAATCATTTGGAGCTCTGGTGAATGGGCGCATCCGATTTTGCCCAGTCAGGGCTCCAGGAACCGGGTCCCAAAAAGCAAAATCATTTGGAGCTGTGGTGAATGGGCACGTGACAGGATAGCCGTGGAGCTCGGATAACAGCTCAGAGATCGGCATGGGCAGGGCCTTCTTGCATCCGATTTTGCCCAGGCAGGGCTTCAGGAACCGGGTCCCAAAAAGCAAAATCATTTGGAGCTCTGGTGAATGGGCGTGTGACAGGATAGCCGTGGAGCTCGGATAATAGCTCAGAGATCGGCATGGGCAGGGCCTTCTTGCATCCGATTTTGCCCAGGCAGGGCTCCAGGAACCGGGTCCCAAAAAGCAAAATCATTTGGAGCTCTGGTGAATGGGCGCGTGACAGGATAGCCGTGGAGCTTGGATAACAGCTCAGAGATCGGCATGGGCAGGGCCTTCTTGCATCCGCTTTTGCCCAGGCAGGGCTCCAGGAACCGGGTCCCAAAAAGCAAAATCATTTGGAGCTCTGGTGAATGGGCGCATGACAGGATAGCCGTGGAGCTTGGATAATAGCTCAGAGATCGGCATGGGCAGGGCCTTCTTGCATCCGATTTTGCCCAGGCAGGGCTCCAGGAACCGGGTCCCAAAAAGCAAAATCATTTGGAGCTCTGGTGAATGGGCGCGTGACAGGATAGCCGTGGAGCTCGGATAACAGCTCAGAGATCGGCATGGGCAGGGCCTTCTTGCATCCGATTTTGCCCAGTCAGGGCTCCAGGAACCGGGTCCCAAAAAGCAAAATCATTTGGAGCTCTGGTGAATGGGCGCGTGACAGGATAGCCGTGGAGCTCGGATAACAGCTCAGAGATCGGCATGGGCAGGGCCTTCTTGCATCCGATTTTGCCCAGGCAGGGCTCCAGGAACCGGGTCCCAAAAAGCAAAATCATTTGGAGCTCTGGTGAATGGTCGCGTGACAGGATAGCAGTGGAGCTCGGATAATAGCTCAGAGATCGGCATGGGCATGGCCTTCTTGCATCCGATTTTGCCCAGGCAGGGCTCCAGGAACCGGGTCCCAAAAAGCAAAATCATTTGGAGCTCTGGTGAATGGGTGCGTGACAGGATAGCCGTGGAGCTCGGATAACAGCTCAGAGATCGGCATGGGCAGGGCCTTCTTGCATCCGCTTTTGCGCAGGCAGGGCTCCAGGAACCGTGTCCCAAAAAACAAAATCATTTGGAGCTCTGGTGAATGGGCGCATGACAGGATAGCCGTGGAGCTCAGAAAACAGCTCAGAGATCGGCATGGGCAGGGCCTTCTTGCATCCGATTTTGCCCAGGCAGGGCTCCAGGAACCGGGTCCCAAAAAGCAAAATCATTTGGAGCTCTGGTGAATGGGCACGTGACGGGAGAGCCTTGGAACTCGGATAACAGCTCAGAGATCGGCATGGGCAGGGCCTTCTTGCATCCGATTTTGCCCAGGCAGGGCTCCAGGAACCGTGTCCCAAAAAACAAAATCATTTGGAGCTCTGGTGAATGGGCGCATCCGATTTTGCCCAGGCAGGGCTCCAGGAACCGGGTCCCAAAAAGCAAAATCATTTGGAGCTCTGGTGAATGGGCGCGTGACATGAGAGCCGTGGAGCTCGGATAACAGCTCAGAGATCGGCATGGGCAGGGCCTTCTTGCATCCGATTTTGCCCAGTCAGGGCTCCAGGAACCGGGTCCCAAAAAGCAAAATCATTTGGAGCTCTGGTGAATAGGCGCGTGACAGGATAGCCGTGGAGCTCGGATAAAAGCGTGGGCAGGACCATCTCCCCTATGGTTCCTATTAACAGTCCGCGACGGGCGTCCGTTGGAGCCCGACGTACGGCCCGGGCACGTCTCCTTTTCCCCAGCAGGCAGCGCCCCCCGGCGGGCCAAATCGTGTACTGCAATTTGTGGAAGTCTGGCCGATGAGTGCTGTCTGGCACCCCTCGGGCCGGGACAGGCTTCCGGGAGCCTGGGGAAAATCGGAGCATGTGATGCAAAAGTGTCGCGCGCGCCACCCGACACGTGACTCTAGTAAGAACCACCTCTCCAAATGTGTAATAGAAAGCACGTGCTGGGGCCTGGGACCTTGATTCACGGTGGGCGTGGTTAGACAGAATGGAGCTCGGATAACAGCTCAGAGATCGGCATGGGCAGGGCCTTCTTGCATCCGATTTTGCCCAGGCAGGGCTCCAGGAACCGGGTCCCAAAAAGCAAAATCATTTGGAGCTCTGGCGAATGGGCGCGTGACGGGATAGCCTTGGAGCTCGGATAACAGCTCAGAGATCGGCATGGGCAGGGCCTTCTTGCATCCGATTTTGCCCAGGCAGGGCTCCAGGAACCGTGTCCCAAAAAACAAAATCATTTGGAGCTCTGGTGAATGGGCGCATGACAGGATAGCCGTGGAGCTCAGATAACAGCTCAGAGATCGGCATGGGCAGGGCCTTCTTGCATCCGATTTTGCCCAGGCAGGGCTCCAGGAACCGTGTCCCAAAAAGCAAAATCATTTGGAGCTCTGGTGAATGGGCGCGTGACAGGATAGCCGTGGAGCTCGGATAATAGCTCAGAGATCGGCATGGGCAGGGCCTTCTTGCATCCGATTTTGCCCCGGCAGGGCTTCAGGAACCGGGTCCCAAAAAGCAAAATCATTTGGAGCTCTGGTGAATGGGCGCGTGACAGGATAGCCGTGGAGCTCGGATAATAGCTCAGAGATCGGCATGGGCAGGGCCTTCTTGCATCCGATTTTGCCCAGGCAGGGCTCCAGGAACCGGGTCCCAAAAAGCAAAATCATTTGGAGCTCTGGTGAATGGGCGCATGACAGGATAGCCGTGGAGCTCGGATAATAGCTCAGAGATCGGCATGGGCAGGGCCTTCTTGCATCCGATTTTGCCCAGTCAGGGCTCCAGGAACCGGGTCCCAAAAAGCAAAATCATTTGGAGCTCTGGTGAATGGGCGCGTGACAGGATAGCAGTGGAGCTCGGATAACAGCTCAGAGATCGGCATGGGCAGGGCCTTCTTGCATCCGATTTTGCCCAGTCAGGGCTCCAGGAACCGGGTCCCAAAAAGCAAAATCATTTGGAGCTCTGGTGAATGGGCGCGTGACAGGATAGCCGTGGAGCTCAGATAACAGCTCAGAGATCGGCATGGGCAGGGCCTTCTTGCATCCGATTTTGCCCAGGCAGGGCTCCAGGAACCGGGTCCCAAAAAGCAAAATCATTTGGAGCTCTGGTGAATGGGCGCGTGACAGGATAGCCGTGGAGCTCGGATAACAGCGTGGGCAGGACCATCTCCCCTATGGTTCCTATTAACAGTCCGCGACGGGCGTCCGTTGGAGCCCGACGTACGGCCCGGGCACGTCTCCTTTTCCCCAGCAGGCAGCGCCCCCCGGCGGGCCAAATCGTGTACTGCAATTTGTGGAAGTCTGGCCGATGAGTGCGGACTGGCACCCCTTGGGCCGGGACAGGCTTCCGGGAGCCTGGGGAAAATCGGAGCATGTGATGCAAAAGTGTCGCGCGCGCCACCCGACACGTGACTCTAGTAAGAACCACCTCTCCAAATGTGTAATAGAAAGCACGTGCTGGGGCCTGGGACCTTGATTCACGGTGGGCGTGGTTAGACAGAATGGAGCTCGGATAACAGCTCAGAGATCGGCATGGGCAGGGCCTTCTTGCATCCGATTTTGCCCAGGCAGGGCTCCAGGAACCGTGTCCCAAAAAACAAAATCATTTGGAGCTCTGGTGAATGGGCGCATCCGATTTTGCCCAGTCAGGGCTCCAGGAACCGGGTCCCAAAAAGCAAAATCATTTGGAGCTCTGGTGAATGGGTGCGTGACAGGATAGCCGTGGAGCTCGGATAACAGCTCAGAGATCGGCATGGGCAGGGCCTTCTTGCATCCGATTTTGCCCAGGCAGGGCTTCAGGAACCGGGTCCCAAAAAGCAAAATCATTTGGAGCTCTGGTGAATGGGCGCGTGACAGGATAGCCGTGGAGCTCGGATAATAGCTCAGAGATCGGCATGGGCAGGGCCTTCTTGCATCCGATTTTGCCCAGGCAGGGCTCCAGGAACCGGGTCCCAAAAAGCAAAATCATTTGGAGCTCTGGTGAATGGGCGCGTGACAGGATAGCCGTGGAGCTCGGATAACAGCTCAGAGATCGGCATGGGCAGGGCCTTCTTGCATCCGCTTTTGCCCAGGCAGGGCTCCAGGAACCGGGTCCCAAAAAGCAAAATCATTTGGAGCTCTGGTGAATGGGCGCGTGACAGGATAGCCGTGGAGCTTGGATAATAGCTCAGAGATCGGCATGGGCAGGGCCTTCTTGCATCCGATTTTGCCCAGGCAGGGCTCCAGGAACCGGGTCCCAAAAAGCAAAATCATTTGGAGCTCTGGTGAATGGGCGCGTGACAGGATAGCCGTGGAGCTCGGATAACAGCTCAGAGATCGGCATGGGCAGGGCCTTCTTGCATCCGATTTTGCCCAGTCAGGGCTCCAGGAACCGGGTCCCAAAAAGCAAAATCATTTGGAGCTCTGGTGAATGGGCGCGTGACAGGATAGCCGTGGAGCTCGGATAACAGCTCAGAGATCGGCATGGGCAGGGCCTTCTTGCATCCGATTTTGCCCAGTCAGGGCTCCAGGAACCGGGTCCCAAAAAGCAAAATCATTTGGAGCTCTGGTGAATGGGCGCGTGACAGGATAGCCGTGGAGCTCGGATAACAGCTCAGAGATTGGCATGGGCAGGGCCTTCTTGCATCCGATTTTGCCCAGGCAGGGCTCCAGGAACCGGGTCCCAAAAAGCAAAATCATTTGGAGCTCTGGCGAATGGGCGCGTGACGGGATAGCCTTGGAGCTCGGATAACAGCTCAGAGATTGGCATGGGCAGGGCCTTCTTGCATCCGATTTTGCCCAGGCAGGGCTCCAGGAACCGTGCCCCAAAAAGCAAAATCATTTGGAGCTCTGGTGAATGGGCGCATGACAGGATAGCCGTGGAGCTCAGATAACAGCTCAGAGATCGGCATGGGCAGGGCCTTCATGCATCCGATTTTGCCCAGTCAGGGCTCCAGGAACCGGGTCCCAAAAAGCAAAATCATTTGGAGCTCTGGTGAATGGGCGCGTGACAGGATAGCCGTGGAGCTCAGATAACAGCTCAGAGATCGGCATGGGCAGGGCCTTCTTGCATCCGATTTTGCCCAGGCAGGGCTCCAGGAACCGGGTCCCAAAAAGCAAAATCATTTGGAGCTCTGGTGAATGGGCGCGTGACAGGAGAGCCGTGGAGCTCGGATAACAGCGTGGGCAGGACCATCTCCCCTATGGTTCCTATTAACAGTCCGCGACGGGCGTCCGTTGGAGCCCGACGTACGGCCCGGGCACGTCTCCTTTTCCCCAGCAGGCAGCGCCCCCCGGCGGGCCAAATCGTGTACTGCAATTTGTGGAAGTCTGGCCGATGAGTGCGGACTGGCACCCCTTGGGCCGGGACAGGCTTCCGGGAGCCTGGGGAAAATCGGAGCATGTGATGCAAAAGTGTCGCGCGCGCCACCCGACACGTGACTCTAGTAAGAACCACCTCTCCAAATGTGTAATAGAAAGCACGTGCTGGGGCCTGGGACCTTGATTCACGGTGGGCGTGGTTAGACAGAATGGAGCTCGGATAACAGCTCAGAGATCGGCATGGGCAGGGCCTTCTTGCATCCGATTTTGCCCAGGCAGGGCTCCAGGAACCGTGTCCCAAAAAACAAAATCATTTGGAGCTCTGGTGAATGGGCGCATCCGATTTTGCCCAGTCAGGGCTCCAGGAACCGGGTCCCAAAAAGCAAAATCATTTGGAGCTCTGGTGAATGGGTGCGTGACAGGATAGCCGTGGAGCTCGGATAACAGCTCAGAGATCGGCATGGGCAGGGCCTTCTTGCATCCGATTTTGCCCAGGCAGGGCTTCAGGAACCGGGTCCCAAAAAGCAAAATCATTTGGAGCTCTGGTGAATGGGCGCGTGACAGGATAGCCGTGGAGCTCGGATAATAGCTCAGAGATCGGCATGGGCAGGGCCTTCTTGCATCCGATTTTGCCCAGGCAGGGCTCCAGGAACCGGGTCCCAAAAAGCAAAATCATTTGGAGCTCTGGTGAATGGGCGCGTGACAGGATAGCCGTGGAGCTCGGATAACAGCTCAGAGATCGGCATGGGCAGGGCCTTCTTGCATCCGCTTTTGCCCAGGCAGGGCTCCAGGAACCGGGTCCCAAAAAGCAAAATCATTTGGAGCTCTGGTGAATGGGCGCGTGACAGGATAGCCGTGGAGCTTGGATAATAGCTCAGAGATCGGCATGGGCAGGGCCTTCTTGCATCCGATTTTGCCCAGGCAGGGCTCCAGGAACCGGGTCCCAAAAAGCAAAATCATTTGGAGCTCTGGTGAATGGGCGCGTGACAGGATAGCCGTGGAGCTCGGATAACAGCTCAGAGATCGGCATGGGCAGGGCCTTCTTGCATCCGATTTTGCCCAGTCAGGGCTCCAGGAACCGGGTCCCAAAAAGCAAAATCATTTGGAGCTCTGGTGAATGGGCGCGTGACAGGATAGCCGTGGAGCTCGGATAACAGCTCAGAGATCGGCATGGGCAGGGCCTTCTTGCATCCGATTTTGCCCAGTCAGGGCTCCAGGAACCGGGTCCCAAAAAGCAAAATCATTTGGAGCTCTGGTGAATGGGCGCGTGACAGGATAGCCGTGGAGCTCGGATAACAGCTCAGAGATTGGCATGGGCAGGGCCTTCTTGCATCCGATTTTGCCCAGGCAGGGCTCCAGGAACCGGGTCCCAAAAAGCAAAATCATTTGGAGCTCTGGCGAATGGGCGCGTGACGGGATAGCCTTGGAGCTCGGATAACAGCTCAGAGATTGGCATGGGCAGGGCCTTCTTGCATCCGATTTTGCCCAGGCAGGGCTCCAGGAACCGTGCCCCAAAAAGCAAAATCATTTGGAGCTCTGGTGAATGGGCGCATGACAGGATAGCCGTGGAGCTCAGATAACAGCTCAGAGATCGGCATGGGCAGGGCCTTCATGCATCCGATTTTGCCCAGGCAGGGCTCCAGGAACCGTGTCCCAAAAAACAAAATCATTTGGAGCTCTGGTGAATGGGCGCATCCGATTTTGCCCAGTCAGGGCTCCAGGAACCGGGTCCCAAAAAGCAAAATCATTTGGAGCTCTGGTGAATGGGCGCGTGACAGGATAGCCGTGGAGCTCGGATAACAGCTCAGAGATCGGCATGGGCAGGGCCTTCTTGCATCTGATTTTGCCCCGGCAGGGCTTCAGGAACCGGGTCCCAAAAAGCAAAATCATTTGGAGCTCTGGTGAATGGGCGCGTGACAGGATAGCCGTGGAGCTCGGATAATAGCTCAGAGATCGGCATGGGCAGGGCCTTCTTGCATCCGATTTTGCCCAGGCAGGGCTCCAGGAACCGGGTCCCAAAAAGCAAAATCATTTGGAGCTCTGGTGAATGGGCGCGTGACAGGATAGCCGTGGAGCTCGGATAACAGCTCAGAGATCGGCATGGGCAGGGCCTTCTTGCATCCGCTTTTGCCCAGGCAGGGCTCCAGGAACCGGGTCCCAAAAAGCAAAATCATTTGGAGCTCTGGTGAATGGGCGCATGACAGGATAGCCGTGGAGCTCGGATAATAGCTCAGAGATCGACATGGGCAGGGCCTTCTTGCATCCGATTTTGCCCAGGCAGGGCTCCAGGAACCGGGTCCTAAAAAGCAAAATCATTTGGAGCTCTGGTGAATGGGCGCGTGACAGGATAGCCGTGGAGCTCGGATAACAGCTCAGAGATCGGCATGGGCAGGGCCTTCTTGCATCCGATTTTGCCCAGGCAGGGCTCCAGGAACCGGGTCCCAAAAAGCAAAATCATTTGGAGCTCTGGTGAATGGGCGCGTGACAGGATAGCAGTGGAGCTCGGATAACAGCTCAGAGATCGGCATGGGCAGGGCCTTCTTGCATCCGATTTTGCCCAGTCAGGGCTCCAGGAACCGGGTCCCAAAAAGCAAAATCATTTGGAGCTCTGGTGAATGGGCGCGTGACAGGATAGCCGTGGAGCTCAGATAACAGCTCAGAGATCGGCATGGGCAGGGCCTTCTTGCATCCGATTTTGCCCAGGCAGGGCTCCAGGAACCGGGTCCCAAAAAGCAAAATCATTTGGAGCTCTGGTGAATGGGCGCGTGACAGGAGAGCCGTGGAGCTCGGATAACAGCTCAGAGATCGGCATGGGCAGGGCCTTCTTGCATCCGATTTTGCCCAGTCAGGGCTCCAGGAACCGGGTCCCAAAAAGCAAATCATTTGGAGCTCTGGTGAATGGGCGCGTGACAGGATAGCCGTGGAGCTCGGATAACAGCGTGGGCAGGACCATCTCCCCTATGGTTCCTATTAACAGTCCGCGACGGGCGTCCGTTGGAGCCCGACGTACGGCCCGGGCACGTCTCCTTTTCCCCAGCAGGCAGCGCCCCCCGGCGGGCCAAATCGTGTACTGCAATTTGTGGAAGTCTGGCCGATGAGTGCGGTCTGGCACCCCTTGGGCCGGGACAGGCTTCCGGGAGCCTGGGGAAAATCGGAACATGTGATGCAAAAGTGTCGCGCGCGCCACCCGACACGTGACTCTAGTAAGAACCACCTCTCCAAATGTGTAATAGAAAGCACGTGCTGGGGCCTGGGACCTTGATTCACGGTGGGCGTGGTTAGACAGAATGGAGCTCGGATAACAGCTCAGAGATCGGCATGGGCAGGGCCTTCTTGCATCCGATTTTGCCCAGGCAGGGCTCCAGGAACCGTGTCCCAAAAAACAAAATCATTTGGAGCTCTGGTGAATGGGCGCATCCGATTTTGCCCAGTCAGGGCTCCAGGAACCGGGTCCCAAAAAGCAAAATCATTTGGAGCTCTGGTGAATGGGCGCGTGACAGGATAGCCGTGGAGCTCGGATAACAGCTCAGAGATCGGCATGGGCAGGGCCTTCTTGCATCCGATTTTGCCCAGGCAGGGCTCCAGGAACCGGGTCCCAAAAAGCAAAATCATTTGGAGCTCTGGTGAATGGGCGCGTGACAGGATAGCCGTGGAGCTCGGATAACAGCTCAGAGATCGGCATGGGCAGGGCCTTCTTGCATCCGCTTTTGCCCAAGCAGGGCTCCAGGAACCGGGTCCCAAAAAGCAAAATCATTTGGAGCTCTGGTGAATGGGCGCGTGACAGGATAGCCGTGGAGCTTGGATAATAACTCAGAGATCGGCATGGGCAGGGCCTTCTTGCATCCGATTTTGCCCAGGCAGGGCTCCAGGAACCGGGTCCCAAAAAGCAAAATCATTTGGAGCTCTGGTGAATGGGCGCGTGACAGGATAGCCGTGTAGCTCGGATAACAGCTCAGAGATCGGCATGGGCAGGGCCTTCTTGCATCCGATTTTGCCCAGTCAGGGCTCCAGGAACCGGGTCCCAAAAAGCAAAATCATTTGGAGCTCTGGTGAATGGGCGCGTGACAGGATAGCCGTGGAGCTCGGATAACAGCTCGGAGATCGGCATGGGCAGGGCCTTCTTGCATCCGATTTTGCCCAGGCAGGGCTCCAGGAACCGGGTCCCAAAAAGCAAAATCATTTGGAGCTCTGGTGAATGGGCGCGTGACAGGATAGCAGTGGAGCTCGGATAACAGCTCAGAGATCGGCATGGGCAGGGCCTTCTTGCATCCGATTTTGCCCAGTCAGGGCTCCAGGAACCGGGTCCCTAAAAGCAAAATCATTTGGAGCTCTGGTGAATGGGCGCGTGACAGGATAGCCGTGGAGCTCGGATAACAGCTCAGAGATCGGCATGGGCAGGGCCTTCTTGCATCCGATTTTGCCCAGGCAGGGCTTCAGGAACCGGGTCCCAAAAAGCAAAATCATTTGGAGCTCTGGTGAATGGGCGCGTGACAGGATAGCCGTGGAGCTCGGATAACAGCTCAGAGATCGGCATGGGCAGGGCCTTCTTGCATCCGATTTTGCCCAGGCAGGGCTCCAGGAACCGTGTCCCAAAAAACAAAATCATTTGGAGCTCTGGTGAATGGGCGCATGACAGGATAGCCGTGGAGCTCAGAGATCGGCATGGGCAGGGCCTTCTTGCATCCGATTTTGCCCAGGCAGGGCTCCAGGAACCGTGTCCCAAAAAGCAAAATCATTTGGAGCTCTGGTGAATGGGCGCATGACAGGATAGCCGTGGAGCTCAGATAACAGCTCAGAGATCGGCATGGGCAGGGCCTTCATGCATCCGATTTTGCCCAGGCAGGGCTCCAGGAACCGTGTCCCAAAAAACAAAATCATTTGGAGCTCTGGTGAATGGGCGCATCCGATTTTGCCCAGTCAGGGCTCCAGGAACCGGGTCCCAAAAAGCAAAATCATTTGGAGCTCTGGTGAATGGGCGCTTGACAGGATAGCCGTGGAGCTCGGATAACAGCTCAGAGATCGGCATGGGCAGGGCCTTCTTGCATCCGATTTTGCCCAGGCAGGGCTCCAGGAACCGGGTCCCAAAAAGCAAAATCATTTGGAGCTCTGGTGAATGGGCGCGTGACAGGATAGCCGTGAAGCTTGGATAACAGCTCAGAGATCGGCATGGGCAGGGCCTTCTTGCATCCGATTTTGCCCAGGCAGGGCTCCAGGAACCGGGTCCCAAAAAGCAAAATCATTTGGAGCTCTGGTGAATGGGCGCGTGACAGGAGAGCCGTGGAGCTCGGATAACAGCTCAGAGATCGGCATGGGCAGGGCCTTCTTGCATCTGATTTTGCCCAGTCAGGGCTCCAGGAACCGGGTCCCAAAAAGCAAAATCATTTGGAGCTCTGGTGAATGGGCGCGTGACAGGATAGCCGTGGAGCTCGGATAACAGCGTGGGCAGGACCATCTCCCCTATGGTTCCTATTAACAGTCCGCGACGGGCGTCCGTTGGAGCCCGACGTACGGCCCGGGCACGTCTCCTTTTCCCCAGCAGGCAGCGCCCCCCGGCGGGCCAAATCGTGTACTGCAATTTGTGGAAGTCTGGCCGATGAGTGCGGACTGGCACCCCTTGGGCCGGGACAGGCTTCCGGGAGCCTGGGGAAAATCGGAGCATGTGATGCAAAAGTGTCGCGCGCGCCACCCGACACGTGACTCTAGTAAGAACCACCTCTCCAAATGTGTAATAGAAAGCACGTGCTGGGGCCTGGGACCTTGATTCACGGTGGGCGTGGTTAGACAGAATGGAGCTCGGATAACAGCTCAGAGATCGGCATGGGCAGGGCCTTCTTGCATCCGATTTTGCCCAGGCAGGGCTCCAGGAACCGGGTCCCAAAAAGCAAAATCATTTGGAGCTCTGGTGAATGGGCACGTGACAGGATAGCAGTGGAGCTCGGATAGCAGCTCAGAGATCGGCATGGGCAGGGCCTTCTTGCATCCGATTTTGCCCAGGCAGGGCTCCAGGAACCTGGTCCCAAAAAGCAAAATCATTTGGAGCTCTGGCGAATGGGCGCGTGACGGGATAGCCTTGGAGCTCGGATAACAGCTCAGAGATCGGCATGGGCAGGGCCTTCTTGCATCCGATTTTGCCCAGGCAGGGCTCCAGGAACCGTGTCCCAAAAAACAAAATCATTTGGAGCTCTGGTGAATGGGCGCATCCGATTTTGCCCAGTCAGGTCTCCAGGAACCGGGTCCCAAAAAGCAAAATCATTTGGAGCTCTGGTGAATGGGCGCGTGACAGGATAGCCGTGGAGCTCGGATAACAGCTCAGAGATCGGCATGGGCAGGGCCTTCTTGCATCCGATTTTGCCCAGGCAGGGCTTCAGGAACCGGGTCCCAAAAAGCAAAATCATTTGGAGCTCTGGTGAATGGGCGCGTGACAGGATAGCCGTGGAGCTCGGATAATAGCTCAGAGATCGGCATGGGCAGGGCCTTCTTGCATCCGATTTTGCCCAGGCAGGGCTCCAGGAACCGGGTCCCAAAAAGCAAAATCATTTGGAGCTCTGGTGAATGGGCGTGTGACAGGATAGCCGTGGAGCTCGGATAACAGCTCAGAGATCGGCATGGGCAGGGCCTTCTTGCATCCGCTTTTGCCCAGGCAGGGCTCCAGGAACCGTGTCCCAAAAAACAAAATCATTTGGAGCTCTGGTGAATGGGCGTGTGACAGGATAGCCGTGGAGCTCGGATAACAGCTCAGAGATCGGCATGGGCAGGGCCTTCTTGCATCCGCTTTTGCCCAGGCAGGGCTCCAGGAACCGTGTCCCAAAAAACAAAATCATTTGGAGCTCTGGTGAATGGGCGCATGACAGGATAGCCGTGGAGCTCAGAAAACAGCTCAGAGATCAGCATAGGCAGGGCCTTCTTGCATCCGATTTTGCCCAGGCAGGGCTCCAGGAACCGGGTCCTAAAAAGCAAAATCATTTGGAGCTCTGGTGAATGGGCGCGTGACAGGATAGCCGTGGAGCTCGGATAACAGCTCAGAGATCGGCATGGGCAGGGCCTTCTTGCATCCGATTTTGCCCAGGCAGGGCTCCAGGAACCGTGTCCCAAAAAACAAAATCATTTGGAGCTCTGGTGAATGGGTGCATGACAGGATAGCCGTGGAGCTCAGAAAACAGCTCAGAGATCGGCATGGGCAGGGCCTTCTTGCATCCGATTTTGCCCAGGCAGGGCTCCAGGAACCGGGTCCCAAAAAGCAAAATCATTTGGAGCTCTGGTGAATGGGTGCGTGACAGGATAGCCATGGAGCTCGGATAACAGCTCAGAGATCGGCATGGGCAGGGCCTTCTTGCATCCGCTTTTGCCCAGGCAGGGCTCCAGGAACCGTGTCCCAAAAAACAAAATCATTTGGAGCTCTGGTGAATGGGCGCGTGACAGGATAGCCGTGGAGCTCGGATAACAGCTCAGAGATCGGCATGGGCAGGGCCTTCTTGCATCCGATTTTGCCCAGGCAGGGCTCCAGGAACCGTGCCCCAAAAAGCAAAATCATTTGGAGCTCTGGTGAATGGGCGCATGACAGGATAGCCGTGGAGCTCAGATAACAGCTCAGAGATCGGCATGGGCAGGGCCTTCATGCATCCGATTTTGCCCAGGCAGGGCTCCAGGAACCGTGTCCCAAAAAACAAAATCATTTGGAGCTCTGGTGAATGGGCGCATGACAGGATAGCCGTGGAGCTCAGATAACAGCTCAGAGATCGGCATGGGCAGGGCCTTCATGCATCCGATTTTGCCCAGGCAGGGCTCCAGGAACCGTGTCCCAAAAAACAAAATCATTTGGAGCTCTGGTGAATGGGCGCATCCGATTTTGCCCAGTCAGGGCTCCAGGAACCGGGTCCCAAAAAGCAAAATCATTTGGAGCTCTGGTGAATGGGCGCGTGACAGGATAGCCGTGGAGCTCGGATAACAGCTCAGAGATCGGCATGGGCAGGGCCTTCTTGCATCCGATTTTGCCCCGGCAGGGCTTCAGGAACCGGGTCCCAAAAAGCAAAATCATTTGGAGCTCTGGTGAATGGGCGCGTGACAGGATAGCCGTGGAGCTTGGATAATAGCTCAGAGATCGGCATGGGCAGGGCCTTCTTGCATCCGATTTTGCCCAGGCAGGGCTCCAGGAACCGGGTCCCAAAAAGCAAAATCATTTGGAGCTCTGGTGAATGGGCGCGTGACAGGATAGCCGTGGAGCTCGGATAACAGCTCAGAGATCGGCATGGGCAGGGCCTTCTTGCATCCGCTTTTGCCCAGGCAGGGCTCCAGGAACCGGGTCCCAAAAAGCAAAATCATTTGGAGCTCTGGTGAATGGGCGCATGACAGGATAGCCGTGGAGCTCGGATAATAGCTCAGAGATCGACATGGGCAGGGCCTTCTTGCATCCGATTTTGCCCAGGCAGGGCTCCAGGAACCGGGTCCTAAAAAGCAAAATCATTTGGAGCTCTGGTGAATGGGCGCGTGACAGGATAGCCGTGGAGCTCGGATAACAGCTCAGAGATCGGCATGGGCAGGGCCTTCTTGCATCCGATTTTGCCCAGGCAGGGCTCCAGGAACCGGGTCCCAAAAAGCAAAATCATTTGGAGCTCTGGTGAATGGGCGCGTGACAGGATAGCAGTGGAGCTCGGATAACAGCTCAGAGATCGGCATGGGCAGGGCCTTCTTGCATCCGATTTTGCCCAGTCAGGGCTCCAGGAACCGGGTCCCAAAAAGCAAAATCATTTGGAGCTCTGGTGAATGGGCGCGTGACAGGATAGCCGTGGAGCTCAGATAACAGCTCAGAGATCGGCATGGGCAGGGCCTTCTTGCATCCGATTTTGCCCAGGCAGGGCTCCAGGAACCGGGTCCCAAAAAGCAAAATCATTTGGAGCTCTGGTGAATGGGCGCATGACAGGAGAGCCGTGGAGCTCGGATAACAGCTCAGAGATCGGCATGGGCAGGGCCTTCTTGCATCTGATTTTGCCCAGTCAGGGCTCCAGGAACCGGGTCCCAAAAAGCAAAATCATTTGGAGCTCTGGTGAATGGGCGCGTGACAGGATAGCCGTGGAGCTCGGATAACAGCGTGGGCAGGACCATCTCCCCTATGGTTCCTATTAACAGTCCGCGACGGGCGTCCGTTGGAGCCCGACGTACGGCCCGGGCACGTCTCCTTTTCCCCAGCAGGCAGCGCCCCCCGGCGGGCCAAATCGTGTACTGCAATTTGTGGAAGTCTGGCCGATGAGTGCGGACTGGCACCCCTTGGGCCGGGACAGGCTTCCGGGAGCCTGGGGAAAATCGGAGCATGTGATGCAAAAGTGTCGCGCGCGCCACCCGACACGTGACTCTAGTAAGAACCACCTCTCCAAATGTGTAATAGAAAGCACGTGCTGGGGCCTGGGACCTTGATTCACGGTGGGCGTGGTTAGACAGAATGGAGCTCGGATAACAGCTCAGAGATCGGCATGGGCAGGGCCTTCATGCATCCGATTTTGCCCAGGCAGGGCTCCAGGAACCGTGTCCCAAAAAACAAAATCATTTGGAGCTCTGGTGAATGGGCGCATCCGATTTTGCCCAGTCAGGTCTCCAGGAACCGGGTCCCAAAAAGCAAAATCATTTGGAGCTCTGGCGAATGGGCGCGTGACGGGATAGCCTTGGAGCTCGGATAACAGCTCAGAGATCGGCATGGGCAGGGCCTTCTTGCATCCGATTTTGCCCAGGCAGGGCTCCAGGAACCGTGTCCCAAAAAACAAAATCATTTGGAGCTCTGGTGAATGGGCGCATGACAGGATAGCCGTGGAGCTCAGATAACAGCTCAGAGATCGGCATGGGCAGGGCCTTCATGCATCCGATTTTGCCCAGGCAGGGCTCCAGGAACCGTGTCCCAAAAAACAAAATCATTTGGAGCTCTGGTGAATGGGCGCATCCGATTTTGCCCAGTCAGGTCTCCAGGAACCGGGTCCCAAAAAGCAAAATCATTTGGAGCTCTGGTGAATGGGCGCGTGACAGGATAGCCGTGGAGCTCGGATAACAGCTCAGAGATCGGCATGGGCAGGGCCTTCTTGCATCCGATTTTGCCCAGGCAGGGCTTCAGGAACCGGGTCCCAAAAAGCAAAATCATTTGGAGCTCTGGTGAATGGGCGCGTACAGGATAGCCGTGGAGCTCGGATAATAGCTCAGAGATCGGCATGGGCAGGGCCTTCTGGCATCCGATTTTGCCCAGGCAGGGCTCCAGGAACCGGGTCCCAAAAAGCAAAATCATTTGGAGCTCTGGTGAATGGGCGTGTGACAGGATAGCCGTGGAGCTCGGATAACAGCTCAGAGATCGACATGGGCAGGGCCTTCTTGCATCCGATTTTGCCCAGGCAGGGCTCCAGGAACCGTGTCCCAAAAAACAAAATCATTTGGAGCTCTGGTGAATGGGCGGTGTGACAGGATAGCCGTGGAGCTCGGATAACAGCTCAGAGATCGGCATGGGCAGGGCCTTCTTGCATCCGCTTTTGCCCAGGCAGGGCTCCAGGAACCGTGTCCCAAAAAACAAAATCATTTGGAGCTCTGGTGAATGGGCGCATGACAGGATAGCCGTGGAGCTCAGAAAACAGCTCAGAGATCAGCATAGGCAGGGCCTTCTTGCATCCGATTTTGCCCAGGCAGGGCTCCAGGAACCGGGTCCTAAAAAGCAAAATCATTTGGAGCTCTGGTGAATGGGCGCGTGACAGGATAGCCGTGGAGCTCGGATAACAGCTCAGAGATCGGCATGGGCAGGGCCTTCTTGCATCCGCTTTTGCCCAGGCAGGGCTCCAGGAACCGTGTCCCAAAAAACAAAATCATTTGGAGCTCTGGTGAATGGGTGCATGACAGGATAGCCGTGGAGCTCAGAAAACAGCTCAGAGATCGGCATGGGCAGGGCCTTCTTGCATCCGATTTTGCCCAGGCAGGGCTCCAGGAACCGGGTCCCAAAAAGCAAAATCATTTGGAGCTCTGGTGAATGGCGCGTGACAGGATAGCCGTGGAGCTCGGATAACAGCTCAGAGATCGGCATGGGCAGGGCCTTCTTGCATCCGATTTTGCCCAGGCAGGGCTCCAGGAACCGGGTCCCAAAAAGCAAAATCATTTGGAGCTCTGGTGAATGGGCGCGTGACAGGATAGCCGTGGAGCTCGGATAACAGCTCAGAGATCGGCATGGGCAGGGCCTTCTTGCATCCGATTTTGCCCAGTCAGGGCTCCAGGAACCGGGGTCCCAAAAAGCAAAATCATTTGGAGCTCTGGTGAATGGGCGCGTGACAGGATAGCCGTGGAGCTCGGATAACAGCTCAGAGATCGGCATGGGCAGGGCCTTCTTGCATCCAATTTTGCCCAGGCAGGGCTCCAGGAACCGGGGTCCCCAAAAAGCAAAATCATTTGGAGCTCTGGTGAATGGGCGCGTGACAGGATAGCAGTGGAGCTCGGATAACAGCTCAGAGATCGGCATGGGCAGGGCCTTCTTGCATCCGATTTTGCCAGTCAGGGCTCCAGGAACCGGGTCCCAAAAAGCAAAATCATTTGGAGCTCTGGTGAATGGGCGCGTGACAGGATAGCCGTGGAGCTCGGATAACAGCTCAGAGATCGGCAATGGGCAGGTCCTTCTTGCATCCGATTTTTGCCCAGGCAGGGCTTCAGGAACCGGGTCCCAAAAAGCAAAATCATTTGGAGCTCTGGTGAATGGGCGCGTGACAGGATAGCCGTGGAGCTCGGATAACAGCGTGGGCAGGACCATCTCCCCTATGGTTCCCTATTAACAGTCCCGCGACGGGCGTCCCGTTGGAGCCCGACGTACGGCCCGGGCACGTCTCCTTTTCCCCAGCAGGCAGCGCCCCCCGGCGGGCCAAATCGTGTACTGCAATTTGTGGAAGTCTGGCCGATGAGTGCGGACTGGCACCCCTTGGGCCGGGACAGGCTTCCGGGAGCCTGGGGAAAATCGGAGCATGTGATGCAAAAGTGTCGCGCAGCGCCACCCGACACGTGACTCTAGTAAGAACCACCTCTCCAAATGTGTAATAGAAAGCACGTGCTGGGGCCTGGGACCTTGATTCACGGTGGGCGTGGTTAGACAGAATGGAGCTCGGATAACAGCTCAGAGATCGGCATGGGCAGGGCCTTCTTGCATCCGATTTTGCCCAGGCAGGGCTCCAGGAACCTGGTCCCAAAAAGCAAAATCATTTGGAGCTCTGGCGAATGGGCGCGTGACGGGATAGCCTTGGAGCTCGGATAACAGCTCAGAGATCGGCATGGGCAGGGCCTTCTTGCATCCGATTTTGCCCAGGCAGGGCTCCAGGAACCGTGTCCCAAAAAACAAAATCATTTGGAGCTCTGGTGAATGGGCGCATCCGATTTTGCCCAGTCAGGTCTCCAGGAACCGGGTCCCAAAAAGCAAAATCATTTGGAGCTCTGGTGAATGGGCGCGTGACAGGATAGCCGTGGAGCTCGGATAACAGCTCAGAGATCGGCATGGGCAGGGCCTTCTTGCATCCGATTTTGCCCAGGCAGGGCTTCAGGAACCGGGTCCCAAAAAGCAAAATCATTTGGAGCTCTGGTGAATGGGCGCGTGACAGGATAGCCGTGGAGCTCGGATAATAGCTCAGAGATCGGCATGGGCAGGGCCTTCTTGCATCCGATTTTGCCCAGGCAGGGCTCCAGGAACCGGGTCCCAAAAAGCAAAATCATTTGGAGCTCTGGTGAATGGGCGTGTGACAGGATAGCCGTGGAGCTCGGATAACAGCTCAGAGATCGGCATGGGCAGGGCCTTCTTGCATCCGCTTTTGCCCAGGCAGGGCTCCAGGAACCGTGTCCCAAAAAACAAAATCATTTGGAGCTCTGGTGAATGGGCGTGTGACAGGATAGCCGTGGAGCTCGGATAACAGCTCAGAGATCGGCATGGGCAGGGCCTTCTTGCATCCGCTTTTGCCCAGGCAGGGCTCCAGGAACCGTGTCCCAAAAAACAAAATCATTTGGAGCTCTGGTGAATGGGCGCATGACAGGATAGCCGTGGAGCTCAGAAAACAGCTCAGAGATCAGCATAGGCAGGGCCTTCTTGCATCCGATTTTGCCCAGGCAGGGCTCCAGGAACCGGGTCCTAAAAAGCAAAATCATTTGGAGCTCTGGTGAATGGGCGCGTGACAGGATAGCCGTGGAGCTCGGATAACAGCTCAGAGATCGGCATGGGCAGGGCCTTCTTGCATCCGATTTTGCCCAGGCAGGGCTCCAGGAACCGTGTCCCAAAAAACAAAATCATTTGGAGCTCTGGTGAATGGGTGCATGACAGGATAGCCGTGGAGCTCAGAAAACAGCTCAGAGATCGGCATGGGCAGGGCCTTCTTGCATCCGATTTTGCCCAGGCAGGGCTCCAGGAACCGGGTCCCAAAAAGCAAAATCATTTGGAGCTCTGGTGAATGGGTGCGTGACAGGATAGCCGTGGAGCTCGGATAACAGCTCAGAGATCGGCATGGGCAGGGCCTTCTTGCATCCGCTTTTGCCCAGGCAGGGCTCCAGGAACCGTGTCCCAAAAAACAAAATCATTTGGAGCTCTGGTGAATGGGCGCATGACAGGATAGCCGTGGAGCTCAGAAAACAGCTCAGAGATCGGCATGGGCAGGGCCTTCTTGCATCCGATTTTGCCCAGGCAGGGCTCCAGGAACCGGGTCCCAAAAAGCAAAATCATTTGGAGCTCTGGTGAATGGGCGCGTGACGGGATAGCCTTGGAACTCGGATAACAGCTCAGAGATCGGCATGGGCAGGGCCTTCTTGCATCCGATTTTGCCCAGGCAGGGCTCCAGGAACCGTGTCCCAAAAAACAAAATCATTTGGAGCTCTGGTGAATGGGCGCATGACAGGATAGCCGTGGAGCTCAGATAACAGCTCAGAGATCGGCATGGGCAGGGCCTTCTTGCATCCGATTTTGCCCAGGCAGGGCTCCAGGAACCGTGTCCCAAAAAGCAAAATCATTTGGAGCTCTGGTGAATGGGCGCATGACAGGATAGCCGTGGAGCTCAGATAACAGCTCAGAGATCGGCATGGGCAGGGCCTTCATGCATCCGATTTTGCCCAGGCAGGGCTCCAGGAACCGTGTCCCAAAAAACAAAATCATTTGGAGCTCTGGTGAATGGGCGCATCCGATTTTGCCCAGTCAGGGCTCCAGGAACCGGGTCCCTAAAAGCAAAATCATTTGGAGCTCTGGTGAATGGGCGCGTGACAGGATAGCCGTGGAGCTCGGATAACAGCTCAGAGATCGGCATGGGCAGGGCCTTCTTGCATCCGATTTTGCCCAGGCAGGGCTCCAGGAACCGGGTCCCAAAAAGCAAAATCATTTGGAGCTCTGGTGAATGGGCGCGTGACAGGATAGCCGTGAAGCTCGGATAACAGCTCAGAGATCGGCATGGGCAGGGCCTTCTTGCATCCGATTTTGCCCAGGCAGGGCTCCAGGAACCGGGTCCCAAAAAGCAAAATCATTTGGAGCTCTGGTGAATGGGCGCGTGACAGGAGAGCCGTGGAGCTCGGATAACAGCTCAGAGATCGGCATGGGCAGGGCCTTCTTGCATCCGATTTTGCCCAGTCAGGGCTCCAGGAACCGGGTCCCAAAAAGCAAAATCATTTGGAGCTCTGGTGCATAGGCGCGTGACAGGATAGCCGTGGAGCTCGGATAACAGCGTGGGCAGGACCATCTCCCCTATGGTTCCTATTAACAGTCCGCGACGGGCGTCCGTTGGAGCCCGACGTACGGCCCGGGCACGTCTCCTTTTCCCCAGCAGGCAGCGCCCCCCGGCGGGCCAAATCGTGTACTGCAATTTGTGGAAGTCTGGCCGATGAGTGCGGTCTGGCACCCCTCGGGCCGGGACAGGCTTCCGGGAGCCTGGGGAAAATCGGAGCATGTGATGCAAAAGTGTCGCGCGCGCCACCCGACACGTGACTCTAGTAAGAACCACCTCTCCAAATGTGTAATAGAAAGCACGTGCTGGGGCCTGGGACCTTGATTCACGGTGGGCGTGGTTAGACAGAATGGAGCTCCGATAACAGCTCAGAGATCGGCATGGGCAGGGCCTTCTTGCATCCGATTTTGCCCAGGCAGGGCTCCAGGAACCTGGTCCCAAAAAGCAAAATCATTTGGAGCTCTGGCGAATGGGCGCGTGACGGGATAGCCTTGGAGCTCGGATAACAGCTCAGAGATCGGCATGGGCAGGGCCTTCTTGCATCCGATTTTGCCCAGGCAGGGCTCCAGGAACCGTGTCCCAAAAAACAAAATCACTTGGAGCTCTGGTGAATGGGCGCATCCGATTTTGCCCAGTCAGGTCTCCAGGAACCGGGTCCCAAAAAGCAAAATCATTTGGAGCTCTGGTGAATGGGCGCGTGACAGGATAGCCGTGGAGCTCGGATAACAGCTCAGAGATCGGCATGGGCAGGGCCTTCTTGCATCCGATTTTGCCCAGGCAGGGCTTCAGGAACCGGGTCCCAAAAAGCAAAATCATTTGGAGCTCTGGTGAATGGGCGCGTGACAGGATAGCCGTGGAGCTCGGATAATAGCTCAGAGATCGGCATGGGCAGGGCCTTCTTGCATCCGATTTTGCCCAGGCAGGGCTCCAGGAACCGGGTCCCAAAAAGCAAAATCATTTGGAGCTCTGGTGAATGGGCGTGTGACAGGATAGCCGTGGAGCTCGGATAACAGCTCAGAGATCGGCATGGGCAGGGCCTTCTTGCATCCGCTTTTGCCCAGGCAGGGCTCCAGGAACCGTGTCCCAAAAAACAAAATCATTTGGAGCTCTGGTGAATGGGCGTGTGACAGGATAGCCGTGGAGCTCGGATAACAGCTCAGAGATCGGCATGGGCAGGGCCTTCTTGCATCCGCTTTTGCCCAGGCAGGGCTCCAGGAACCGTGTCCCAAAAAACAAAATCATTTGGAGCTCTGGTGAATGGGCGCATGACAGGATAGCCGTGGAGCTCAGAAAACAGCTCAGAGATCAGCATAGGCAGGGCCTTCTTGCATCCGATTTTGCCCAGGCAGGGCTCCAGGAACCGGGTCCTAAAAAGCAAAATCATTTGGAGCTCTGGTGAATGGGCGCGTGACAGGATAGCCGTGGAGCTCGGATAACAGCTCAGAGATCGGCATGGGCAGGGCCTTCTTGCATCCGCTTTTGCCCAGGCAGGGCTCCAGGAACCGTGTCCCAAAAAACAAAATCATTTGGAGCTCTGGTGAATGGGTGCATGACAGGATAGCCGTGGAGCTCAGAAAACAGCTCAGAGATCGGCATGGGCAGGGCCTTCTTGCATCCGATTTTGCCCAGGCAGGGCTCCAGGAACCGGGTCCCAAAAAGCAAAATCATTTGGAGCTCTGGTGAATGGGCGCGTGACAGGATAGCCGTGGAGCTCGGATAACAGCTCAGAGATCGGCATGGGCAGGGCCTTCTTGCATCCGATTTTGCCCAGGCAGGGCTCCAGGAACCGGGTCCCAAAAAGCAAAATCATTTGGAGCTCTGGTGAATGGGCGCGTGACAGGATAGCCGTGGAGCTTGGATAATAGCTCAGAGATCGGCATGGGCAGGGCCTTCTTGCATCCGATTTTGCCCAGGCAGGGCTCCAGGAACCGGGTCCCAAAAAGCAAAATCATTTGGAGCTCTGGTGAATGGGCGCGTGACAGGATAGCCGTGGAGCTCGGATAACAGCTCAGAGATCGGCATGGGCAGGGCCTTCTTGCATCCGATTTTGCCCAGTCAGGGCTCCAGGAACCGGGTCCCAAAAAGCAAAATCATTTGGAGCTCTGGTGAATGGGCGCGTGACAGGATAGCCGTGGAGCTCGGATAACAGCTCAGAGATCGGCATGGGCAGGGCCTTCTTGCATCCAATTTTGCCCAGGCAGGGCTCCAGGAACCGTGTCCCAAAAAACAAAATCATTTGGAGCTCTGGTGAATGGGCGCATCCGATTTTGCCCAGTCAGGTCTCCAGGAACCGGGTCCCAAAAAGCAAAATCATTTGGAGCTCTGGTGAATGGGCGCGTGACAGGATAGCCGTGGAGCTCGGATAACAGCTCAGAGATCGGCATGGGCAGGGCCTTCTTGCATCCGATTTTGCCCAGGCAGGGCTTCAGGAACCGGGTCCCAAAAAGCAAAATCATTTGGAGCTCTGGTGAATGGGCGCGTGACAGGATAGCCGTGGAGCTCAGAAAACAGCTCAGAGATCGGCATGGGCAGGGCCTTCTTGCATCCGATTTTGCCCAGGCAGGGCTCCAGGAACCGGGTCCCAAAAAGCAAAATCATTTGGAGCTCTGGTGAATGGGCGCGTGACGGGATAGCCGTGGAGCTCGGATAACAGCTCAGAGATCGGCATGGGCAGGGCCTTCTTGCATCCGATTTTGCCCAGGCAGGGCTTCAGGAACCGGGTCCCAAAAAGGAAAATCATTTGGAGCTCTGGTGAATGGGCGCGTGACAGGATAGCCGTGGAGCTCGGATAATAGCTCAGAGATCGGCATGGGCAGGGCCTTCTTGCATCCGCTTTTGCCCAGGCAGGGCTCCAGGAACCGTGTCCCAAAAAACAAAATCATTTGGAGCTCTGGTGAATGGGCGCATGACAGGATAGCCGTGGAGCTCAGATAACAGCTCAGAGATCGGCATGGGCAGGGCCTTCTTGCATCCGATTTTGCCCAGGCAGGGCTCCAGGAACCGTGTCCCAAAAAGCAAAATCATTTGGAGCTCTGGTGAATGGGCGCATGACAGGATAGCCGTGGAGCTCAGATAACAGCTCAGAGATCGGCATGGGCAGGGCCTTCATGCATCCGATTTTGCCCAGGCAGGGCTATAGGAACCGTGTCCCAAAAAACAAAATCATTTGGAGCTCTGGTGAATGGGCGCATCCGATTTTGCCCAGTCAGGGCTCCAGGAACCGGGTCCCAAAAAGCAAAATCATTTGGAGCTCTGGTGAATGGGCGCGTGACAGGATAGCCGTGGAGCTCGGATAACAGCTCAGAGATCGGCATGGGCAGGGCCTTCTTGCATCCGATTTTGCCCAGGCAGGGCTCCAGGAACCGGGGTCCCAAAAAGCAAAATCATTTGGAGCTCTGGTGAATGGGCGCGTGACAGGATAGCCGTGGAGCTCGGATAACAGCTCAGAGATCGGCATGGGCAGGGCCTTCTTGCATCCGATTTTGCCCAGGCAGGGCTCCAGGAACCGGGTCCCAAAAAGCAAAATCATTTGGAGCTCTGGTGAATGGGCGCGTGACAGGAGAGCCGTGGAGCTCGGATAACAGCTCAGAGATCGGCATGGGCAGGGCCTTCTTGCATCCGATTTTGCCCAGGTAGGGCTCCAGGAACCGTGTTCCAAAAAACAAAATCATTTGGAGCTCTGGTGAATGGGAGCATGACAGGATAGCCGTGGAGCTCGGATAACAGCTCAGAGATCGGCATGGGCAGGGCCTTCTTGCATCCGATTTTGCCCAGGCAGGGCTCCAGGAACCGTGTCCCAAAAAACAAAATCATTTGGAGCTCTGGTGAATGGGCGTGTGACAGGATAGCCGTGGAGCTTGGATAGCAGCTCAGAGATCGGCATGGGCAGGGCCTACTTGCATCCGATTTTGCCCAGGCAGGGCTCCAGGAACCGTGTCCCAAAAAACAAAATCATTTGGAGCTCTGGTGAATGGGCGCGTGACAGGATAGCTGTGGAGCTCGGATAACAGCTCAGAGATCGGCATGGGCAGGGCTTTCTTGCATCCGATTTTGCCCAGGCAGGGCTCCAGGAACCGGGTCCCAAAAAGCTAAATCATTTGGAGCTCTGGTGAATGGGCGCGTGACAGGATAGCCGTGAAGCTCGGATAACAGCTCAGAGATCGGCATGGGCAGGGCCTTCTTGCTTCCGATTTTGCCCAGGCAGGGCTCCAAAAAGCAAAATCATTTGGAGCTCTGGTGAATGGGCGCATGACAGGATAGCCGTGGAGCTCAGATAACAGCTCAGAGATCGGCATGGGCAGGGCCTTCTTGCATCCGATTTTGCCCAGGCAGGGCTCCAGGAACCGTTACCCAAAAAACAAAATCATTTGGAGCTCTGGTGAATGGGCGCATCCGATTTTGCCCAGGCAGGGCTCCAGGAACAGGGTCCCAAAAAGCAAAATCATTTGGAGCTCTGGTGAATGGGCGCATGACAGGATAGCCGTGGAGCTCAGAGATCAGCATGGGCAGGGCCTTCTTACATCCGATTTTGCCCGGGCACGTCTCCTTTTCCCCCGCAGGCAGCGCCCCCCGGCGGGCCAGATCGTGTACTGCAATTTGTGGAAGTCTGGCCGATGAGTGCGGACTGGCACCCCTCGGGCCGGGACAGGCTTCCGGGAGCCTGGGGAAAATCGGAGCATGTGATGCAAAAGTGTCGCGCGCGCCACCCGACACGTGACTCTAGTAAGAACCACCTCTCCAAATGTGTAATAGAAAGCACGTGCTGGGGCCTGGGACCTTGATTCACGGTGGGCGTGGTTAGACAGAATGGAGCTCGGATAACAGCTCAGAGATCGGCATGGGCAGGGCCTTCTTGCATCCGCTTTTGCCCAGGCAGGGCTCCAGGAACCGTGTCCCAAAAAACAAAATCATTTGGAGCTCTGGTGAATGGGCGCATAACAGGATAGCCGTGGAGCTCAGAGATCAGCATGGGCAGGGCCTTCTTACATCCGATTTTGCCCAGGCAGGGCTCCAGGAACCGGGTTCCAAAAAGCAAAATCATTTGGAGCTCTGGTGAATGGGCGCGTGACAGGATAGCCGTGGAGCTCGGATAATAGCTCAGAGATCGACATGGGCAGGGCCTTCTTGCATCCGATTTTGCCCAGGCAGGGCTCCAGGAACCGGGTCCCAAAAAGCAAAATCATTTGGAGCTCTGGTGAATGGGCGCGTGACAGGATAGCCGTGGAGCTCGGATAACAGCTCAGAGATCGGCATGGGCAGGGCCTTCTTGCATCCGATTTTGCCCAGGCAGGGCTCCAGGAACCGGGTCCCAAAAAGCAAAATCATTTGGAGCTCTGGTGAATGGGCGCGTGACAGGATAGCCGTGGAGCTCGGATAACAGCTCAGAGATCGGCATGGGCAGGGCCTTCTTGCATCCGCTTTTGCCCAGGCAGGGCTCCAGGAACCGTGTCCCAAAAAAAAAATCATTTGGAGCTCTGGTGAATGGGCGCATGACAGGATAGCCGTGGAGCTCAGAAAACAGCTCAGAGACCAGCATGGGCAGGGCCTTCTTGCATCCGATTTTGCCCAGGCAGGGCTCCAGGAACCGGGTCCCAAAAAGCAAAATCATTTGGAGCTCTGGTGAATGGGCGCGTGACAGGATAGCCGTGGAGCTCGGATAATAGCTCAGAGATCGACATGGGCAGGGCCTTCTTGCATCCGATTTTGCCCAGGCAGGGCTCCAGGAACCGGGTCCCAAAAAGCAAAATCATTTGGAGCTCTGGTGAATGGGCGCGTGACAGGATAGCCGTGGAGCTCGGATAACAGCTCAGAGATCGGCATGGGCAGGGCCTTCTTGCATCCGATTTTGCCCAGTCAGGGCTCCAGGAACCGGGTCCCAAAAAGCAAAATCATTTGGAGCTCTGGTGAATGGGCGCGTGACAGGATAGCCGTGGAGCTCGGATAACAGCTCAGAGATCGGCATGGGCAGGGCCTTCTTGCATCCGATTTTGCCCAGTCAGGGCTCCAGGAACCGGGTCCCAAAAAGCAAAATCATTTGGAGCTCTGGTGAATGGGCGCGTGACAGGATAGCCGTGGAGCTCGGATAACAGCTCAGAGATCGGCATGGGCAGGGCCTTCTTGCATCCGATTTTGCCCAGTCAGGGCTCCAGGAACCGGGTCCCAAAAAGCAAAATCATTTGGAGCTCTGGTGAATGGGCGCGTGACAGGATAGCCGTGGAGCTCGGATAACAGCGTGGGCAGGACCATCTCCCCTATGGTTCCTATTAACAGTCCGCGACGGGCGTCCGTTGGAGCCCGACGTACGGCCCGGGCACGTCTCCTTTTCCCCCGCAGGCAGCACCCCCCGGCGGGCCAAATCGTGTACTGCAATTTGTGGAAGTCTGGCCGATGAGTGCGGACTGGCACCCCTCGGGCCGGGACAGGCTTCCGGGAGCCTGGGGAAAATCGGAGCATGTGATGCAAAAGTGTCGCGCGCGCCACCCGACACGTGACTCTAGTAAGAACCACCTCTCCAAATGTGTAATAGAAAGCACGTTCTGGGGCCTGGGACCTTGATTCACGGTGGGCGTGGTTAGACAGAATGGAGCTCGGATAACAGCTCAGAGATCGGCATGGGCAGGGCCTTCTTGCATCCGATTTTGCCCAGGCAGGGCTCCAGGAACCGTGTCCCAATAAACAAAATCATTTGGAGCTCTGGTGAATGGGCGTGTGACAGGATAGCCGTGGAGCTCGGATAGCAGCTCAGAGATCGGCATGGGCAGGGCCTTCTTGCATCCGATTTTGCCCAGGCAGGGCTCCAGGAACCGTGTCCCAAAAAACAAAATCATTTGGAGCTCTGGTGAATGGGCGCGTGACAGGATAGCTGTGGAGCTCGGATTACAGCTCAGAGATCGGCATGGGCAGGGCATTCTTGCATCCGATTTTGCCCAGGCAGGGCTCCAGGAACTGGGTCCCAAAAAGCTAAATCATTTGGAGCTCTGGTGAATGGGCGCGTGACAGGATAGCCGTGAAGCTCGGATAACAGCTCAGAGATCGGCATGGGCAGGGCCTTCTTGCTTCCGATTTTGCCCAGGCAGGCCTCCAGGAACCGGGTCCCAAAAAGCAAAATCATTTGGAGCTCTGGTGAATGGGCGCGTGACAGGACAGCCGTGGAGCTCGGATAACAGCTCAGAGATCGGCATGGGCAGGGCCTTCTTGCGTCCGATTTTGCCCAGGCAGGGCTCCAGGAACCGGGTCCCAAAAAGCAAAATCATTTGGAGCTCTGGTGAATGGGCGCGTGACAGGATAGCCGTGGAGCTCGGATAACAGCTCAGAGATCGGCATGGGCAGGGCCTTCTTGCATCTGATTTTGCCCAGGCAGGGCTCCAGGAACCGTGTCCCAAAAAATGAAATCATTTGGAGCTCTGGTGAATGGGCGCGTGACGGGATAGCCTTGGAGCTCGGATAACTGCTCAGAGATCGGCATGGGCAGGGCCTTCTTGCATCCGATTTTGCCCAGTCAGGGCTCCAGGAACCGGGTCCCAAAAAGCAAAATCATTTGGAGCTCTGGTGAATGGGCGCGTGACAGGATAGCCGTGGAGCTCGGATAATAGCTCAGAGATCAACATGGGCAGGGCCTTCTTGCTTCCGATTTTGCCCAGGCAGGGCTCCAGGAACCGGGTCCCAAAAAGCAAAATCATTTGGAGCTCTGGTGAATGGGCGCGTGACAGGATAGCCGTGGAGCTCGGATAACAGCTCAGAGATCGGCATGGGCAGGGCCTTCTTGCATCCGCTTTTGCCCAGTCAGGGCTCCAGGAACCGGGTCCCAAAAAGCAAAATCATTTGGAGCTCTGGTGAATGGGCGCGTGACAGGATAGCCGTGGAGCTCGGATAACAGCTCAGAGATCGGCATGGGCAGGGCCTTCTTGCATCCGATTTTGCCCAGGCAGGGCTCCAGGAACCGGGTCCCAAAAAGCAAAATCATTTGGAGCTCTGGTGAATGGGCGCGTGACAGGATAGCCGTGGAGCTCGGATAACAGCTCAGATCGGCATGGGCAGGGCCTTCTTGCATCTGATTTTGCCCAGTCAGGGCTCCAGGAACCGGGTCCCAAAAAGCAAAATCATTTGGAGCTCTGGTGAATGGGCGCGTGACAGAATAGCCGTGGAGCTCGGATAACAGCGTGGGCAGGACCATCTCCCCTATGGTTCCTATTAACAGTCCACGACGGGCGTCCTTTGGAGCCCGACGTACGGCCCGGGCACGTCTCCTTTTCCCCCGCAGGCAGCGCCCCCCGGCGGGCCAAATCGTGTACTGCAATTTGTGGAAGTCTGGCCGATGAGTGCGGACTGGCACCCCTCGGGCCGGGACAGGCTTCCGGGAGCCTGGGGAAAATCGGAGCATGTGATGCAAAAGTGTCGCGCGCGCCACCCGACACGTGACTCTAGTAAGAACCACCTACCCAAATGTGTAATAGAAAGCACGTGCTGGGGCCTGGGACCTTGATTCACGGTGGGCGTGGTTAGACAGAATGGAGCTCGGATAACAGCTCAGAGATCGGCATGGGCAGGGCCTTCTTGCATCTGATTTTGCCCAGGCAGGGCTCCAGGAACCGTGTCCCAAAAAACGAAATCATTTGGAGCTCTGGTGAATGGGCGCGTGACGGGATAGCCTTGGAGCTCGGATAACATCTCAGAGATCGGCATGGGCAGGGCCTTCTTGCATCCGATTTTGCCCAGGCAGGGCTCCAGGAACCGTGCCCCAAAAAACTAAATCATTTGGAGCTCTGGTGAATGGGCGCGTGACATGATAGCCGTGGAGCTCGGATAGCAGCTCAGAGATCGGCATGGGCAGGGCCTTCTTGCATCCGATTTTGCCCAGGCAGGGCTCCAGGAACCGTGTCCCAAAAAGCAAAATCATTTGGAGCTCTGGTGAATGGGCGCATGACAGGATAGCCGTGGAGCTCAGATAACAACTCAGAGATCGGCATGGGCAGGGCCTTCTTGCATCCGATTTTGCCCAGGCAGGGCTCCAGGAACCGTGTCCCAAAAAACAAAATCATTTGGAGCTCTGGTGAATGGGCGCATGACAGGATAGCCGTGGAGCTCGGATAACAGCTCAGAGATCGGCATGGGCAGGGCCTTCTTGCATCCGATTTTGCCCAGGCAGGGCTCCAGGAACCGTGTCCCAAAAAACAAAATCATTTGGAGCTCTGGTGAATGGGAGCATGACAGGATAGCCGTGGAGCTCGGATAGCAGCTCAGAGATCGGCATGGGCAGGGCCTTCTTGCATCCGATTTTGCCCAGGCAGGGCTCCAGGAACCGGGTCCCAAAAAGCAAAATCATTTGGAGCTCTGGTGAATGGGCGCGTGACAGGATAGCCGTGGAGCTCGGATAACAGCGTGGGCAGGACCATCTCCCCTATGGTTCCTATTAACAGTCCGCGACGGGCGTCCGTTGGAGCCCGACGTACGGCCCGGGCACGTCTCCTTTTCCCCCGCAGGCAGCGCCCCCCGGCGGGCCAAATCGTGTACTGCAATTTGTGGAAGTCTGGCCGATGAGTGCGGTCTGGCACCCCTCGGGCCGGGACAGGCTTCCGGGAGCCTGGGGAAAATCGGAACATGTGATGCAAAAGTGTCGCGCGCGCCACCCGACACGTGACTCTAGTAAGAACCACCTCTCCAAATGTGTAATAGAAAGCACGTGCTGGGGCCTGGGACCTTGATTCATGGTGGGCGTGGTTAGACAGAATGGAGCTCGGATAACAGCTCAGAGATCGGCATGGGCAGGGCCTTCTTGCATCCGATTTTGCCCAGGCAGGGCTCCAGGAACCGGGTCCCAAAAAGCAAAATCATTTGGAGCTCTGGTGAATGGGAGCATGACAGGATAGCCGTGGAGCTCGGATAACAGCTCAGAGATCGGCATGGGCAGGGCCTTCTTGCATCTGATTTTGCCCAGGCAGGGCTCCAGGAACCGTGTCCCAAAAAGCAAAATCATTTGGAGCTCTGGCGAATGGGCGCGTGACGGGATAGCCTTGGAGCTCGGATAACAGCTCAGAGATCGGCATGGGCAGGGCCTTCTTGCATCCGATTTTGCCCAGGCAGGGCTCCAGGAACCGTGTCCCAAAAAACAAAATCATTTGGAGCTCTGGTGAATGGGCGCATGACAGGATAGCCGTGGAGCTCAGATAACAGCTCAGAGATCGGCATGGGCAGGGCCTTCTTGCATCCGATTTTGCCCAGGCAGGGCTCCAGGAACCGTGTCCCAAAAAACTAAATCATTTGGAGCTCTGGTGAATGGGCGCATCCGATTTTGCCCAGGCAGGGCTCCAGGAACCGTGTCCCAAAAAACAAAATCATTTGGAGCTCTGGTGAATGGGCGCATGACAGGATAGCCGTGGAGCTCGGATAACAGCTCATAGATCGGCATGGGCAGGGCCTTCTTGCATCAGATTTTGCCCAGGCGGGGCTCCAGAAACCGGGTCCCAAAAAGCAAAATAATTTGGAGCTCTGGTGAATGGGCGCGTGACTGGATAGCCGTGGAGCTCGGATAATATCTCAGAGATCGGCATGGGCAGGGCCTTCTTGCATCCGATTTTGCCCAGGCAGGGCTCCAGGAACCGTGCCCCAAAAAACAAAATCATTTGGAGCTCTGGTGAATGGGCGCGTGACAGGATAGCCGTGGAGCTCGGATAGCAGCTCAGAGATCGGCATGGGCAGGGCCTTCTTGCATCCGATTTTGCCCAGGCAGGGCTCCAGGAACCATGTCCCAAAAAGCAAAATCATTTGGAGCTCTGGTGAATGGGCGCGTGACAGGACAGCCGTGGAGCTCGGATAACAGCTCAGAGATCGGCATGGGCAGGGCCTTCTTGCATCCGATTTTGCCCAGGCAGGGCTCCAGGAACCGAGTCCCAAAAAGCGAAATCATTTGGAGCTCTGGTGATCTGGTGAATGGGCGCGTGACAGGATAGCCGTGGAGCTCGGATAACAGCTCAGAGATCGGCATGGGCAGGGCCTTCTTGCATCTGATTTTGCCCAGGCAGGGCTCCAGGAACCGGGTCCCAAAAAGCAAAATCATTTGGAGCTCTGGTGAATGGGTGCGTGACAGGATAGCTGTGGAGCTCGGATAACAACTCAGAGATCGGCATGGGCAGGGCCTTCTTGCATCCGATTTTGCCCAGGCAGGGCTCCAGGAACCGGGTCCCAAAAAGCAAAATCATTTGGAGCTCTGGTGAATGGGCACGTGACAGGATAGCCGTGGAGCTCGGATAGCAGTTCAGAGATCGGCATGGGCAGGGCCTTCTTGCATCCGATTTTGCCCAGGCAGGGCTCCAGGAACCGTGTCCCAAAAAACAAAATCATTTGGAGCTCTGGTGAATGGGCGCGTGACAGGATAGCTGTGGAGCTCCGATAGCAGCTCAGAGATCGGCATGGGCGCAGGGCCTTCTTGCATCCGATTTTGCCCAGGCAGGGCTCCAGGAACGGAACCGTGTCCCAAAAAACAAAATCATTTGGAGCTCTGGTGAATGGGCGCGTGACAGGATAGCCGTGGAGCTCGGATAGCAGCTCAGAGATCGGCATGGGCAGGGCCTTCTTGCATCAGATTTTGCCCAGGCAGGGCTCCAGGAACCGTGTCCCAAAAAACAAAATCATTTGGAGCTCTGGTGAATGGGCGCGTGACAGGATAGCTGTGGAGCTCGGATAACAGCTCAGATCGGCATGGGCAGGGCTTTCTTGCATCCGATTTTGCCCAGGCAGGGCTCCAGGAACCGGGTCCCAAAAAGCAAAATCATTTGGAGCTCTGGTGAATGGGCGCGTGACAGGATAGCCGTGAAGCTCGGATAACAGCTCAGAGATCGGCATGGGCAGGGCCTTCTTGCATCCGATTTTGCCCAGGCAGGGCTCCAGGAACCGGGTCACAAAAAGCAAAATCATTTGGAGCTCTGGTGAATGGGCGCGTGACTGGATAGCTGTGGAGCTCGGATAACATCTCAGAGATCGGCATGGGCAGGGCCTTCTTGCATCCGATTTTGCCCAGGCAGGGCTCCAGGAACCGGGTCACAAAAAACAAAATCATTTGGAGCTCTGGTGAATGGGCGCGTGACAGGATAGCCGTGGAGCTCGGATAGCAGCTCAGAGATCGGCATGGGCAGGGCCTTCTTGCATCCGATTTTGCCCAGGCAGGGCTCCAGGAACCGTGTCCCAAAAAACAAAATCATTTGGAGCTCTGGTGAATGGGCGCGTGACAGGATAGCCGAGGAGCTCGGATAACAGCTCAGAGATCGGCATGGGCAGGGCCTTCTTGCATCCGATTTTGCCCAGGCAGGGCTCCAGGAACCGTGTCCCAAAAAACAAAATCATTTGGAGCTCTGGTGAATGGGCGCGTGACAGGATAGCCGAGGAGCTCGGATAACAGCTCAGAGATCGGCATGGGCAGGGCCTTCTTGCATCTGATTTTGCCCAGGCAGGGCTCCAGGAACCGGGTCCCAAAAAGCAAAATCATTTGGAGCTCTGGTGAATGGGTGCGTGACAGGATAGCTGTGGAGCTCGGATAACATCTAAGAGATCGGCATGGGCAGGGCCTTCTTGCATCCGATTTTGCCCAGGCAGGGCTCCAGGAACCGGGTCACAAAAAACAAAATCATTTGGAGCTCTGGTGAATGGGCGCGTGACAGGATAGCCGTGGAGCTCGGATAGCAGCTCAGAGATCGGCATGGGCAGGGCCTTCTTGCATCCGATTTTGCCCAGGCAGGGCTCCAGGAACCGTGTCCCAAAAAACAAAATCATTTGGAGCTCTGGTGAATGGGCGCGTGACAGGATAGCCGAGGAGCTCGGATAACAGCTCAGAGATCGGCATGGGCAGGGCCTTCTTGCATCTGATTTTGCCCAGGCAGGGCTCCAGGAACCGGGTCCCAAAAAGCAAAATCATTTGGAGCTCTGGTGAATGGGTGCGTGACAGGATAGCTGTGGAGCTCGGATAACAACTCAGAGATCGGCATGGGCAGGGCCTTCTTGCATCCGATTTTGCCCAGGTAGGGCTCCAGGAACCGTGTCCCAAAAAACAAAATCATTTGGAGCTCTGGTGAATGGGAGCATGACAGGATAGCCGTGGAGCTCGGATAACAGCTCAGAGATCGGCATGGGCAGGGCCTTCTTGCATCCGATTTTGCCCAGGCAGGGCTCCAGGAACCGTGTCCCAAAAAACAAAATCATTTGGAGCTCTGGTGAATGGGCGCATGACAGGATAGCCGTGGAGCTCAGATAACAGCTCAGAGATCGGCATGGGCAGGGCCTTCTTGCATCCGATTTTGCCCAGGCAGGGCTCTAGGAACCGGGTCCCAAAAAGCAAAATCATTTGGAGCTCTGGTGAATGGGCGCGTGACATGATAGCCGTGGAGCTCGGATAACAGCTCAGAGATCGGCATGGGCAGGGCCTTCTTGCATCCGATTTTGCCCAGGCAGGGCTCTAGGAACCGGGTCCTAAAAAGCAAAATCATTTGGAGCTCTGGTGAATGGGCGCGTGACATGATAGCCGTGGAGCTCGGATAACAGCTCAGAGATCGGCATGGGCAGGGCCTTCTTGCATCCGATTTTGCCCAGGCAGGGCTCCAGGAACCGTGTCCCAAAAAACAAAATCATTTGGAGCTCTGGTGAATGGGCGCATGACAGGATAGCCGTGGAGCTCAGATAACAGCTCAGAGATCGGCATGGGCAGGGCCTTCTTGCATCCGATTTTGCCCAGGCAGGGCTCCAGGAACCGGTTCCCAAAAAGCAAAATCATTTGGAGCTCTGGCGAATGGGCGCGTGACGGGATAGCCTTGGAGCTCGGATAACAGCTCAGAGATCGGCATGGGCAGGGCCTTCTTGCATCCGATTTTGCCCAGGCAGGGCTCCAGGAACCGTGTCCCAAAAAACAAAATCATTTGGAGCTCTGGTGAATGGGCGCATGACAGGATAGCCGTGGAGCTCAGATAACAGCTCAGAGATCGGCATGGGCAGGGCCTTCTTGCATCCGATTTTGCCCAGGCAGGGCTCTAGGAACCGGGTCCCAAAATGCAAAATCATTTGGAGCTCTGGTGAATGGGCGCGTGACATGATAGCCGTGGAGCTCGGATAACAGCTCAGAGATCGGCATGGGCAGGGCCTTCTTGCATCCGATTTTGCCCAGGCAGGGCTCCAGGAACCGTGTCCCAAAAAACAAAATCATTTGGAGCTCTGGTGAATGGGCGCATGACAGGATAGCCGTGGAGCTCAGATAACAGCTCAGAGATCGGCATGGGCAGGGCCTTCTTGCATCCGATTTTGCCCAGGCAGGGCTCCAGGAACCGGGTCCCAAAAAGCAAAATCATTTGGAGCTCTGGCGAATGGGCGCGTGATGGGATAGCCTTGGAGCTCGGACAACAGCTCAGAGATCGGCATGGGCAGGGCCTTCTTGCATCCGATTTTGCCCAGGCAGGGCTCCAGGAACCGTGTCCCAAAAAACAAAATCATTTGGAGCTCTGGTGAATGGGCGCATGACAGGATAGCCGTGGAGCTCAGATAACAGCTCAGAGATCGGCATGGGCAGGGCCTTCATGCATCCGATTTTGCCCAGGCAGGGCTCCAGGAACCGTGTCCCAAAAAACAAAATCATTTGGAGCTCTGGTGAATGGGCGCATCCGATTTTGCCCAATCAGGGCTCCAGGAACCGGGTCCCAAAAAGCAAAATCATTTGGAGCTCTGGTGAATGGGCGCGTGACAGGATAGCCGTGGAGCTCGGATAACAGCTCAGAGATCGGCATGGGCAGGGCCTTCTTGCATCCGATTTTGCCCAGGCAGGGCTTCAGGAACCGGGTCCCAAAAAGCAAAATCATTTGGAGCTCTGGTGAATGGGCGCGTGACAGGATAGCCGTGGAGCTCGGATAATAGCTCAGAGATCGGCATGGGCAGGGCCTTCTTGCATCCGATTTTGCACAGGCAGGGCTCCAGGAACCGGGTCCCAAAAAGCAAAATCATTTGGAGCTCTGGTGAATGGGCGCGTGACAGGATAGCCGTGGAGCTCGGATAACAGCTCAGAGATCGGCATGGGCAGGGTCTTCTTGCATCCGATTTTGCCCAGGCAGGGCTCCAGGAACCGGGTCCCAAAAAGCAAAATCATTTGGAGCTCTGGTGAATGGGCGCGTGACAGGATAGCCGTGGAGCTCGGATAACAGCTCAGAGATCGGCATGGGCAGGGTCTTCTTGCATCCGATTTTGCCCAGGCAGGGCTCCAGGAACCGGGTCCCAAAAAGCAAAATCATTTGGAGCTCTGGTGAATGGGCGCGTGACAGGATAGCCGTGGAGCTCGGATAATAGCTCAGAGATCGGCATGGGCAGGGCCTTCTTGCATCCGATTTTGCCCAGGCAGGGCTCCAGGAACCGGGTCCCAAAAAGCAAAATCATTTGGAGCTCTGGTGAATGGGCGCGTGACATGATAGCCGTGGAGCTCGGATAACAGCTCAGAGATCGGCATGGGCAGGGCCTTCTTGCATCCGATTTTGCCCAGGCAGGGCTCCAGGAACCGTGTCCCAAAAAACAAAATCATTTGGAGCTCTGGTGAATGGGCGCATGACAGGATAGCCGTGGAGCTCAGATAACAGCTCAGAGATCGGCATGGGCAGGGCCTTCTTGCATCCGATTTTGCCCAGGCAGGGCTCTAGGAACCGGGTCCCAAAAAGCAAAATCATTTGGAGCTCTGGTGAATGGGCGCGTGTCATGATAGCCGTGGAGCTCGGATAACAGCTCAGAGATCGGCATGGGCAGGGCCTTCTTGCATCCGATTTTGCCCAGGCAGGGCTCTAGGAACCGGGTCCCAAAAAGCAAAATAATTTGGAGCTCTGGTGAATGGGCGCGTGACATGATAGCCGTGGAGCTCGGATAACAGCTCAGAGATCGGCATGGGCAGGGCCTTCTTGCATCCGATTTTGCCCAGGCAGGGCTCCAGGAACCGTGTCCCAAAAAACAAAATCATTTGGAGCTCTGGTGAATGGGCGCATGACAGGATAGCCGTGGAGCTCAGATAACAGCTCAGAGATCGGCATGGGCAGGGCCTTCTTGCATCCGATTTTGCCCAGGCAGGGCTCCAGGAACCGGGTCCCAAAAAGCAAAATCATTTGGAGCTCTGGTGAATGGGCGCATGACAGGATAGCCGTGGAGCTCAGATAACAGCTCAGAGATCGGCATGGGCAGGGCCTTCTTGCATCCGATTTTGCCCAGGCAGGGCTCCAGGAACCGGGTCCCAAAAAGCAAAATCATTTGGAGCTCTGGCGAATGGGCGCGTGACGGGATAGCCTTGGAGCTCGGATAACAGCTCAGAGATCGGCATGGGCAGGGCCTTCTTGCATCTGATTTTGCCCAGGCAGGGCTCCAGGAACCGTGTCCCAAAAAACAAAATCATTTGGAGCTCTGGTGAATGGGCGCATGACAGGATAGCCGTGGAGCTCAGATAACAGCTCAGAGATCGGCATGGGCAGGGCCTTCATGCATCCGATTTTGCCCAGGCAGGGCTCCAGGAACCGTGTCCCAAAAAACAAAATCATTTGGAGCTCTGGTGAATGGGCGCATCCGATTTTGCCCAATCAGGGCTCCAGGAACCGGGTTCCAAAAAGCAAAATCATTTGGAGCTCTGGTGAATGGGCGCGTGACAGGATAGCCGTGGAGCTCGGATAACAGCTCAGAGATCGGCATGGGCAGGGCCTTCTTGCATCCGATTTTGCCCAGGCAGGGCTTCAGGAACCGGGTCCCAAAAAGCAAAATCATTTGGAGCTCTGGTGAATGGGCGCGTGACAGGATAGCCGTGGAGCTCGGATAATAGCTCAGAGATCGGCATGGGCAGGGCCTTCTTGCATCCGATTTTGCCCAGGCAGGGCTCCAGGAACCGGGTCCCAAAAAGCAAAATCATTTGGAGCTCTGGTGAATGGGCGCGTGACAGGATAGCCGTGGAGCTCGGATAACAGCTCAGAGATCGGCATGGGCAGGGCCTTCTTGCATCCGCTTTTGCCCAGGCAGGGCTCCAGGAACTGTGTCCCAAAAAACAAAATCATTTGGAGCTCTGGTGAATGGGCGCATGACAGGATAGCCGTGGAGCTCAGAAAACAGCTCAGAGATCAGCATAGGCAGGGCCTTCTTGCATCCGATTTTGCCCAGGCAGGGCTCCAGGAACCGGGTCCTAAAAAGCAAAATCATTTGGAGCTCTGGTGAATGGGCGCGTGACAGGATAGCCGTGGAGCTCGGATAACAGCTCAGAGATCGGCATGGGCAGGGCCTTCTTGCATCCGCTTTTGCCCAGGCAGGGCTCCAGGAACCGTGTCCCAAAAAACAAAATCATTTGGAGCTCTGGTGAATGGGCGCATGACAGGATAGCCGTGGAGCTCAGAAAACAGCTCAGAGATCGGCATGGGCAGGGCCTTCTTGCATCCGATTTTGCCCAGTCAGGGCTCCAGGAACCGGGTCCCAAAAAGCAAAATCATTTGGAGCTCTGGTGAATGGGCGCGTGACAGGATAGCCGTGGAGCTCGGATAACAGCTCAGAGATCGGCATGGGCAGGGCCTTCTTGCATCCGATTTTGCCCAGGCAGGGCTCCAGGAACTGGGTCCCAAAAAGCAAAATCATTTGGAGCTCTGGTGAATGGGCGCGTGACAGGATAGCCGTGGAGCTTGGATAATAGCTCAGAGATCGGCATGGGCAGGGCCTTCTTGCATCCGATTTTGCCCAGGCAGGGCTCCAGGAACCGGGTCCCAAAAAGCAAAATCATTTGGAGCTCTGGTGAATGGGCGCGTGACAGGATAGCCGTGGAGCTCGGATAACAGCTCAGAGATCGGCATGGGCAGGGCCTTCTTGCATCCGATTTTGCCCAGGCAGGGCTTCAGGAACCGGGTCCCAAAAAGCAAAATCATTTGGAGCTCTGGTGAATGGGCGCGTGACAGGATAGTCGTGGAGCTCGGATAACAGCTCAGAGATCGGCATGGGCAGGGCCTTCTTGCATCCGATTTTGCCCAGGCAGGGCTCCAGGAACCGGGTCCCAAAAAGCAAAATCATTTGGAGCTCTGGTGAATGGGCGCGTGACAGGATAGCCGTGGAGCTCGGATAATAGCTCAGAGATCGGCATGGGCAGGGCCTTCTTGCATCCGATTTTGCCCAGGCAGGGCTCCAGGAACCGGGTCCCAAAAAGCAAAATCATTTGGAGCTCTGGTGAATGGGCGCGTGACAGGATAGCCGTGGAGCTTGGATAATAGCTCAGAGATCGGCATGGGCAGGGCCTTCTTGCACCCGATTTTGCCCAGGCAGGGCTCCAGGAACCGGGTCCCAAAAAGCAAAATCATTTGGAGCTCTGGTGAATGGGCGCGTGACAGGGTAGCCGTGGAGCTCGGATAACAGCTCAGAGATCGGCATGGGCAGGGCCTTCTTGCATCCGATTTTGCCCAGGCAGGGCTCCAGGAACCGGGTCCCAAAAAGCAAAATCATTTGGAGCTCTGGTGAATGGGCGCGTGACAGGAGAGCCGTGGAGCTCGGATAACAGCTCAGAGATCGGCATGGGCAGGGCCTTCTTGCACCCGATTTTGCCCAGGCAGGGCTCCAGGAACCGGGTCCCAAAAAGCAAAATCATTTGGAGCTCTGGTGAATGGGCGCGTGACAGGGTAGCCGTGGAGCTCGGATAACAGCTCAGAGATCGGCATGGGCAGGGCCTTCTTGCATCCGATTTTGCCCAGGCAGGGCTCCAGGAACCGGGTCCCAAAAAGCAAAATCATTTGGAGCTCTGGTGAATGGGCGCGTGACAGGATAGCCGTGGAGCTCGGATAACAGCGTGGGCAGGACCATCTCCCCTATGGTTCCTATTAACAGTCCGCGACTGGCGTCCGTTGGAGCCCGACGTACGGCCCGGGCACGTCTCCTTTTCCCCAGCAGGCAGCGCCCCCCGGCGGGCCAAATCGTGTACTGCAATTTGTGGAAGTCTGGCCGATGAGTGCGGTCTGGCACCCCTCGGGCCGGGACAGGCTTCCGGGAGCCTGGGGAAAATCGGAGCATGTGATGCAAAAGTGTCGCGCGCGCCACCCGACACGTGACTCTAGTAAGAACCACCTCTCCAAATGTGTAATAGAAAGCACGTGCTTGGGGCCTGGGACCTTGATTCACGGTGGGCGTGGTTAGACAGAATGGAGCTCGGATAACAGCTCAGAGATCGGCATGGGCAGGGCCTTCTTGCATCCGATTTTGCCCAGGTAGGGCTCCAGGAACCGTGTCCCAAAAAACAAAATCATTTGGAGCTCTGGTGAATGGGAGCATGACAGGATAGCTGTGGAGCTCGGATAACAGCTCAGAGATCGGCATGGGCAGGGCCTTCTTGCATCCGATTTTGCCCAGGCAGGGCTCCAGGAACCGGGTCCCAAAAAGCAAAATCATTTGGAGCTCTGGTGAATGGGTGCGTGACAGGATAGCCGTGGAGCTCGGATAACAGCTCAGAGATCGGCATGGGCAGGGCCTTCTTGCATCCGATTTTGCCCAGGCAGGGCTTCAGGAACCGGGTCCCAAAAAGCAAAATCATTTGGAGCTCTGGTGAATGGGCGCGTGACAGGATAGCCGTGGAGCTCGGATAACAGCTCAGAGATCGGTATGGGCAGGGCCTTCTTGCATCCGATTTTGCCCAGGCAGGGCTTCAGGAACCGGGTCCCAAAAAGCAAAATCATTTGGAGCTCTGGTGAATGGGCGCGTGACAGGATAGCCGTGGAGCTCGGATAACAGCTCAGAGATCGGCATGGGCAGGGCCTTCTTGCATCCGATTTTGCCCAGGCAGGGCTCCGGAACTGGGTCCCAAAAAGCAAAATCATTTGGAGCTCTGGTGAATGGGCGCGTGACAGGATAGCCGTGGAGCTTGGATAATAGCTCAGAGATCGGCATGGGCAGGGCCTTCTTGCATCCGATTTTGCCCAGGCAGGGCTCCAGGAACCGGGTCCCAAAAAGCAAAATCATTTGGAGCTCTGGTGAATGGGCGCGTGACAGGATAGCCGTGGAGCTCGGATAACAGCTCAGAGATCGGCATGGGCAGGGCCTTCTTGCATCCGATTTTGCCCAGGCAGGGCTTCAGGAACCGGGTCCGAAAAAGCAAAATCATTTGGAGCTCTGGTGAATGGGCGCGTGACAGGATAGCCGTGGAGCTCGGATAACAGCTCAGAGATCGGCATGGGCAGGGCCTTCTTGCATCCGATTTTGCCCAGGCAGGGCTCCAGGAACCGGGTCCCAAAAAGCAAAATCATTTGGAGCTCTGGTGAATGGGCGCGTGACAGGATAGCCGTGGAGCTCGGATAATAGCTCAGAGATCGGCATGGGCAGGGCCTTCTTGCATCCGATTTTGCCCAGGCAGGGCTCCAGGAACCGGGTCCCAAAAAGCAAAATCATTTGGAGCTCTGGTGAATGGGCGCGTGACAGGATAGCCGTGGAGCTTGGATAATAGCTCAGAGATCGGCATGGGCAGGGCCTTCTTGCATCCGATTTTGCCCAGGCAGGGCTCCAGGAACCGGGTCCCAAAAAGCAAAATCATTTGGAGCTCTGGTGAATGGGCGCGTGACAGGATAGCCGTGGAGCTCGGATAATAGCTCAGAGATCGGCATGGGCAGGGCCTTCTTGCACCCGATTTTGCCCAGGCAGGGCTCCAGGAACCGGGTCCCAAAAAGCAAAATCATTTGGAGCTCTGGTGAATGGGCGCGTGACAGGGTAGCCATGGAGCTTGGATAACAGCTCAGAGATCGGCATGGGCAGGGCCTTCTTGCATCCGATTTTGCCCAGGCAGGGCTCCAGGAACCGGGTCCCAAAAAGCAAAATCATTTGGAGCTCTGGTGAATGGGCGCGTGACAGGAGAGCCGTGGAGCTCGGATAACAGCTCAGAGATCGGCATGGGCAGGGCCTTCTTGCATCCGATTTTGCCCAGTCAGGGCTCCAGGAACCGGGTCCCAAAAAGCAAAATCATTTGGAGCTCTGGTGAATGGGCGCGTGACAGGATAGCCGTGGAGCTCGGATAACAGCGTGGGCAGGACCATCTCCCCTATGGTTCCTATTAACAGTCCGCGACGGGCGTCCGTTGGAGCCCGACGTACGGCCCGGGCACGTCTCCTTTTCCCCAGCAGGCAGCGCCCCCCGGCGGGCCAAATCGTGTACTGCAATTTGTGGAAGTCTGGCCGATGAGTGCGGTCTGGCACCCCTCGGGCCGGGACAGGCTTCCGGGAGCCTGGGGAAAATCGGAGCATATGATGCAAAAGTGTCGCGCGCGCCACCCAACACGTGACTCTAGTAAGAACCACCTCTCCAAATGTGTAATAGAAAGCACGTGCTTGGGGCCTGGGACCTTGATTCACGGTGGGCGGGGTTAGACAGAATGGAGCTCGGATAACAGCTCAGAGATCGGCATGGGCAGGGCCTTCTTGCATCCGATTTTGCCCAGGTAGGGCTCCAGGAACCGTGTCCCAAAAAACAAAAATAATTTGGAGCTCTGGTGAATGGGAGCATGACAGGATAGCTGTGTGGAGCTCGGATAACAGCTCAGAGATCGGCATGAGCAGGGCTTTCTTGCATCCGATTTTGCCCAGGCAGGGCTCCAGGAACCGGGTCCCAAAAAGCAAAATCATTTGGAGCTCTGGCGAATGGGCGCGTGACGGGATAGCCTTGGAGCTCGGATAACAGCTCAGAGATCGGCATGGGCAGGGCCTTCTTGCATCCGATTTTGCCCAGGCAGGGCTCCAGGAACCGTGTCCCAAAAAAAAAAATCATTTGGAGCTCTGGTGAATGGGCGCATGACAGGATAGCCGTGGAGCTCAGATAACAGCTCAGAGATCGGCATGGGCAGGGCCTTCTTGCATCCGATTTTGCCCAGGCAGGGCTCCAGGAACCGTGTCCCAAAAAACAAAATCATTTGGAGCTCTGGTGAATGGGCGCATCCGATTTTGCCCAGTCAGGGCTCCAGGAACCGGGTCCCAAAAAGCAAAATCATTTGGAGCTCTGGTGAATGGGCGCGTGACAGGATAGCCGTGGAGCTCGGATAACAGCTCAGAGATCGGCATGGGCAGGGCCTTCTTGCATCCGATTTTGCCCAGGCAGGGCTCCAGGAACCGGGTCCCAAAAGGCAAAATCATTTGGAGCTCTGGTGAATGGGCGCGTGACAGGATAGCCGTGGAGCTCGGATAACAGCTCAGAGATCGGCATGGGCAGGGCCTTCTTGCATCCGATTTTGCCCAGTCAGGGCTCCAGGAACCGGGTCCCAAAAAGCAAAATCATTTGGAGCTCTGGTGAATGGGCGCGTGACAGGATAGCCGTGGAGCTCGGATAACAGCTCAGAGATCGGCATGGGCAGGGCCTTCTTGCATCCGATTTTGCCCAGGCAGGGCTCTAGGAACCGGGTCCCAAAAAGCAAAATCATTTGGAGCTCTGGTGAATGGGCGCGTGACAGGATAGCCGTGGAGCTCGGATAACAGCTCAGAGATCGGCATGGGCAGGGCCTTCTTGCATCCGATTTTGCCCAGGCAGGGCTTCAGGAACCAGGTCATAAAAAGCAAAATCATTTGGAGCTCTGGTGAATGGGCGCGTGACAGGATAGCCGTGGAGCTTGGATAACAGCTCAGAGATCGGCATGGGCAGGGCCTTCATGCATCCGATTTTGCCCAGGCAGGGCTCCAGGAACCGTGTCCCAAAAAACAAAATCATTTGGAGCTCTGGTGAATGGGCGCATCCGATTTTGCCCAGTCAGGGCTCCAGGAACCGGGTCCCAAAAAGCAAAATCATTTGGAGCTCTGGTGAATGGGCGCGTGACAGGATAGCCGTGGAGCTCGGATAACAGCTCAGAGATCGGCATGGGCAGGGCCTTCTTGCATCCGATTTTGCCCAGGCAGGGCTCCAGGAACCGGGTCCCAAAAAGCAAAATCATTTGGAGCTCTGGTGAATGGGCGCGTGACAGGATAGCCGTGGAGCTCGGATAACAGCTCAGAGATCGGCATGGGCAGGGCCTTCTTGTATCCGATTTTGCCCAGTCAGGGCTCCAGGAACCGGGTCCCAAAAAGCAAAATCATTTGGAGCTCTGGTGAATGGGCGCGTGACAGGATAGCCGTGGAGCTCGGAGATCGGCATGGGCAGGGCCTTCTTGCATCCGATTTTGCCCAGGCAGGGCTCTAGGAACCGGGTCCCAAAAAGCAAAATCATTTGGAGCTCTGGTGAATGGGCGCGTGACAGGATAGCCGTGGAGCTCGGATAACAGCTCAGAGATCGGCATGGGCAGGGCCTTCTTGCATCCGATTTTGCCCAGGCAGGGCTCCAGGAACCAGGTCATAAAAAGCAAAATCATTTGGAGCTCTGGTGAATGGGTGCGTGACAAGATAGCCGTGGAGCTCGGATAACAGCTCAGAGATCGGCATGGGCAGGGCCTTCTTGCATCCGATTTTGCCCAGGCAGGGCTCCAGGAACCGGGTCCCAAAAAGCAAAATCATTTGGAGCTCTGGTGAATGGGTGCGTGACAAGATAGCCGTGGAGCTCGGATAACAGCTCAGAGATCGGCATGGGCAGGGCCTTCTTGCATCCGATTTTGCCCAGGCAGGGCTCCAGGAACCGGGTCCCAAAAAGCAAAATCATTTGGAGCTCTGGTGAATGGGCACGTGACAGGATAGCCGTGGAGCTCGGATAACAGCTCAGAGATCGGCATGGGCAGGGCCTTCTTGCATCCGATTTTGCCCAGGCAGGGCTCTAGGAACCAGGTCATAAAAAGCAAAATCATTTGGAGCTCTGGTGAATGGGCGCGTGACAGGATAGCCGTGGAGCTCGGATAACAGCTCAGAGATCGGCATGGGCAGGGCCTTCTTGCATCCGATTTTGCCCAGGCAGGGCTCCAGGAACCTGGTCCCAAAAAGCAAAATCATTTGGAGCTCTGGTGAATGGGCGCGTGACAGGATAGCCGTGGAGCTCGGATAACAGCTCAGAGATCGGCATGGGCAGGGCCTTCTTGCATCCGATTTTGCCCAGGCAGGGCTCAATGAACCGTGTCCCAAAAAGCAAAATCATTTGGAGCTCTGGTGAATGGGCGCGTGACATGATAGCCGTGGAGCTCGGATAACAGCTCAGAGATCGGCATGGGCAGGGCCTTCTTGCATCCGATTTTGCCCAGGCAGGGCTCCAGGAACCGGGTCCCAAAAAGCAAAATCATTTGGAGCTCTGGTGAATGGGCGCGTGATAGGATAGCCGTGGAGCTCGGATAACAGCTCAGAGATCGGCATGGGCAGGGCCTTCTTGCATCTGATTTTGCCCAGGCAGGGCTCTAGGAACCAGGTCATAAAAAGCAAAATCATTTGGAGCTCTGGTGAATGGGCGCGTGACAGTATAGTCGTGGAGCTCGGATAACAGCTCAGAGATCGGCATGGGCAGGGCCTTCTTGCATCCGATTTTGCCCAGGCAGGGCTCCAGGAACCGGGTCCCAAAAAGCAAAATCATTTGGAGCTCTGGTGAATGGGTGCGTGACAAGATAGCCGTGGAGCTCGGATAACAGCTCAGAGATCGGCATTAGCAGGGCCTTCTTGCATCCGATTTTGCCCAGGCAGGGCTCTAGGAACCAGGTCATAAAAAGCAAAATCATTTGGAGCTCTGGTGAATGGGCGCGTGACAGGATAGCCGTGGAGCTCGGATAACAGCTCAGAGATCGGCATGGGCAGGGCCTTCTTGCATCCGCTTTTGCCCAGGCAGGGCTCCAGGAACCGTGTCCCAAAAAACAAAATCATTTGGAGCTCTGGTGAATGGGCGCATGACAGGATAGCCGTGGAGCTCAGAAAACAGCTCAGAGATCGGCATGGGCAGGGCCTTCTTGCATCCGATTTTGCCCAGGCAGGGCTCCAGGAACCGGGTCCCAAAAAGCAAAATCATTTGGAGCTCTGGTGAATGGGCGCGTGACAGGATAGCCGTGGAGCTCGGATAACAGCTCAGAGATCGGCATGGGCAGGGTCTTCTTGCATCCGATTTTGCCCAGGCAGGGCTCCAGGAACCGGGTCCCAAAAAGCAAAATCATTTGGAGCTCTGGTGAATGGGCGCGTGACAGGATAGCCGTGGAGCTCGGATAACAGCTCAGAGATCGGCATGGGCAGGGCCTTCTTGCATCCGATTTTGCCCAGGTAGGGCTCCAGGAACCGTGTCCCAAAAAACAAAATCATTTGGAGCTCTGGTGAATGGGAGCATGACAGGATAGCCGTGGAGCTCGGATAACAGCTCAGAGATCGGCATGGGCAGGGCCTTCTTGCATCCGATTTTGCCCAGGCAGGGCTCCAGGAACCGTGTCCCAAAAAACAAAATCATTTGGAGCTCTGGTGAATGGGCGCATGACAGGATAGCCGTGGAGCTCAGATAACAGCTCAGAGATCGGCATGGGCAGGGCCTTCTTGCATCCGATTTTGCCCAGGCAGGGCTCCAGGAACCGGGTCCCAAAAAGCAAAATCATTTGGAGCTCTGGCGAATGGGCGCGTGACGGGATAGCCTTGGAGCTCGGATAACAGCTCAGAGATCGGCATGGGCAGGGCCTTCTTGCATCCGATTTTGCCCAGGCAGGGCTCCAGGAACCGTGTCCCAAAAAACAAAATCATTTGGAGCTCTGGTGAATGGGCGCATGACAGGATAGCCGTGGAGCTCAGATAACAGCTCAGAGATCGGCATGGGCCTTCTTGCATCCGATTTTGCCCAGGCAGGGCTCCAGGAACCGTGTCCCAAAAAGCAAAATCATTTGGAGCTCTGGTGAATGGGCGCATGACAGGATAGCCGTGGAGCTCAGATAACAGCTCAGAGATCGGCATGGGCAGGGCCTTCATGCATCCGATTTTGCCCAGGCAGGGCTCCAGGAACCGTGTCCCAAAAAGCAAAATCATTTGGAGCTCTGGTGAATGGGCGCGTGACAGGATAGCCGTGGAGCTCGGATAACAGCTCAGAGATCGGCATGGGCAGGGCCTTCTTGCATCCGATTTTGCCCAGGCAGGGCTTCAGGAACCGGGTCCCAAAAAGCAAAATCATTTGGAGCTCTGGTGAATGGGCGCGTGACAGGATAGCCGTGGAGCTCGGATAACAGCTCAGAGATCGGCATGGGCAGGGCCTTCTTGCATCCGATTTTGCCCAGGCAGGGCTCCAGGAACCGGGTCCCAAAAAGCAAAATCATTTGGAGCTCTGGTGAATGGGCGCGTGACAGGATAGCCGTGGAGCTCGGATAATAGCTCAGAGATCGGCATGGGCAGGGCCTTCTTGCATCCGATTTTGCCCAGGCAGGGCTCCAGGAACAGGGTCCCAAAAAGCAAAATCATTTGGAGCTCTGGTGAATGGGCGCGTGACAGGATAGCCGTGGAGCTCGGATAATAGCTCAGAGATCGGCATGGGCAGGGCCTTCTTGCACCCGATTTTGCCCAGGCAGGGCTCCAGGAACCGGGTCCCAAAAAGCAAAATCATTTGGAGCTCTGGTGAATGGGCGCGTGACAGGGTAGCCGTGGAGCTCGGATAACAGCTCAGAGATCGGCATGGGCAGGGCCTTCTTGCATCCGATTTTGCCCAGGCAGGGCTCCAGGAACCGGGTCCCAAAAAGCAAAATCATTTGGAGCTCTGGTGAATGGGCGCGTGACAGGAGAGCCGTGGAGCTCGGATAACAGCTCAGAGATCGGCATGGGCAGGGCCTTCTTGCATCCGATTTTGCACAGTCAGGGCTCCAGGAACCGGGTCCCAAAAAGCAAAATCATTTGGAGCTCTGGTGAATGGGCGCGTGACAGGATAGCCGTGGAGCTCAGAAAACAGCTCAGAGATCGGCATGGGCAGGGCCTTCTTGCATCCGATTTTGCCCAGGCAGGGCTCCAGGAACCGGGTCCCAAAAAGCAAAATCATTTGGAGCTCTGGTGAATGGGCGCGTGACAGGATAGCCGTGGAGCTCGGATAACAGCTCAGAGATCGGCATGGGCAGGGCCTTCTTGCATCCGATTTTGCCCAGTCAGGGCTCTAGGAACCGGGTCCCAAAAAGCAAAATCATTTGGAGCTCTGGTGAATGGGCGCGTGACGGGATAGCCTTGGAGCTCGGATAACTGCTCAGAGATCGGCATGGGCAGGGCCTTCTTGCATCCGATTTTGCCCAGGCAGGGCTCCAGGAACCGGGTCCCAAAAAGCAAAATCATTTGGAGCTCTGGTGAATGGGCGCATCCGATTTTGCCCAGTCAGGGCTCCAGGAACCGGGTCCCAAAAAGCAAAATCATTTGGAGCTCTGGTGAATAGGCGCGTGACAGGATAGCCGTGGAGCTCGGATAACAGCTCAGAGATCGGCATGGGCAGGGCCTTCTTGCATCCGATTTTGCCCAGGCAGGGCTCCAGGAACCGGGTCCCAAAAGGCAAAATCATTTGGAGCTCTGGTGAATGGGCGCGTGACAGGATAGCCGTGGAGCTCGGATAACAGCTCAGAGATCGGCATGGGCAGGGCCTTCTTGCATCCGATTTTGCCCAGTCAGGGCTCCAGGAACCGGGTCCCAAAAAGCAAAATCATTTGGAGCTCTGGTGAATGGGCGCGTGACAGGATAGCCGTGGAGCTCGGATAACAGCTCAGAGATCGGCATGGGCAGGGCCTTCTTGCATCCGATTTTGCCCAGGCAGGGCTCTAGGAACCGGGTCCCAAAAAGCAAAATAATTTGGAGCTCTGGTGAATGGGCGCGTGACAGGATAGCCGTGGAGCTCGGATAACAGCTCAGAGATCGGCATGGGCAGGGCCTTCTTGCATCCGATTTTGCCCAGGCAGGGCTCCAGGAACCGTGTCCCAAAAAACAAAATCATTTGGAGCTCTGGTGAATGGGCGCATCCGATTTTGCCCAGTCAGGGCTCCAGGAACCGGGTCCCAAAAAGCAAAATCATTTGGAGCTCTGGTGAATGGGCGCGTGACAGGATAGCCGTGGAGCTCGGATAACAGCTCAGAGATCGGCATGGGCAGGGCCTTCTTGCATCCGATTTTGCCCAGGCAGGGCTCCAGGAACCGGGTCCCAAAAAGCAAAATCATTTGGAGCTCTGGTGAATGGGCGCGTGACAGGATAGCCGTGGAGCTCGGATAACAGCTCAGAGATCGGCATGGGCAGGGCCTTCTTGTATCCGATTTTGCCCAGTCAGGGCTCCAGGAACCGGGTCCCAAAAAGCAAAATCATTTGGAGCTCTGGTGAATGGGCGCGTGACAGGATAGCCGTGGAGCTCGGATAACAGCTCAGAGATCGGCATGGGCAGGGCCTTCTTGCATCCGATTTTGCCCAGGCAGGGCTCTAGGAACCGGGTCCCAAAAAGCAAAATCATTTGGAGCTCTGGTGAATGGGCGCGTGACAGGATAGCCGTGGAGCTCGGATAACAGCTCAGAGATCGGCATGGGCAGGGCCTTCTTGCATCCGATTTTGCCCAGGCAGGGCTCCAGGAACCAGGTCATAAAAAGCAAAATCATTTGGTGCTCTGGTGAATGGGCGCGTGACAGGATAGCCGTGGAGCTCGGATAACAGCTCAGAGATTGGCATGGGCAGGGCCTTCTTGCATCCGATTTTGCCCAGGCAGGGCTCCAGGAACCGGGTCCCAAAAAGCGAAATCATTTGGAGCTCTGGTGAATGGGCGCGTGACAGGATAGCCGTGGAGCTCGGATAACAGCTCAGAGATCGGCATGGGCAGGGCCTTCTTGCATCCGATTTTGCCCAGGCAGGGCTCTTGGAACCAGGTCATAAAAAGCAAAATCATTTGGAGCTCTGGTGAATGGGCGCGTGACAGGATAGCCGTGGAGCTCGGATAACAGCTCAGAGATCGGCATGGGCAGGGCCTTCTTGCATCCGATTTTGCCCAGGCAGGGCTCCAGGAACCGGGTCCCAAAAAGCAAAATCATTTGGAGCTCTGGTGAATGGGCGCGTGACAGGATAGCCGTGGAGCTCGGATAACAGCTCAGAGATCGGCATGGGCAGGGCCTTCTTGCATCCGATTTTGCACAGGCAAGGCTCCAGGAACCGGGTCATAAAAAGCAAAATCATTTGGAGCTCAGGTGAATGGGCGCGTGACAGGATAGCCGTGGAGCTCGGATAACAGCTCAGAGATCGGCATGGGCAGGGCCTTCTTGCATCCGATTTTGCCCAGGCAGGGCTCCAGGAACCGGGTCCCAAAAAGCAAAATCATTTGGAGCTCTGGTGAATGGGCGCGTGACAGGATAGCCGTGGAGCTCGGATAACAGCTCAGAGATCGGCATGGGCAGGGCCTTCTTGCATCCGATTTTGCCCAGGCAGGGCTCAATGAACCGTGTTCCAAAAAGCAAAATCATTTGGAGCTCTGGTGAATGGGCGCGTGACAGGATAGCCGTGGAGCTCGGATAACAGCTCAGAGATCGGCATGGGCAGGGCCTTCTTGCATCCGATTTTGCCCAGTCAGGGCTCCAGGAACCGGGTCCCAAAAAGCAAAATCATTTGGAGCTCTGGTGAATGGGCGCGTGACAGGATAGCCGTGGAGCTCGGATAACAGCTCAGAGATCGGCATGGGCAGGGCCTTCTTGCATCCGATTTTGCCCAGGCAGGGCTCCAGGAACCAGGTCCCAAAAAGCAAAATCATTTGGAGCTCTGGTGAATGGGCGCGTGACAGGATAGCCGTGGAGCTCGGATAACAGCTCAGAGATCGGCATGGGCAGGGCCTTCTTGCATCCGATTTTGCCCAGTCAGGGCTCTAGGAACCGGGTCCCAAAAAGCAAAATCATTTGGAGCTCTGGTGAATGGGCGCGTGACGGGATAGCCTTGGAGCTCGGATAACTGCTCAGAGATCGGCATGGGCAGGGCCTTCTTGCATCCGATTTTGCCCAGTCAGGGCTCCAGGAACCGGGTCCCAAAAAGCAAAATTATTTGGAGCTCTGGTGAATGGGCGCGTGACAGGATAGCCGTGGAGCTCGGATAACAGCTCAGAGATCGGCATGGGCAGGGCCTTCTTGCATCCGATTTTGCACAGGCAAGGCTCCAGGAACCGGGTCATAAAAAGCAAAATCATTTGGAGCTCAGGTGAATGGGCGCGTGACAGGATAGCCGTGGAGCTCGGATAACAGCTCAGAGATCGGCATGGGCAGGGCCTTCTTGCATCCGATTTTGCCCAGGCAGGGCTCCAGGAACCGGGTCCCAAAAAGCGAAATCATTTGGAGCTCTGGTGAATGGGCGCGTGACATGATAGCCGTGGAGCTCGGATAACAGCTCAGAGATCGGCATGGGCAGGGCCTTCTTGCATCCGATTTTGCCCAGGCAGGGCTCAATGAACCGTGTCCCAAAAAGCAAAATCATTTGGAGCACTGGTGAATGGGCGCGTGACAGGATAGCCGTGGAGATCGGATAACAGCTCAGAGATCGGCATGGGCAGGGCCTTCTTGCATCCGATTTTGCCCAGGCAGGGATCTAGGAACCGGGTCCCAAAAAGCAAAATCATTTGGAGCTCTGGTGAATGGGAATAATTAATTAGTATAGCTAAATTGTAGAATTATTTCTTTGTATACTTCAATCAAGAAAATGAGACAAACCAGTAACAATCAATACTACTCTGTCCAATTAAGATGGGGTTTCATATTGATTAGACATGACCTTTGCTTTTTTGGACGAAGTGCCTATGTTGTAGTTATTTAAGGTATCAACAGAGTAGTAGCTGATGATACAATCGCTTGGTGAATGGGCGCGTGACAGGATAGCCGTGGAGCTCGGATAACAGCTCAGAGATCGGCATGGGCAGGGCCTTCTTGCATCCGATTTTGCCCAGTCAGGGCTCCAGGAACCGGGTCCCAAAAAGCAAAATCATTTGGAGCTCTGGTGAATGGGCGCGTGACAGGATAGCCGTGGAGCTTGGATAACAGCTCAGAGATCGGCATGGGCAGGGCCTTCTTGCATCCGATTTTGCCCAGGCAGGGCTCCAGGAACCGGGTCCCAAAAAGCAAAATCATTTGGAGCTCTGGTGAATGGGCGCGAGACAGGAGAGCCGTGGAGCTCGGATAACAGCTCAGAGATCGGCATGGGCAGGGCCTTCTTGCATCCGATTTTGCCCTCTCAGGGCTCCAGGAACCGGGTCCCAAAAAGCAAAATCATTTGGAGCTCTGGTGAATGGGCGCGTGACAGGATAGCCGTGGAGCTCGGATAACAGCGTGGGCAGGACCATCTCCCCTATGGTTCCTATTAACAGTCCGCGATGGGCGTCCGTTGGAGCCCGAAGTACGGCCCGGGCACGTCTCCTTTTCCCCAGCAGGCAGCGCCCCCCGGCGGGCCAAATCGTGTACTGCAATTTGTGGAAGCCTGGCCGATGAGTGCGGTCTGGCACCCCTCGGGCCGGGACAGGCTTCCGGGAGCCTGGGGAAAATCGGAGCATGTGATGCAAAAGTGTCGCGCGCGCCACCCGACACGTGACTCTAGTAAGAACCACCTCTCCAAATGTGTAATAGAAAGCACGTGCTGGGGCCTGGGACCTTGATTCACGGTGGGCATGGTTAGACAGAATGGAGCTCGGATAACAGCTCAGAGATCGGCATGGGCAGGGCCTTCTTGCATCCGATTTTGCCCAGGTAGGGCTCCAGGAACCGTGTTCCAAAAAACAAAATCATTTGGAGCTCTGGTGAATGGGAGCATGACAGGATAGCCGTGGAGCTCGGATAACAGCTCAGAGATCGGCATGGGCAGGGCCTTCTTGCATCCGATTTTGCCCAGGCAGGGCTCCAGGAACCGGGTCCCAAAAAGCAAAATCATTTGGAGCTCTGGCGAATGGGCGCGTGACAGGATAGCCTTGGAGCTCGGATAATAGCTCAGAGATCGGCATGGGCAGGGCCTTCTTGCATCCGATTTTGCCCAGGCAGGGCTCCAGGAACCGTGTCCCAAAAAACAAAATCATTTGGAGCTCTGGTGAATGGGCGCATGACAGGATAGCCGTGGAGCTCAGATAACAGCTCAGAGATCGTCATGGGCAGGGCCTTCTTGCATCCGATTTTGCCCAGGCAGGGCTCCAGGAACCGTGTCCCAAAAAGCAAAATCATTTGGAGCTCTGGTGAATGGGCGCGCATGACAGGATAGCCGTGGAGCTCAGATAACAGCTCAGAGATCGGCATGGACAGGGCCTTCTTGCATCCGATTTTGCCCAGGCAGGGCTCCAGGAACCGTGTCCCAAAAAGCTAAATCATTTGGAGCTCTGGTGAATGGGCGCGTGACAGGATAGCCGTGAAGCTCGGATAACAGCTCAGAGATCGGCATGGGCAGGGCCTTCTTGCATCCGATTTTGCACAGGCAGGGCTTCAGGAACCGGGTCCCAAAAAACAAAATCATTTGGAGCTCTGGTGAATGGGCGCGTGACAGGATAGCTGTGGAGCTCAGAGATCGGCATGGGCAGGGCTTTCTTGCATCCGATTTTGCCCAGGCAGGGCTCCAGGAACCGGGTCCCAAAAAGCTAAATCATTTGGAGCTCTGGTGAATGGGCGCGTGACAGGATAGCCGTGAAGCTCGGATAACATCTCAGAGATCGGCATGGGCAGGGCCTTCTTGCATCCGATTTTGCCCAGGCAGGGCTCCAGGAACCGTTACCCAAAAAACAAAATCATTTGGAGCTCTGGTGAATGGGCGCATCCGATTTTGCCCAGGCAGGGCTCCAGGAACCGGGTCCCAAAAAGCAAAATCATTTGGAGCTCTGGTGAATGGGCGCGTGACAGGATAGCCGTGGAGCTCGGATAACAGCTCAGAGATCGGCATGGGCAGGGCCTTCTTGCATCCGATTTTGCCCAGGCAGGGCTCCAGGAACCGGGTCCCAAAAAGCAAAATCATTTGGAGCTCTGGTGAATGGGCGCGTGACAGGATAGCCGTGGAGCTCGGATAACAGCTCAGAGATCGGCATGGGCAGGGCCTTCTTGCATCCGATTTTGCCCAGGCAGGGCTCCAGGAACCGGGTCCCAAAAAGCAAAATCATTTGGAGCTCTGGTGAATGGGCGCGTGACAGGATAGCCGTGGAGCTCGGATAATAGCTCAGAGATCGGCATGGGCAGGGCCTTCTTGCATCCGATTTTGCCCAGGCAGGGCTCCAGGAACCGTGTCCCAAAAAACAAAATCATTTGGAGCTCTGGTGAATGGGCGCATGACAGGATAGCCGTGGAGCTCGGATAACAGCTCAGAGATCGGCATGGGCAGGGCCTTCTTGCATCCGATTTTGCACAGGCAGGGCTCCAGGAACCGGGTCATAAAAAGCAAAATCATTTGGAGCTCTGGTGAATGGGCGCGTGACAGGATAGCCGTGGAGCTCGGATAACAGCTCAGAGATCGGCATGGGCAGGGCCTTCTTGCATCCGATTTTGCCCAGGCAGGGCTCCAGGAACCGGGTCCCAAAAAGCAAAATCATTTGGAGCTCTGGTGAATGGGCGCGTGACAGGATAGCCGTGGAGCTCGGATAACAGCTCAGGGATCGGCATGGGCAGGGCCTTCTTGCATCCGATTTTGCCCAGGCAGGGCTCCAGGAACCGGGTCCCAAAAAGCAAAATCATTTGAAAGTCTGGTGAATGGGCGCGTGACAGGATAGCCGTGGAGCTCGGATAACAGCTCAGAGATCGGCATGGGCAGGGCCTTCTTGCATCCGATTTTGCCCAGGCAGGGCTCAATGAACCGTGTCCCAAAAAGCAAAATCATTTGGAGCTCTGGTGAATGGGCGCGTGACAGGATAGCCGTGGAGATCGGATAACAGCTCAGAGATCGGCATGGGCAGGGCCTTCTTGCATCCGATTTTGCCCAGGCAGGGCTCCAGGAACCGGGTCCCAAAAAGCAAAATCATTTGGAGCTCTGGTGAATGGGCGCGTGACATGATAGCCGTGGAGCTCGGATAACAGCTCAGAGATCGGCATGGGCAGGGTCTTCTTGCATCCGATTTTGCCCAGGCAGGGCTCCAGGAACCGTGTCCCAAAAAACAAAATCATTTGGAGCTCTGGTGAATGGGCGCGTGACAGGATAGCCGTGGAGCTCGGATAACAGCTCAGAGATCGGCATGGGCAGGGCCTTCTTGCATCCGATTTTGCCCAGTCAGGGCTCCAGGAACCGGGTCCCAAAAAGCAAAATCATTTGGAGCTCTGGTGAATGGGCGCGTGACAGGATAGCCGTGGAGCTCGGATAACAGCTCAGAGATCGGCATGGGCAGGGCCTTCTTGCATCCGATTTTTTCCCAGGCAGGGCTCCAGGAACCGGGTCCCAAAAAGCAAAATCATTTGGAGCTCTGGTGAATGGGCGCGTGACATGATAGCCGTGGAGCTCGGATAACAGCTCAGAGATCGGCATGGGCAGGGTCTTCTTGCATCCGATTTTGCCCAGGCAGGGCTCTAGGAACCGGGTCCCAAAAAGCAAAATCATTTGGAGCTCTGGTGAATGGGCGCGTGACGGGATAGCCTTGGAGCTCGGATAACTGCTCAGAGATCGGCATGGGCAGGGCCTTCTTGCATCCGATTTTGCCCAGGCAGGGCTCTAGGAACCGGGTCCCAAAAAGCAAAATCATTTGGAGCTCTGGTGAATGGGCGCGTGACATGATAGCCGTGGAGCTCGGATAACAGCTCAGAGATCGGCATGGGCAGGGTCTTCTTGCATCCGATTTTGCCCAGGCAGGGCTCCAGGAACCGTGTCCCAAAAAACAAAATCATTTGGAGCTCTGGTGAATGGGCGCGTGACAGGATAGCCGTGGAGCTCGGATAACAGCTCAGAGATCGGCATGGGCAGGGCCTTCTTGCATCCGATTTTGCCCAGGCAGGGCTCTAGGAACCAGGTCATAAAAAGCAAAATCATTTGGAGCTCTGGTGAATGGGCGCGTGACAGGATAGCCGTGGAGCTCGGATAACAGCTCAGAGATCGGCATGGGCAGGGCCTTCTTGCATCCGATTTTGCACAGGCAGGGCTTCAGGAACCGGGTCCCAAAAAGCAAAATCATTTGGAGCTCTGGTGAATGGGCGCGTGACAGGATAGCCGTGGAGCTCGGATAACAGCTCAGAGATCGGCATGGGCAGGGCCTTCTTGCATCCGATTTTGCCCAGGCAGGGCTCTAGGAACCGGGTCCCAAAAAACAAAATCATTTGAAGCTCTGGTGAATGGGCGCGTGACAGGATAGCCGTGGAGCTCGGATAACAGCTCAGAGATCGGCATGGGCAGGGCCTTCTTGCATCCGATTTTGCCCAGGCAGGGCTCTAGGAACCAGGTCATAAAAAGCAAAATCATTTGGAGCTCTGGTGAATGGGCGCGTGACAGGATAGCCGTGGAGCTCGGATAACAGCTCAGAGATCGGCATGGGCAGGGCCTTCTTGCATCTGATTTTGCCCAGGCAGGGCTCCAGGAACCGGGTCCCAAAAAGCAAAATCATTTGGAGCTCTGGTGAATGGGCGCGTGACAGGATAGCCGTGGAGCTCGGATAACAGCTCAGAGATCGGCATGGGCAGGGCCTTCTTGCATCCGATTTTGCCCAGGCAGGGCTTCAGGAACCGGGTCCCAAAAAGCAAAATCATTTGGAGCTCTGGTGAATGGGCGCGTGACAGGATAGCCGTGGAGCTCGGATAACAGCTCAGAGATCGGTATGGGCAGGGCCTTCTTGCATCCGATTTTGCCCAGGCAGGGCTTCAGGAACCGGGTCCCAAAAAGCAAAATCATTTGGAGCTCTGGTGAATGGGCGCGTGACAGGATAGCCGTGGAGCTCGGATAACAGCTCAGAGATCGGCATGGGCAGGGCCTTCTTGCATCCGATTTTGCCCAGGCAGGGCTCCAGGAACCGGGTCCCAAAAAGCAAAATCATTTGGAGCTCTGGTGAATGGGCGCGTGACAGGATAGTCGTGGAGCTCGGATAACAGCTCAGAGATCGGCATGGGCAGGGCCTTCTTGCATCCGATTTTGCCCAGGCAGGGCTCCAGGAACCGGGTCCCAAAAAGCAAAATCATTTGGAGCTCTGGTGAATGGGCGCGTGACAGGAGAGCCGTGGAGCTCGGATAACAGCTCAGAGATCGGCATGGGCAGGGCCTTCTTGCATCCGATTTTGCCCAGGCAGGGCTCCAGGAACCGGGTCCCAAAAAGCAAAATCATTTGGAGCTCTGGTGAATGGGCGCGTGACAGGATAGCCGTGGAGCTCGGATAACAGCTCAGAGATCGGCATGGGCAGGGCCTTCTTGCATCTGATTTTGCCCAGTCAGGGCTCCAGGAACTGGGTCCCAAAAAGCAAAATCATTTGGAGCTCTGGTGAATGGGCGCGTGACAGGATAGCCGTGATGCTCGGATAACAGCTCAGAGATCGGCATGGGCATGGCCTTCTTGCATCCGATTTTGCCCAGGCAGGGCTCCAGGAACCGGGTCCCAAAAAGCAAAATCATTTGGAGCTCTGGTGAATGGGAATAATTAATTAGTATAGCTAAATTGAAGAATTATTTCTTTGTATACTTCAATCAAGAAAATGAGACAAACCAGTAACAATCAATACTACTCTGTCCAATTAAGATGGAGTTTCATATTGATTAGACATGACCTTTGCTTTTTTGGACGAAGTGCCTATGTTGTAGTTATTTAAGGTATCAACAGAGTAGTAGCTGATGATACAATAGCTTGGTGAATGGGCACGTGACAGGATAGCCGTGGAGCTCGGATAACAGCTCAGAGATCGGCATGGGCAGGGCCTTCTTGCATCCGATTTTGCCAAGGCAGGGCTCCAGGAACCGGGTCCCAAAAAGCAAAATCATTTGGAGCTCTGGTGAATGGGCGCGTGACAGGATAGCCGTGGAGCTCGGATAACAGCTCAGGGATCGGCATGGGCAGGGCCTTCTTGCATCCGATTTTGCCCAGGCAGGGCTCCAGGAACCGGGTCCCAAAAAGCAAAATCATTTGAAAGTCTGGTGAATGGGCGCGTGACAGGATAGCCGTGGAGCTCGGATAACAGCTCAGAGATCGGCATGGGCAGGGCCTTCTTGCATCCGATTTTGCCCAGGCAGGGCTCAATGAACCGTGTCCCAAAAAGCAAAATCATTTGGAGCTCTGGTGAATGGGCGCGTGACAGGATAGCCGTGGAGATCGGATAACAGCTCAGAGATCGGCATGGGCAGGGCCTTCTTGCATCCGATTTTGCCCAGGCAGGGCTCTAGGAACCGGGTCCCAAAAAGCAAAATCATTTGGAGCTCTGGTGAATGGGCGCGTGACAGGATAGCCGTGGAGCTCGGATAACAGCTCAGAGATCGGCATGGGCAGGGCCTTCTTGCATCCGATTTTGCCCAGTCAGGGCTCCAGGAACCGGGTCCCAAAAAGCAAAATCATTTGGAGCTCTGGTGAATGGGCGCGTGACATGATAGCCGTGGAGCTCGGATAACAGCTCAGAGATCGGCATGGGCAGGGTCTTCTTGCATCCGATTTTGCCCAGGCAGGGCTCCAGGAACCGTGTCCCAAAAAACAAAATCATTTGGAGCTCTGGTGAATGGGCGCGTGACAGGATAGCCGTGGAGCTCGGATAACAGCTCAGAGATCGGCATGGGCAGGGCCTTCTTGCATCCGATTTTGCCCAGTCAGGGCTCCAGGAACCGGGTCCCAAAAAGCAAAATCATTTGGAGCTCTGGTGAATGGGCGCGTGACAGGATAGCCGTGGAGCTCGGATAACAGCTCAGAGATCGGCATGGGCAGGGCCTTCTTGCATCCGATTTTTTCCCAGGCAGGGCTCCAGGAACCGGGTCCCAAAAAGCAAAATCATTTGGAGCTCTGGTGAATGGGCGCGTGACATGATAGCCGTGGAGCTCGGATAACAGCTCAGAGATCGGCATGGGCAGGGTCTTCTTGCATCCGATTTTGCCCAGGCAGGGCTCTAGGAACCGGGTCCCAAAAAGCAAAATCATTTGGAGCTCTGGTGAATGGGCGCGTGACGGGATAGCCTTGGAGCTCGGATAACTGCTCAGAGATCGGCATGGGCAGGGCCTTCTTGCATCCGATTTTGCCCAGGCAGGGCTCTAGGAACCGGGTCCCAAAAAGCAAAATCATTTGGAGCTCTGGTGAATGGGCGCGTGACATGATAGCCGTGGAGCTCGGATAACAGCTCAGAGATCGGCATGGGCAGGGTCTTCTTGCATCCGATTTTGCCCAGGCAGGGCTTCAGGAACCGGGTCCCAAAAAGCAAAATCATTTGGAGCTCTGGTGAATGGGCGCGTGACAGGATAGCCGTGGAGCTCGGATAACAGCTCAGAGATCGGTATGGGCAGGGCCTTCTTGCATCCGATTTTGCCCAGGCAGGGCTTCAGGAACCGGGTCCCAAAAAGCAAAATCATTTGGAGCTCTGGTGAATGGGCGCGTGACAGGATAGCCGTGGAGCTCGGATAACAGCTCAGAGATCGGCATGGGCAGGGCCTTCTTGCATCCGATTTTGCCCAGGCAGGGCTCCAGGAACCGGGTCCCAAAAAGCAAAATCATTTGGAGCTCTGGTGAATGGGCGCGTGACAGGATAGTCGTGGAGCTCGGATAACAGCTCAGAGATCGGCATGGGCAGGGCCTTCTTGCATCCGATTTTGCCCAGGCAGGGCTCCAGGAACCGGGTCCCAAAAAGCAAAATCATTTGGAGCTCTGGTGAATGGGCGCGTGACAGGAGAGCCGTGGAGCTCGGATAACAGCTCAGAGATCGGCATGGGCAGGGCCTTCTTGCATCCGATTTTGCCCAGGCAGGGCTCCAGGAACCGGGTCCCAAAAAGCAAAATCATTTGGAGCTCTGGTGAATGGGCGCGTGACAGGATAGCCGTGGAGCTCGGATAACAGCTCAGAGATCGGCATGGGCAGGGCCTTCTTGCATCTGATTTTGCCCAGTCAGGGCTCCAGGAACTGGGTCCCAAAAAGCAAAATCATTTGGAGCTCTGGTGAATGGGCGCGTGACAGGATAGCCGTGATGCTCGGATAACAGCTCAGAGATCGGCATGGGCATGGCCTTCTTGCATCCGATTTTGCCCAGGCAGGGCTCCAGGAACCGGGTCCCAAAAAGCAAAATCATTTGGAGCTCTGGTGAATGGGAATAATTAATTAGTATAGCTAAATTGAAGAATTATTTCTTTGTATACTTCAATCAAGAAAATGAGACAAACCAGTAACAATCAATACTACTCTGTCCAATTAAGATGGGGTTTCATATTGATTAGACATGACCTTTGCTTTTTTGGACGAAGTGCCTATGTTGTAGTTATTTAAGGTATCAACAGAGTAGTAGCTGATGATACAATAGCTTGGTGAATGGGCGCGTGACAGGATAGCCGTGGAGCTCGGATAACAGCTCAGAGATCGGCATGGGCAGGGCCTTCTTGCATCCGATTTTGCCCAGGCAGGGCTCTAGGAACCAGGTCATAAAAAGCAAAATCATTTGGAGCTCTGGTGAATGGGCGCGTGACAGGATAGCCGTGGAGCTCGGATAACAGCTCAGAGATCGGCATGGGCAGGGCCTTCTTGCATCTGATTTTGCCCAGGCAGGGCTCCAGGAACCGGGTCCCAAAAAGCAAAATCATTTGGAGCTCTGGTGAATGGGCGCGTGACAGGATAGCCGTGGAGCTCGGATAACAGCTCAGAGATCGGCATGGGCAGGGCCTTCTTGCATCCGATTTTGCCCAGGCAGGGCTCCAGGAACCGGGTCCCAAAAAGCAAAATCATTTGGAGCTCTGGTGAATGGGTGCGTGACAGGATAGCCATGGAGCTCGGATAACAGCTCAGAGATCGGCATGGGCAGGGCCTTCTTGCATCCGATTTTGCCCAGGCAGGGCTCTAGGAACCAGGTCATAAAAAGCAAAATCATTTGGAGCTCTGGTGAATGGGCGCGTGACAGGATAGCCGTGGAGCTCGGATAACAGCTCAGAGATCGGCATGGGCAGGGCCTTCTTGCATCTGATTTTGCCCAGTCAGGGCTCCAGGAACTGGGTCCCAAAAAGCAAAATCATTTGGAGCTCTGGTGAATGGGCGCGTGACAGGATAGCCGTGATGCTCGGATAACAGCTCAGAGATCGGCATGGGCATGGCCTTCTTGCATCCGATTTTGCCCAGGCAGGGCTCCAGGAACCGGGTCCCAAAAAGCAAAATCATTTGGAGCTCTGGTGAATGGGAATAATTAATTAGTATAGCTAAATTGAAGTATTATTTCTTTGTATACTTCAATCAAGAAAATGAGACAAACCAGTAACAATCAATACTACTCTGTCCAATTAAGATGGGGTTTCATATTGATTAGACATGACCTTTGCTTTTTTGGACGAAGTGCCTATGTTGTAGTTATTTAAGGTATCAACAGAGTAGTAGCTGATGATACAATAGCTTGGTGAATGGGCGCGTGACAGGATAGCCGTGGAGCTCGGATAACAGCTCAGAGATCGGCATGGGCAGGGCCTTCTTGCATCCGATTTTGCCCAGGCAGGGCTCTAGGAACCAGGTCATAAAAAGCAAAATCATTTGGAGCTCTGGTGAATGGGCGCGTGACAGGATAGCCGTGGAGCTCGGATAACAGCTCAGAGATCGGCATGGGCAGGGCCTTCTTGCATCTGATTTTGCCCAGGCAGGGCTCCAGGAACCGGGTCCCAAAAAGCAAAATCATTTGGAGCTCTGGTGAATGGGCGCGTGACAGGATAGCCGTGGAGCTCGGATAACAGCTCAGAGATCGGCTTGGGCAGGGCCTTCTTGCATCCGATTTTGCCCAGGCAGGGCTCCAGGAACCGGGTCCCAAAAAGCAAAATCATTTGGAGCTCTGGTGAATGGGTGCGTGACAGGATAGCCATGGAGCTCGGATAACAGCTCAGAGATCGGCATGGGCAGGGCCTTCTTGCATCCGATTTTGCCCAGGCAGGGCTCTAGGAACCAGGTCATAAAAAGCAAAATCATTTGGAGCTCTGGTGAATGGGCGCGTGACAGGATAGCCGTGGAGCTCGGATAACAGCTCAGAGATCGGCATGGGCAGGGCCTTCTTGCATCCGATTTTGCCCAGGCAGGGCTCTAGGAACCAGGTCATAAAAAGCAAAATCATTTGGAGCTCTGGTGAATGGGCGCGTGACAGGATAGCCGTGGAGCTCGGATAACAGCTCAGAGATCGGCATGGGCAGGGCCTTCTTGCATCCGATTTTGCCCAGGCAGGGCTCCAGGAACCGGGTCCCAAAAAGCAAAATCATTTGGAGCTCTGGTGAATGGGCGCGTGACAGGATAGCCGTGGAGCTCGGATAACAGCTCAGAGATCGGCATGGGCAGGGCCTTCTTGCATCCGATTTTGCCCAGGCAGGGATCCAGGAACCGGGTCCCAAAAAGCAAAATCATTTGGAGCTCTGGTGAATGGGCGCGTGACAGGATAGCCGTGGAGCTCGGATAACAGCTCAGAGATCGGCATGGGCAGGGCCTTCTTGCATCCGATTTTGCACAGGCAGGGCTCCAGGAACCGGGTCATAAAAAGCAAAATCATTTGGAGCTCTGGTGAATGGGCGCGTGACAGGATAGCCGTGGAGCTCGGATAACAGCTCAGAGATCGGCATGGGCAGGGCCTTCTTGCATCCAATTTTGCCCAGGCAGGGCTCCAGGAACCGGGTCCCAAAAAGCAAAATCATTTGGAGCTCTGGTGAATGGGCGCGTGACAGGATAGCCGTGGAGCTCGGATAACAGCTCAGAGATCGGCATGGGCAGGGCCTTCTTGCATCCGATTTTGCCCAGGCAGGGCTCTAGGAACCAGGTCATAAAAAGCAAAATCATTTGGAGCTCTGGTGAATGGGCGCGTGACAGGATAGCCGTGGAGCTCGGATAACAGCTCAGAGATCGGCATGGGCAGGGCCTTCTTGCATCCGATTTTGCCCAGGCAGGGCTCCAGGAACCGGGTCCCAAAAAGCAAAATCATTTGGAGCTCTGGTGAATGGGCGCGTGACAGGATAGCCGTGGAGCTCGGATAACAGCTCAGAGATCGGCATGGGCAGGGCCTTCTTGCATCCGATTTTGCCCAGGCAGGGCTCCAGGAACCGGGTCCCAAAAAGCAAAATCATTTGGAGCTCTGGTGAATGGGTGCGTGACAGGATAGCCGTGGAGCTCGGATAACAGCTCAGAGATCGGCATGGGCAGGGCCTTCTTGCATCCGATTTTGCACAGGCAGGGCTCCAGGAACCGGGTCATAAAAAGCAAAATCATTTGGAGCTCTGGTGAATGGGCGCGTGACAGGATAGCCGTGGAGCTCGGATAACAGCTCAGAGATCGGCATGGGCAGGGCCTTCTTGCATCCAATTTTGCCCAGGCAGGGCTCCAGGAACCGGGTCCCAAAAAGCAAAATCATTTGGAGCTCTGGTGAATGGGTGCGTGACAGGATAGCCGTGGAGCTCGGATAACAGCTCAGAGATCGGCATGGGCAGGGCCTTCTTGCATCCGATTTTGCCCAGGCAGGGCTCCAGGAACCGGGTCCCAAAAAGCAAAATCATTTGGAGCTCTGGTGAATGGGCGCGTGACAGGATAGCCGTGGAGCTCGGATAACAGCTCAGAGATCGGCATGGGCAGGGCCTTCTTGCATCCGATTTTGCACAGGCAGGGCTCCAGGAACCGGGTCATAAAAAGCAAAATCATTTGGAGCTCTGGTGAATGGGCGCGTGACAGGATAGCCGTGGAGCTCGGATAACAGCTCAGAGATCGGCATGGGCAGGGCCTTCTTGCATCCGATTTTGCCCAGGCAGGGCTCCAGGAACCGGGTCCCAAAAAGCAAAATCATTTGGAGCTCTGGTGAATGGGCGCGTGACATGATAGCCGTGGAGCTCGGATAACAGCTCATAGATCGGCATGGGCAGGGCCTTCTTGCATCTGATTTTGCCCAGGCAGGGCTCCAGGAACCAGGTCATAAAAAGCAAAATCATTTGGAGCTCTGGTGAATGGGCGCGTGACAGGATAGCCGTGGAGCTCGGATAACATCTCAGAGATCGGCATGGGCAGGGCCTTCTTGCATCCGATTTTGCCCAGGCAGGGCTCCAGGAACCGGGTCCCAAAAAGCAAAATCATTTGGAGCTCTGGTGAATGGGCGCGTGACAGGATAGCCGTGGAGCACGGATAACAGCTCAGAGATCGGCATGGGCAGGGCCTTCTTGCATCCGATTTTGCCCAGTCAGGGCTCCAGGAACCGGGTCCCAAAAAGCAAAATCATTTGGAGCTCTGGTGAATGGGCGCGTGACAGGATAGCCGTGGAGCTCGGATAACAGCTCAGAGATCGGCATGGGCAGGGCCTTCTTGCATCCGATTTTGCACAGGCAGGGCTCCAGGAACCGGGTCATAAAAAGCAAAATCATTTGGAGCTCTGGTGAATGGGCGCGTGACAGGATAGCCGTGGAGCTCGGATAACAGCTCAGAGATCGGCATGGGCAGGGCCTTCTTGCATCCGATTTTGCCCAGGCAGGGCTCCAGGAACCGGGTCCCAAAAAGCAAAATCATTTGGAGCTCTGGTGAATGGGCGCGTGACAGGATAGCCGTGGAGCTCGGATAACAGCTCAGAGATCGGCATGGGCAGGGCCTTCTTGCATCCGATTTTGCCCAGGCAGGGCTCAATGAACCGTGTCCCAAAAAGCAAAATCATTTGGAGCTCTGGTGAATGGGCGCGTGACAGGATAGCCGTGGAGCTCGGATAACAGCTCAGAGATCGGCATGGGCAGGGCCTTCTTGCATCCGATTTTGCCCAGGCAGGGCTCCAGGAACCGGGTCCCAAAAAGCAAAATCATTTGGAGCTCTGGTGAATGGGCGCGTGACAGGATAGCCGTGGAGCTCGGATAACAGCTCAGAGATCGGCATGGGCAGGGCCTTCTTGCATCCGATTTTGCCCAGGCAGGGCTCCAGGAACCGGGTCCCAAAAAGCAAAATCATTTGGAGCTCTGGTGAATGGGCGCGTGACAGGATAGCCGTGGAGATCGGATAACAGCTCAGAGATCGGCATGGGCAGGGCCTTCTTGCATCCGATTTTGCCCAGGCAGGGCTCTAGGAACCGGGTCCCAAAAAGCAAAATCATTTGGAGCTCTGGTGAATGGGAATAATTAATTAGTATAGCTAAATTGAAGAATTATTTCTTTGTATACTTCAATCAAGAAAATGAGACAAACCAGTAACAATCAATACTACTCTGTCCAATTAAGATGGGGTTTCATATTGATTAGACATGACCTTTGCTTTTTTGGACGAAGTGCCTATGTTGTAGTTATTTAAGGTATCAACAGAGTAGTAGCTGATGATACAATCGCTTGGTGAATGGGCGCGTGACAGGATAGCCGTGGAGCTCGGATAACAGCTCAGAGATCGGCATGGGCAGGGCCTTCTTGCATCCGATTTTGCCCAGGCAGGGCTCCAGGAACCTGGTCCCAAAAAGCAAAATCATTTGGAGCTCTGGTGAATGGGCGCGTGACAGGATAGCTGTGGAGCTCGGATAACAGCTCAGAGATCGGCATGGGCAGGGCCTTCTTGCATCCGATTTTGCCCAGGCAGGGCTCCAGGAACCACGTCCCAAAAAGCAAAATCATTTGGAGCTCTGGTGAATGGGCGCGTGACAGGATAGCCGTGGAGCTCGGATAACAGCTCAGAGATCGGCATGGGCAGGGCCTTCTTGCATCCGATTTTGCCCAGGCAGGGCTCCAGGAACCGGGTCCCAAAAAGCAAAATCATTTGAAGCTCTGGTGAAGGGGCGCGTGACAGGAGAGCCATGGAGCTCGGATAACAGCTCAGAGATCGGCATGGGCAGGGCCTTCTTGCATCCGATTTTGCCCAGTCAGGGCTCCAGGAACCGGGTCCCAAAAAGCAAAATCATTTGGAGCTCTGGTGAATGGGCGCGTGACTGGATAGCCGTGGAGCTCGGATAACAGCTCAGAGATCGGCATGGGCAGGGCCTTCTTGCATCTGATTTTGCCCAGGCAGGGCTCCAGGAACCGTGTCCCAAAAAACGAAATCATTTGGAGCTCTGGTGAATGGGCGCGTGACGGGATAGCCTTGGAGCTCGGATAACTGCTCAGAGATCGGCATGGGCAGGGCCTTCTTGCATCCGATTTTGCCCAGGCAGGGCTCCAGGAACCGGGTCCCAAAAAGCAAAATCATTTGGAGCTCTGGTGAATGGGCGCGTGACAGGATAGCCGTGGAGCTCGGATAACAGCTCAGAGATCGGCATGGGCAGGGCCTTCTTGCATCCGATTTTGCCCAGTCAGGGCTCCAGGAACCGGGTCCCAAAAAGCAAAATCATTTGGAGCTCTGGTGAATGGGCGCGTGACGGGATAGCCGTGGAGCTCGAATAACAGCTCAGAGATTGGCATGGGCAGGGCCTTCTTGCATCCGATTTTGCCCAGGCAGGGCTCCAGGAACCGGGTCCCAAAAAGCAAAATCATTTGGAGCTCTGGTGAATGGGCGCGTGACAGGATAGCCGTGGAGCTCGGATAACAGCTCAGAGATCGGCATGGGCAGGGCCTTCTTGCATCCGATTTTGCCAAGTCAGGGCTCCAGGAACCGGGTCCCAAAAAGCAAAATCATTTGGAGCTCTGGTGAATGGGCGCGTGACAGGATAGCCGTGGAGCTCGGATAACAGCTCAGAGATCGGCATGGGCAGGGCCTTCTTGCATCCGATTTTGCCCAGGCAGGGCTCCAGGAACCGGGTCCCAAAAAGCAAAATCATTTGGAGCTCTGGTGAATGGGCGCGTGACAGGAGAGCCGTGGAGCTCGGATAACAGCTCAGAGATCGGCATGGGCAGGGCCTTCTTGCATCCGATTTTGCCCAGGCAGGGCTCCAGGAACCGGGTCCCAAAAAGCAAAATCATTTGGAGCTCTGGTGAATGGGCGCGTGACAGGATAGCTGTGGAGCTCGGATAACAGCTCAGAGATCGGCATGGGCAGGGCCTTCTTGCATCCGATTTTGCCCAGGCAGGGCTCCAGGAACCGGGTCCCAAAAAGCAAAATCATTTGGAGCTCTGGTGAATGGGAATAATTAATTAGTATAGCTAAATTGTAGAATTATTTCTTTGTATACTTCAATCAAGAAAATGAGACAAACCAGTAACAATCAATACTACTCTGTCCAATTAAGATGGGGTTTCATATTGATTAGACATGACCTTTGCTTTTTTGGACGAAGTGCCTATGTTGTAGTTATTTAAGGTATCAACAAAGTAGTAGCTGATGATACAATCGCTTGGTGAATGGGCGCGTGACAGGATAGCCGTGGAGCTCGGATAACAGCTCAGAGATCGGCATGGGCAGGGCCTTCTTGCATCCGATTTTGCCCAGGCAGGGCTCCAGGAACCGGGTCCCAAAAAGCAAAATCATTTGGAGCTCTGGTGAATGGGCGCGTGACAGGATAGCTGTGGAGCTCGGATAACAGCTCAGAGATCGGCATGGGCAGGGCCTTCTTGCATCCGATTTTGCCCAGGCAGGGCTCCAGGAACCGGGTCCCAAAAAGCAAAATCATTTGGAGCTCTGGTGAATGGGAATAATTAATTAGTATAGCTAAATTGTAGAATTATTTCTTTGTATACTTCAATCAAGAAAATGAGACAAACCAGTAACAATCAATACTACTCTGTCCAATTAAGATGGGGTTTCATATTGATTAGACATGACCTTTGCTTTTTTGGACGAAGTGCCTATGTTGTAGTTATTTAAGGTATCAACAAAGTAGTAGCTGATGATACAATCGCTTGGTGAATGGGCGCGTGACAGGATAGCCGTGGAGCTCGGATAACAGCTCAGAGATCGGCATGGGCAGGGCCTTCTTGCATCCGATTTTGCCCAGGCAGGGCTCTAGGAACCAGGTCATAAAAAGCAAAATCATTTGGAGCTCTGGTGAATGGGCGCGTGACATGATAGCCGTGGAGCTCGGATAACAGCTCAGAGATCGGCATGGGCAGGGCCTTCTTGCATCCGATTTTGCCCAGGCAGGGCTCCAGGAACCGGGTCCCAAAAAGCAAAATCATTTGGAGCTCTGGTGAATGTGCGCGTGACAGTATAGTCGTGGAGCTCGGATAACAGCTCAGAGATCGGCATGGGCAGGGCCTTCTTGCATCCGATTTTGCCAAGGCAGGGCTCCAGGAACCGGGTCCCAAAAAGCAAAATCATTTGGAGCTCTGGTGAATGGGTGCGTGACAAGATAGCCGTGGAGCTCGGATAACAGCTCAGAGATCGGCATGGGCAGGGCCTTCTTGCATCCGATTTTGCCCAGGCAGGGCTCCAGGAACCGGGTCCCAAAAAGCAAAATCATTTGGAGCTCTGGTGAATGGGCACGTGACAGGATAGCCGTGGAGCTCGGATAACAGCTCAGAGATCGGCATGGGCAGGGCCTTCTTGCATCCGATTTTGCCCAGGCAGGGCTCTAGGAACCAGGTCATAAAAAGCAAAATCATTTGGAGCTCTGGTGAATGGGCGCGTGACAGGATAGCCGTGGAGCTCGGATAACAGCTCAGAGATCGGCATGGGCAGGGCCTTCTTGCATCCGATTTTGCCCAGGCAGGGCTCCAGGAACCGGGTCCCAAAAAGCAAAATCATTTGGAGCTCTGGTGAATGGGCGCGTGACAGGATAGCCGTGGAGCTCGGATAACAGCTCAGAGATCGGCATGGGCAGGGCCTTCTTGCATCCGATTTTGCCCAGGCAGGGCTCAATGAACCGTGTCCCAAAAAGCAAAATCATTTGGAGCTCTGGTGAATGGGCGCGTGACATGATAGCCGTGGAGCTCGGATAACAGCTCAGAGATCGGCATGGGCAGGGCCTTCTTGCATCCGATTTTGCCCAGGCAGGGCTCCAGGAACCGGGTCCCAAAAAGCAAAATCATTTGGAGCTCTGGTGAATGGGCGCGTGACAGGATAGCCGTGGAGCTCGGATAACAGCTCAGAGATCGGCATGGGCAGGGCCTTCTTGCATCCGATTTTGCCCAGGCAGGGCTCAATGAACCGTGTCCCAAAAAGCAAAATCATTTGGAGCTCTGGTGAATGGGCGCGTGACAGGATAGCCGTGGAGCTCGGATAACAGCTCAGAGATCGGCATGGGCAGGGCCTTCTTGCATCTGATTTTGCCCAGGCAGGGCTCTAGGAACCAGGTCATAAAAAGCAAAATCATTTGGAGCTCTGGTGAATGGGCGCGTGACAGTATAGTCGTGGAGCTCGGATAACAGCTCAGAGATCGGCATGGGCAGGGCCTTCTTGCATCCGATTTTGCCCAGGCAGGGCTCCAGGAACCGGGTCCCAAAAAGCAAAATCATTTGGAGCTCTGGTGAATGGGTGCGTGACAAGATAGCCGTGGAGCTTGGATAACAGCTCAGAGATCGGCATGGGCAGGGCCTTCTTGCATCCGATTTTGCCCAGGCAGGGCTCTAGGAACCAGGTCATAAAAAGCAAAATCATTTGGAGCTCTGGTGAATGGGCGCGTGACAGGATAGCCGTGGAGCTCGGATAACAGCTCAGAGATCGGCATGGGCAGGGCCTTCTTGCATCCGATTTTGCCCAGGCAGGGCTCCAGGAACCTGGTCCCAAAAAGCAAAATCATTTGGAGCTCTGGTGAATGGGCGCGTGACAGGATAGCCGTGGAGCTCGGATAACAGCTCAGAGATCGGCATGGGCAGGGCCTTCTTGCATCCGATTTTGCCCAGGCAGGGCTCAATGAACCGTGTCCCAAAAAGCAAAATCATTTGGAGCTCTGGTGAATGGGCGCGTGACATGATAGCCGTGGAGCTCGGATAACAGCTCAGAGATCGGCATGGGCAGGGCCTTCTTGCATCCGATTTTGCCCAGGCAGGGCTCCAGGAACCGGGTCCCAAAAAGCAAAATCATTTGGAGCTCTGGTGAATGGGCGCGTGACAGGAGAGCCGTGGAGCTCGGATAACAGCTCAGAGATCGGCATGGGCAGGGCCTTCTTGCATCCGATTTTGCCCAGGCAGGGCTCCAGGAACCGTTTTCCAAAAAGCAAAATCATTTGGAGCTCTGGTGAATGGGCGCGTGACAGGATAGCCGTGGAGCTCGGATAACAGCTCAGAGATCGGCATGGGCAGGGCCTTCTTGCATCCGATTTTGCCCAGGCAGGGCTCCAGGAACCGGGTCCCAAAAAGCAAAATCATTTGGAGCTCTGGTGAATGGGAATAATTAATTAGTATAGCTAAATTGTAGAATTATTTCTTTGTATACTTCAATCAAGAAAATGAGACAAACCAGTAACAATCAATACTACTCTGTCCAATTAAGATGGGGTTTCATATTGATTAGACATGACCTTTGCTTTTTTGGACGAAGTGCCTATGTTGTAGTTATTTAAGGTATCAACAGAGTAGTAGCTGATGATACAATCGCTTGGTGAATGGGCGCGTGACAGGATAGCCGTGGAGATCGGATAACAGCTCAGAGATCGGCATGGGCAGGGCCTTCTTGCATCCGATTTTGCCCAGGCAGGGCTCTAGGAACCGGGTCCCAAAAAGCAAAATCATTTGGAGCTCTGGTGAATGGGCGCGTGACAGGATAGCCGTGGAGCTCGGATAACAGCTCAGAGATCGGCATGGGCAGGGCCTTCTTGCATCCGATTTTGCCCAGTCAGGGCTCCAGGAACCGGGTCCCAAAAAGCAAAATCATTTGGAGCTCTGGTGAATGGGCGCGTGACAGGATAGCCGTGGAGCTCGGATAACAGCACAGAGATCGGCATGGGCAGGGCCTTCTTGCATCCGATTTTGCCCAGGCAGGGCTCTAGGAACCAGGTCATAAAAAGCAAAATCATTTGGAGCTCTGGTGAATGTGCGCGTGACAGTATAGTCGTGGAGCTCGGATAACAGCTCAGAGATCGGCATGGGCAGGGCCTTCTTGCATCCGATTTTGCCCAGGCAGGGCTCCAGGAACCGGGTCCCAAAAAGCAAAATCATTTGGAGCTCTGGTGAATGGGTGCGTGACAAGATAGCCGTGGAGCTCGGATAACAGCTCAGAGATCGGCATGGGCAGGGCCTTCTTGCATCCGATTTTGCCCAGGCAGGGCTCCAGGAACCGGGTCCCAAAAAGCAAAATCATTTGGAGCTCTGGTGAATGGGCACGTGACAGGATAGCCGTGGAGCTCGGATAACAGCTCAGAGATCGGCATGGGCAGGGCCTTCTTGCATCCGATTTTGCCCAGGCAGGGCTCTAGGAACCAGGTCATAAAAAGCAAAATCATTTGGAGCTCTGGTGAATGGGCGCGTGACAGGATAGCCGTGGAGCTCGGATAACAGCTCAGAGATCGGCATGGGCAGGGCCTTCTTGCATCCGATTTTGCCCAGGCAGGGCTCCAGGAACCTGGTCCCAAAAAGCAAAATCATTTGGAGCTCTGGTGAATGGGCGCGTGACAGGATAGCCGTGGAGCTCGGATAACAGCTCAGAGATCGGCATGGGCAGGGCCTTCTTGCATCCGATTTTGCCCAGGCAGGGCTCAATGAACCGTGTCCCAAAAAGCAAAATCATTTGGAGCTCTGGTGAATGGGCGCGTGACATGATAGCCGTGGAGCTCGGATAACAGCTCAGAGATCGGCATGGGCAGGGCCTTCTTGCATCCGATTTTGCCCAGGCAGGGCTCCAGAAACCGGGTCCCAAAAAGCAAAATCATTTGGAGCTCTGGTGAATGGGCGCGTGACAGGAGAGCCGTGGAGCTCGGATAACAGCTCAGAGATCGGCATGGGCAGGGCCTTCTTGCATCCGATTTTGCCCAGGCAGGGCTCCAGGAACCGGGTCCCAAAAAGCAAAATCATTTGGAGCTCTGGTGAATGGGCGCGTGACAGGATAGCCGTGGAGCTCGGATAACAGCTCAGAGATCGGCATGGGCAGGGCCTTCTTGCATCCGATTTTGCCCAGGCAGGGCTCCAGGAACCGGGTCCCAAAAAGCAAAATCATTTGGAGCTCTGGTGAATGGGCACGTGACAGGATAGCCGTGGAGCTCGGATAACAGCTCAGAGATCGGCATGGGCAGGGCCTTCTTGCATCCGATTTTGCCCAGGCAGGGCTCTAGGAACCAGGTCATAAAAAGCAAAATCATTTGGAGCTCTGGTGAATGGGCGCGTGACAGGATAGCCGTGGAGCTCGGATAACAGCTCAGAGATCGGCATGGGCAGGGCCTTCTTGCATCCGATTTTGCCCAGGCAGGGCTCCAGGAACCTGGTCCCAAAAAGCAAAATCATTTGGAGCTCTGGTGAATGGGCGCGTGACAGGATAGCCGTGGAGCTCGGATAACAGCTCAGAGATCGGCATGGGCAGGGCCTTCTTGCATCCGATTTTGCCCAGGCAGGGCTCAATGAACCGTGTCCCAAAAAGCAAAATCATTTGGAGCTCTGGTGAATGGGCGTGTGACATGATAGCCGTGGAGCTCGGATAACAGCTCAGAGATCGGCATGGGCAGGGCCTTCTTGCATCCGATTTTGCCCAGGCAGGGCTCCAGGAACCGGGTCCCAAAAAGCAAAATCATTTGGAGCTCTGGTGAATGGGCGCGTGACAGGATAGCCGTGGAGCTCGGATAACAGCTCAGAGATCGGCATGGGCAGGGCCTTCTTGCATCCGATTTTGCCCAGGCAGGGCTCCAGGAACCGTTTTCCAAAAAGCAAAATCATTTGGAGCTCTGGTGAATGGGCGCGTGACAGGATAGCCGTGGAGCTCGGATAACAGCTCAGAGATCGGCATGGGCAGGGCCTTCTTGCATCCGATTTTGCCCAGGCAGGGCTCCAGGAACCGGGTCCCAAAAAGCAAAATCATTTGGAGCTCTGGTGAATGGGAATAATTAATTAGTATAGCTAAATTGTAGAATTATTTCTTTGTATACTTCAATCAAGAAAATGAGACAAACCAGTAACAATCAATACTACTCTGTCCAATTAAGATGGGGTTTCATATTGATTAGACATGACCTTTGCTTTTTTGTACGAAGTGCCTATGTTGTAGTTATTTAAGGTATCAACAGAGTAGTAGCTGATGATACAATCGCTTGGTGAATGGGCGCGTGACAGGATAGCCGTGGAGCTCGGATAACAGCTCAGAGATCGGCATGGGCAGGGCCTTCTTGCATCCGATTTTGCCCAGGCAGGGCTCCAGGAACCGGGTCCCAAAAAGCAAAATCATTTGGAGCTCTGGTGAATGGGCGCGTGACAGGATAGCCGTGGAGCTCGGATAACAGCTCAGAGATCGGCATGGGCAGGGCCTTCTTGCATCCGATTTTGCCCAGGCAGGGCTCAATGAACCGTGTCCCAAAAAGCAAAATCATTTGGAGCTCTGGTGAATGGGCGCGTGACAGGATAGCCGTGGAGATCGGATAACAGCTCAGAGATCGGCATGGGCAGGGCCTTCTTGCATCCGATTTTGCCCAGTCAGGGCTCCAGGAACCGGGTCCCAAAAAGCAAAATCATTTGGAGCTCTGGTGAATGGGCGCGTGACAGGATAGCCGTGGAGCTCGGATAACAGCACAGAGATCGGCATGGGCAGGGCCTTCTTGCATCCGATTTTGCCCAGGCAGGGCTCTAGGAACCAGGTCATAAAAAGCAAAATCATTTGGAGCTCTGGTGAATGTGCGCGTGACAGTATAGTCGTGGAGCTCGGATAACAGCTCAGAGATCGGCATGGGCAGGGCCTTCTTGCATCCGATTTTGCCCAGGCAGGGCTCCAGGAACCGGGTCCCAAAAAGCAAAATCATTTGGAGCTCTGGTGAATGGGTGCGTGACAAGATAGCCGTGGAGCTCGGATAACAGCTCAGAGATCGGCATGGGCAGGGCCTTCTTGCATCCGATTTTGCCCAGGCAGGGCTCCAGGAACCGGGTCCCAAAAAGCAAAATCATTTGGAGCTCTGGTGAATGGGCACGTGACAGGATAGCCGTGGAGCTCGGATAACAGCTCAGAGATCGGCATGGGCAGGGCCTTCTTGCATCCGATTTTGCCCAGGCAGGGCTCTAGGAACCTGGTCATAAAAAGCAAAATCATTTGGAGCTCTGGTGAATGGGCGCGTGACAGGATAGCCGTGGAGCTCGGATAACAGCTCAGAGATCGGCATGGGCAGGGCCTTCTTGCATCCGATTTTGCCCAGGCAGGGCTCCAGGAACCGGGTCCCAAAAAGCAAAATCATTTGGAGCTCTGGTGAATGGGCGCGTGACAGGATAGCCGTGGAGCTCGGATAACAGCTCAGAGATCGGCATGGGCAGGGCCTTCTTGCATCCGATTTTGCCCAGGCAGGGCTCCAGGAACCGGGTCCCAAAAAGCAAAATCATTTGGAGCTCTGGTGAATGGGAATAATTAATTAGTATAGCTAAATTGTAGAATTATTTCTTTGTATACTTCAATCAAGAAAATGAGACAAACCAGTAACAATCAATACTACTCTGTCCAATTAAGATGGGGTTTCATATTGATTAGACATGACCTTTGCTTTTTTGGACGAAGTGCCTATGTTGTAGTTATTTAAGGTATCAACAGAGTAGTAGCTGATGATACAATCGCTTGGTGAATGGACGCGTGACAGGATAGCCGTGGAGCTCGGATAACAGCTCAGAGATCGGCATGGGCAGGGCCTTCTTGCATCCGATTTTGCCCAGGCAGGGCTCTAGGAACCAGGTCATAAAAAGCAAAATCATTTGGAGCTCTGGTGAATGGGCGCGTGACATGATAGCCGTGGAGCTCGGATAACAGCTCAGAGATCGGCATGGGCAGGGCCTTCTTGCATCCGATTTTGCCCAGGCAGGGCTCCAGGAACCGGGTCCCAAAAAGCAAAATCATTTGGAGCTCTGGTGAATGGGCGCGTGACAGGATAGCCGTGGAGCTCGGATAACAGCTCAGAGATCGGCATGGGCAGGGCCTTCTTGCATCCGATTTTGCCCAGGCAGGGCTCCAGGAACCGGGTCCCAAAAAGCAAAATCATTTGGAGCTCTGGTGAATGGGCGCGTGACAGGATAGCCGTGGAGCTCGGATAACAGCTCAGAGATCGGCATGGGCAGGGCCTTCTTGCATCCGATTTTGCCCAGTCAGGGCTCTAGGAACCGGGTCCCAAAAAGCAAAATCATTTGGAGCTCTGGTGAATGGGCGCGTGACAGGATAGCCGTGGAGCTCGGATAACTGCTCAGAGATCGGCATGGGCAGGGCCTTCTTGCATCCGATTTTGCCCAGGCAGGGCTCTAGGAACCGTGTCCCAAAAAGCAAAATCATTTGGAGCTCTGGTGAATGGGCGCGTGACAGGATAGCCGTGGAGATCGGATAACAGCTCAGAGATCGGCATGGGCAGGGCCTTCTTGCATCCGATTTTGCCCAGGCAGGGCTCTAGGAACCGGGTCCCAAAAAGCAAAATCATTTGGAGCTCTGGTGAATGGGCGCGTGACAGGATAGCCGTGGAGCTCGGATAACAGCTCAGAGATCGGCATGGGCAGGGCCTTCTTGCATCCGATTTTGCCCAGTCAGGGCTCCAGGAACCGGGTCCCAAAAAGCAAAATCATTTGGAGCTCTGGTGAATGGGCGCGTGACAGGATAGCCTTGGAGCTCGGATAACTGCTCAGAGATCGGCATGGGCAGGGCCTTCTTGCATCCGATTTTGCCCAGGCAGGGCTCTAGGAACCAGGTCATAAAAAGCAAAATCATTTGGAGCTCTGGTGAATGGGCGCGTGACAGGATAGCCGTGGAGCTCGGATAACAGCTCAGAGATCGGCATGGGCAGGGCCTTCTTGCATCCGATTTTGCCCAGTCAGGGCTCCAGGAACCGGGTCCCAAAAAGCAAAATCATTTGGAGCTCTGGTAAATGGGCGCGTGACAGGATAGCCGTGGAGCTCGGATAACAGCTCAGAGATCGGCATGGGCAGGGCCTTCTTGAATCCGATTTTGCCCAGGCAGGGCTCTAGGAACCGGGTCCCAAAAAGCAAAATCATTTGGAGCTCTGGTGAATGGGCGCGTGACAGGATAGCCTTGGAGCTCGGATAACAGCTCAGAGATCGGCATGGGCAGGGCCTTCTTGCATCCGATTTTGCCCAGGCAGGGCTCTAGGAACCGGGTCCCAAAAAGCAAAATCATTTGGAGCTCTGGTGAATGGGCGCGTGACGGGATAGCCTTGGAGCTCGGATAACTGCTCAGAGATCGGCATGGGCAGGGCCTTCTTGCATGGGCGCGTGACAGGATAGCCGTGGAGCTCGGATAACAGCTCAGAGATCGGCATGGGCAGGGCCTTCTTGCATCCGATTTTGCCCAGTCAGGGCTCCAGGAACCGGGTCCCAAAAAGCAAAATCATTTGGAGCTCTGGTGAATGGGCGCGTGACAGGATAGCCGTGGAGCTCGGATAACAGCTCAGAGATCGGCATGGGCAGGGCCTTCTTGCATCCGATTTTGCCCAGGCAGGGCTCCAGGAACCGGGTCCCAAAAAGCAAAATCATTTGGAGCTCTGGTGAATGGGCGCGTGACAGGATAGCCGTGGAGCTCGGATAACAGCTCAGAGATCGGCATGGGCAGGGCCTTCTTGCATCCGATTTAGCCCAGGCAGGGCTCCAGGAACCGTGTCCCAAAAAGCAAAATCATTTGGAGCTCTGGTGAATGGGCGCGTGACAGGATAGCCGTGGAGCTCGGATAACAGCTCAGAAATCGGCATGGGCAGGGCCTTCTTGCATCCGATTTAGCCCAGGCAGGGCTCCAGGAACTGTGTCCCAAAAAGCAAAATCATTTGGAGCTCTGGTGAATGGGCGCGTGACAGGATAGCCGTGGAGCTCGGATAACAGCTCAAAGATCGGCATGGGCAGGGCCTTCTTGCATCCGATTTTGCCCAGGCAGGGCTCCAGGAACCGGGTCCCAAAAAGCAAAATCATTTGGAGCTCTGGTGAATGGGCGCTTGACAGGATAGCCGTGGAGCTCGGATAACAGCTCAGAAATCGGCATGGGCAGGGCCTTCTTGCATCCGATTTAGCCCAGGCAGGGCTCCAGGAACCGTGTCCCAAAAAGCAAAATCATTTGGAGCTCTGGTGAATGGGCGCGTGACAGGATAGCCGTGGAGCTCGGATAACAGCTCAGAGATCGGCATGGGCAGGGCCTTCTTGCATCCGATTTTGCCCAGGCAGGGCTCCAGGAACCGGGTCCCAAAAAGCAAAATCATTTGGAGCTCTGGTGAATGGGCGCTTGACAGGATAGCCGTGGAGCTCGGATAACAGCTCAGGGATCGGCATGGGCAGGGCCTTCTTGCATCCGATTTTGCACAGGCAGGGCTCCAGGAACCGGGTCCCAAAAAGCAAAATCATTTGGAGCTCTGGTGAATGGGCGCGTGACAGGATAGCCGTGGAGCTCGGATAACAGCTCAGAGATCGGCATGGGCAGGGCCTTCTTGCATCCGATTTTGCCCAGGCAGGGCTCCAGGAACCGGGTCCCAAAAAGCAAAATCATTTGGAGCTCTAGTGAATGGGCGCGTGACAGGATAGCCGTGGAGCTCGGATAACAGCTCAGAGATCGGCATGGGCAGGGCCTTCTTGCATCCGATTTTGCCCAGGCAGGGCTCAATGAACCGTGTCCCAAAAAGCAAAATCATTTGGAGCTCTGGTGAATGGGCGCGTGACAGGATAGCCGTGGAGCTCGGATAACAGCTCAAAGATCGGCATGGGCAGGGCCTTCTTGCATCCGATTTTGCCCAGGCAGGGCTCCAGGAACCGGGTCCCAAAAAGCAAAATCATTTGGAGCTCTGGTGAATGGGCGCTTGACAGGGTAGCCGTGGAGCTCGGATAACAGCTCAGAAATCGGCATGGGCAGGGCCTTCTTGCATCCGATTTAGCCCAGGCAGGGCTCCAGGAACCGTGTCCCAAAAAGCAAAATCATTTGGAGCTCTGGTGAATGGGCGCGTGACAGGATAGCCGTGGAGCTCGGATAACAGCTCAGAGATCGGCATGGGCAGGGCCTTCTTGCATCCGATTTTGCCCAGTCAGGGCTCCAGGAACCGGGTCCCAAAAAGCAAAATCATTTGGAGCTCTGGTGAATGGGCGCGTGACAGGATAGCCGTGGAGCTCGGATAACAGCTCAGAGATCGGCATGGGCAGGGCCTTCTTGCATCCGATTTTGCCCAGGCAGGGCTCCAGGAACCGCGTCCCAAAAAGCAAAATCATTTGGAGCTCTGGTGAATGGGCGCGTGACAGGATAGCCGTGGAGCTCGGATAACAGCTCAGAGATCGGCATGGGCAGGGCCTTCTTGCATCCGATTTAGCCCAGGCAGGGCTCCAGGAACCGTGTCCCAAAAAGCAAAATCATTTGGAGCTCTGGTGAATGGGCGCGTGACGGGATAGCCTTGGAGCTCGGATAACTGCTCAGAGATCGGCATGGGCAGGGCCTTCTTGCATCCGATTTTGCCCAGTCAGGGCTCCAGGAACCGGGTCCCAAAAAGCAAAATCATTTGGAGCTCTTGTAAATAGGCGCGTGACAGGATAGCCGTGGAGCTCGGATAACAGCTCAGAGATCGGCATGGGCAGGGCCTTCTTGCATCCGATTTTGCCAAGTCAGGGCTCCAGGAACCGGGTCCCAAAAAGCAAAATCATTTGGAGCTCTGGTGAATGGGCGCGTGACAGGATAGCCGTGGAGCTCGGATAACAGCTCAGAGATCGGCATGGGCAGGGCCTTCTTGCATCCGATTTTGCCCAGGCAGGGCTCCAGGAACCGGGTCCCAAAAAGCAAAATCATTTGGAGCTCTGGTGAATGGGCGCGTGACAGGAAAGCCATGGAGCTTGGATAACAGCTCAGAGATCGGCATGGGCAGGGCCTTCTTGCATCCGATTTTGCCCAGGCAGGGCTCCAGGAACCGGGTCCCAAAAAGCAAAATCATTTGGAGCTCTGTTGAATGGGCGCGTGACAGGATAGCTGTGGAGCTCGGATAACAGCTCAGAGATCGGCATGGGCAGGGCCTTCTTGCATCCGATTTTGCCCAGGCAGGGCTCCAGGAACCGGGTCCCAAAAAGCAAAATCATTTGGAGCTCTGGTGAATGGGAATAATTAATTAGTATAGCTAAATTGTAGAATTATTTCTTTGTATACTTCAATCAAGAAAATGAGACAAACCAGTAACAATCAATACTACTCTGTCCAATTAAGATGGGGTTTCATATTGATTAGACATGACCTTTGCTTTTTTGGACGAAGTGCCTATGTTGTAGTTATTTAAGGTATCAACAAAGTAGTAGCTGATGATACAATCGCTTGGTGAATGGGCGCGTGACAGGATAGCCGTGGAGCTCGGATAACAGCTCAGAGATCGGCATGGGCAGGGCCTTCTTGCATCCGATTTTGCCCAGGCAGGGCTCCAGGAACCGGGTCCCAAAAAGCAAAATCATTTGGAGCTCTGGTGAATGGGCGCGTGACAGGATAGCTGTGGAGCTCGGATAACAGCTCAGAGATCGGCATGGGCAGGGCCTTCTTGCATCCGATTTTGCCCAGGCAGGGCTCCAGGAACCGGGTCCCAAAAAGCAAAATCATTTGGAGCTCTGGTGAATGGGAATAATTAATTAGTATAGCTAAATTGTAGAATTATTTATTTGTATACTTCAATCAAGAAAATGAGACAAACCAGTAACAATCAATACTACTCTGTCCAATTAAGATGGGGTTTCATATTGATTAGACATGACCTTTGCTTTTTTGGACGAAGTGCCTATGTTGTAGTTATTTAAGGTATCAACAAAGTAGTAGCTGATGATACAATCGCTTGGTGAATGGGCGCGTGACAGGATAGCCGTGGAGCTCGGATAACAGCTCAGAGATCGGCATGGGCAGGGCCTTCTTGCATCCGATTTTGCCCAGGCAGGGCTCTAGGAACCAGGTCATAAAAAGCAAAATCATTTGGAGCTCTGGTGAATGGGCGCGTGACATGATAGCCGTGGAGCTCGGATAACAGCTCAGAGATCGGCATGGGCAGGGCCTTCTTGCATCCGATTTTGCCCAGGCAGGGCTCCAGGAACCGGGTCCCAAAAAGCAAAATCATTTGGAGCTCTGGTGAATGTGCGCGTGACAGTATAGTCGTGGAGCTCGGATAACAGCTCAGAGATCGGCATGGGCAGGGCCTTCTTGCATCCGATTTTGCCCAGGCAGGGCTCCAGGAACCGGGTCCCAAAAAGCAAAATCATTTGGAGCTCTGGTGAATGGGCGCGTGACAGGAGAGCCGTGGAGCTTGGATAACAGCTCAGAGATCGGCATGGGCAGGGCCTTCTTGCATCCGATTTTGCCCAGGCAGGGCTCCAGGAACCGGGTCCCAAAAAGCAAAATCATTTGGAGCTCTGTTGAATGGGCGCGTGACAGGATAGCTGTGGAGCTCGGATAACAGCTCAGAGATCGGCATGGGCAGGGCCTTCTTGCATCCGATTTTGCCCAGGCAGGGCTCCAGGAACCGGGTCCCAAAAAGCAAAATCATTTGGAGCTCTGGTGAATGGGAATAATTAATTAGTATAGCTAAATTGTAGAATTATTTCTTTGTATACTTCAATCAAGAAAATGAGACAAACCAGTAACAATCAATACTACTCTGTCCAATTAAGATGGGGTTTCATATTGATTAGACATGACCTTTGCTTTTTTGGACGAAGTGCCTATGTTGTAGTTATTTAAGGTATCAACAAAGTAGTAGCTGATGATACAATCGCTTGGTGAATGGGCGCGTGACAGGATAGCCGTGGAGCTCGGATAACAGCTCAGAGATCGGCATGGGCAGGGACTTCTTGCATCCGATTTTGCCCAGGCAGGGCTCCAGGAACCGGGTCCCAAAAAGCAAAATCATGTGGAGCTCTGGTGAATGGGCGCGTGACAGGATAGCTGTGGAGCTCGGATAACAGCTCAGAGATCGGCATGGGCAGGGCCTTCTTGCATCCGATTTTGCCCAGGCAGGGCTCCAGGAACCGGGTCCCAAAAAGCAAAATCATTTGGAGCTCTGGTGAATGGGAATAATTAATTAGTATAGCTAAATTGTAGAATTATTTCTTTGTATACTTCAATCAAGAAAATGAGACAAACCAGTAACAATCAATACTACTCTGTCCAATTAAGATGGGGTTTCATATTGATTAGACATGACCTTTGCTTTTTTGGACGAAGTGCCTATGTTGTAGTTATTTAAGGTATCAACAAAGTAGTAGCTGATGATACAATCGCTTGGTGAATGGGCGCGTGACAGGATAGCCGTGGAGCTCGGATAACAGCTCAGAGATCGGCATGGGCAGGGCCTTCTTGCATCCGATTTTGCCCAGGCAGGGCTCTAGGAACCAGGTCATAAAAAGCAAAATCATTTGGAGCTCTGGTGAATGTGCGCGTGACAGTATAGTCGTGGAGCTCGGATAACAGCTCAGAGATCGGCATGGGCAGGGCCTTCTTGCATCCGATTTTGCCCAGGCAGGGCTCCAGGAACCGGGTCCCAAAAAGCAAAATCATTTGGAGCTCTGGTGAATGGGTGCGTGACAAGATAGCCGTGGAGCTCGGATAACAGCTCAGAGATCGGCATGGGCAGGGCCTTCTTGCATCCGATTTTGCCAAGGCAGGGCTCAATGAACCGTGTCCCAAAAAGCAAAATCATTTGGAGCTCTGGTGAATGGGCGCGTGACATGATAGCCGTGGAGCTCGGATAACAGCTCAGAGATCGGCATGGGCAGGGCCTTCTTGCATCCGATTTTGCCCAGGCAGGGCTCCAGGAACCGGGTCCCAAAAAGCAAAATCATTTGGAGCTCTGGTGAATGTGCGCGTGACAGTATAGTCGTGGAGCTCGGATAACAGCTCAGAGATCGTCATGGGCAGGGCCTTCTTGCATCCGATTTTGCCCAGGCAGGGCTCCAGGAACCTGGTCCCAAAAAGCAAAATCATTTGGAGCTCTGGTGAATGGGTGCGTGACAAGATAGCCGTGGAGCTCGGATAACAGCTCAGAGATCGGCATGGGCAGGGCCTTCTTGCATCCGATTTTGCCCAGGCAGGGCTCAATGAACCGTGTCCCAAAAAGCAAAATCATTTGGAGCTCTGGTGAATGGGCGCGTGACATGATAGCCGTGGAGCTCGGATAACAGCTCAGAGATCGGCATGGGCAGGGCCTTCTTGCATCCGATTTTGCCCAGGCAGGGCTCAATGAACCGTGTCCCAAAAAGCAAAATCATTTGGAGCTCTGGTGAATGGGCGCGTGACATGATAGCCGTGGAGCTCGGATAACAGCTCAGAGATCGGCATGGGCAGGGCCTTCTTGCATCCGATTTTGCCCAGGCAGGGCTCCAGGAACCGGGTCCCAAAAAGCAAAATCATTTGGAGCTCTGGTGAATGGGCGCGTGACAGGATAGCCGTGGAGCTCGGATAACAGCTCAGAGATCGGCATGGGCAGGGCCTTCTTGCATCCGATTTTGCCCAGGCAGGGCTCAATGAACCGTGTCCCAAAAAGCAAAATCATTTGGAGCTCTGGTGAATGGGCGCGTGACAGGATAGCCGTGGAGCTCGGATAACAGCTCAGAGATCGGCATGGGCAGGGCCTTCTTGCATCTGATTTTGCCCAGGCAGGGCTCTAGGAACCAGGTCATAAAAAGCAAAATCATTTGGAGCTCTGGTGAATGGGCGCGTGACAGTATAGTCGTGGAGCTCGGATAACAGCTCAGAGATCGGCATGGGCAGGGCCTTCTTGCATCCGATTTTGCCCAGGCAGGGCTCCAGGAACCGGGTCCCAAAAAGCAAAATCATTTGGAGCTCTGGTGAATGGGTGCGTGACAAGATAGCCGTGGAGCTCGGATAACAGCTCAGAGATCGGCATGGGCAGGGCCTTCTTGCATCCGATTTTGCCCAGGCAGGGCTCTAGGAACCAGGTCATAAAAAGCAAAATCATTTGGAGCTCTGGTGAATGGGCGCGTGACAGGATAGCCGTGGAGCTCGGATAACAGCTCAGAGATCGGCATGGGCAGGGCCTTCTTGCATCCGATTTTGCCCAGGCAGGGCTCCAGGAACCTGGTCCCAAAAAGCAAAATCATTTGGAGCTCTGGTGAATGGGCGCGTGACAGGATAGCCGTGGAGCTCGGATAACAGCTCAGAGATCGGCATGGGCAGGGCCTTCTTGCATCCGATTTTGCCCAGGCAGGGCTCAATGAACCGTGTCCCAAAAAGCAAAATCATTTGGAGCTCTGGTGAATGGGCGCGTGACATGATAGCCGTGGAGCTCGGATAACAGCTCAGAGATCGGCATGGGCAGGGCCTTCTTGCATCCGATTTTGCCCAGGCAGGGCTCCAGGAACCGGGTCCCAAAAAGCAAAATCATTTGGAGCTCTGGTGAATGGGCGCGTGACAGGAGAGCCGTGGAGCTCGGATAACAGCTCAGAGATCGGCATGGGCAGGGCCTTCTTGCATCCGATTTTGCCCAGGCAGGGCTCCAGGAACCGTGTCCCAAAAAGCAAAATCATTTGGAGCTCTGGTGAATGGGCGCGTGACAGGATAGCCGTGGAGCTCGGATAACAGCTCAGAGATCGGCATGGGCAGGGCCTTCTTGCATCCGATTTTGCCCAGGCAGGGCTCTAGGAACCGGGTCCCAAAAAGCAAAATCATTTGGAGCTCTGGTGAATGGGAATAATTAATTAGTATAGCTAAATTGTAGAATTATTTCTTTGTATACTTCAATCAAGAAAATGAGACAAACCAGTAACAATCAATACTACTCTGTCCAATTAAGATGGGGTTTCATATTGATTAGACATGACCTTTGCTTTTTTGGACGAAGTGCCTATGTTGTAGTTATTTAAGGTATCAACAGAGTAGTAGCTGATGATACAATCGCTTGGTGAATGGGCGCGTGACAGGATAGCCGTGGAGCTCGGATAACAGCTCAGAGATCGGCATGGGCAGGGCCTTCTTGCATCCGATTTTGCCCAGGCAGGGCTCCAGGAACCGGGTCCCAAAAAGCAAAATCATTTGGAGCTCTGGTGAATGGGCGCGTGACAGGATAGCCGTGGAGCTCGGATAACAGCTCAGAGATCGGCATGGGCAGGGCCTTCTTGCATCCGATTTTGCCCAGGCAGGGCTCAATGAACCGTGTCCCAAAAAGCAAAATCATTTGGAGCTCTGGTGAATGGGCACGTGACAGGATAGCCGTGGAGCTCGGATAACAGCTCAGAGATCGGCATGGGCAGGGCCTTCTTGCATCCGATTTTGCCCAGGCAGGGCTCTAGGAACCAGGTCATAAAAAGCAAAATCATTTGGAGCTCTGGTGAATGGGCGCGTGACAGGATAGCCGTGGAGCTCGGATAACAGCTCAGAGATCAGCATGGGCAGGGCCTTCTTGCATCCGATTTTGCCCAGGCAGGGCTCCAGGAACCTGGTCCCAAAAAGCAAAATCATTTGGAGCTCTGGTGAATGGGCGCGTGACAGGATAGCCGTGGAGCTCGGATAACAGCTCAGAGATCGGCATGGGCAGGGCCTTCTTGCATCCGATTTTGCCCAGGCAGGGCTCAATGAACCGTGTCCCAAAAAGCAAAATCATTTGGAGCTCTGGTGAATGGGCGCGTGACATGATAGCCGTGGAGCTCGGATAACAGCTCAGAGATCGGCATGGGCAGGGCCTTCTTGCATCCGATTTTGCCCAGGCAGGGCTCCAGGAACCGGGTCCCAAAAAGCAAAATCATTTGGAGCTCTGGTGAATGGGCGCGTGACAGGAGAGCCGTGGAGCTCGGATAACAGCTCAGAGATCGGCATGGGCAGGGCCTTCTTGCATCCGATTTTGCCCAGGCAGGGCTCCAGGAACCGGGTCCCAAAAAGCAAAATCATTTGGAGCTCTGGTGAATGGGCGCGTGACAGGATAGCCGTGGAGCTCGGATAACAGCTCAGAGATCGGCATGGGCAGGGCCTTCTTGCATCCGATTTTGCCCAGGCAGGGCTCCAGGTACCGGGTCCCAAAAAGCAAAATCATTTGGAGCTCTGGTGAATGGGAATAATTAATTAGTATAGCTAAATTGTAGAATTATTTCTTTGTATACTTCAATCAAGAAAATGAGACAAACCAGTAACAATCAATACTACTCTGTCCAATTAAGATTGGGTTTCATATTGATTAGACATGACCTTTGCTTTTTTGGACGAAGTGCCTATGTTGTAGTTATTTAAGGTATCAACAGAGTAGTAGCTGATGATACAATCGCTTGGTGAATGGGCGCGTGACAGGATAGCCGTGGAGCTCGGATAACAGCTCAGAGATCGGCATGGGCAGGGCCTTCTTGCATCCGATTTTGCCCAGGCAGGGCTCTAGGAACCAGGTCATAAAAAGCAAAATCATTTGGAGCTCTGGTGAATGGGCGCGTGACATGATAGCCGTGGAGCTCGGATAACAGCTCAGAGATCGGCATGGGCAGGGCCTTCTTGCATCCGATTTTGCCCAGGCAGGGCTCCAGGAACCGGGTCCCAAAAAGCAAAATCATTTGGAGCTCTGGTGAATGGGCGCGTGACAGGATAGCCGTGGAGCTCGGATAACAGCTCAGAGATCGGCATGGGCAGGGCCTTCTTGCATCCGATTTTGCCCAGGCAGGGCTCCAGGAACCGGGTCCCAAAAAGCAAAATCATTTGGAGCTCTGGTGAATGGGCGCGTGACAGGATAGCCGTGGAGCTCGGATAACAGCTCAGAGATCGGCATGGGCAGGGCCTTCTTGCATCCGATTTTGCCCAGTCAGGGCTCTAGGAACCGGGTCCCAAAAAGCAAAATCATTTGGAGCTCTGGTGAATGGGCGCGTGACAGGATAGCCGTGGAGCTCGGATAACTGCTCAGAGATCGGCATGGGCAGGGCCTTCTTGCATCCGATTTTGCCCAGGCAGGGCTCTAGGAACCGTGTCCCAAAAAGCAAAATCATTTGGAGCTCTGGTGAATGGGCGCGTGACAGGATAGCCGTGGAGATCGGATAACAGCTCAGAGATCGGCATGGGCAGGGCCTTCTTGCATCCGATTTTGCCCAGGCAGGGCTCTAGGAACCGGGTCCCAAAAAGCAAAATCATTTGGAGCTCTGGTGAATGGGCGCGTGACAGGATAGCCGTGGAGCTCGGATAACAGCTCAGAGATCGGCATGGGCAGGGCCTTCTTGCATCCGATTTTGCCCAGTCAGGGCTCCAGGAACCGGGTCCCAAAAAGCAAAATCATTTGGAGCTCTGGTGAATGGGCGCGTGACAGGATAGCCTTGGAGCTCGGATAACTGCTCAGAGATCGGCATGGGCAGGGCCTTCTTGCATCCGATTTTGCCCAGGCAGGGCTCTAGGAACCAGGTCATAAAAAGCAAAATCATTTGGAGCTCTGGTGAATGGGCGCGTGACAGGATAGCCGTGGAGCTCGGATAACAGCTCAGAGATCGGCATGGGCAGGGCCTTCTTGCATCCGATTTTGCCCAGGCAGGGCTCCAGGAACCGGGTCCCAAAAAGCAAAATCATTTGGAGCTCTGGTGAATGGGCGCGTGACAAGATAGCCGTGGAGCTCGGATAACAGCTCAGAGATCGGCATGGGCAGGGCCTTCTTGCATCCGATTTTGCCCAGGCAGGGCTCCAGGAACCAGGTCCCAAAAAGCAAAATCATTTGGAGCTCTGGTGAATGGGCGCGTGACAGGATAGCCGTGGAGCTCGGATAACAGCTCAGAGATCGGCATGGGCAGGGCCTTCTTGCATCCGATTTTGCCCAGGCAGGGCTCTAGGAACCGGGTCCCAAAAAGCAAAATCATTTGGAGCTCTGGTGAATGGGCGCGTGACGGGATAGCCTTGGAGCTCGGATAACTGCTCAGAGATCGGCATGGGCAGGGCCTTCTTGCATGGGCGCGTGACAGGATAGCCGTGGAGCTTGGATAACAGCTCAGAGATCGGCATGGGCAGGGCCTTCTTGCATCCGATTTTGCCCAGGCAGGGCTCCAGGAACCGGGTCCCAAAAAGCAAAATCATTTGGAGCTCTGTTGAATGGGCGCGTGACAGGATAGCTGTGGAGCTCGGATAACAGCTCAGAGATCGGCATGGGCAGGGCCTTCTTGCATCCGATTTTGCCCAGGCAGGGCTCCAGGAACCGGGTCCCAAAAAGCAAAATCATTTGGAGCTCTGGTGAATGGGAATAATTAATTAGTATAGCTAAATTGTAGAATTATTTCTTTGTATACTTCAATCAAGAAAATGAGACAAACCAGTAACAATCAATACTACTCTGTCCAATTAAGATGGGGTTTCATATTGATTAGACATGACCTTTGCTTTTTTGGACGAAGTGCCTATGTTGTAGTTATTTAAGGTATCAACAGAGTAGTAGCAGATGATACAATCGCTTGGTGAATGGGCGCGTGACAGGATAGCCGTGGAGCTCGGATAACAGCTCAGAGATCGGCATGGGCAGGGCCTTCTTGCATCCGATTTTGCCCAGGCAGGGCTCTAGGAACCAGGTCATAAAAAGCAAAATCATTTGGAGCTCTGGTGAATGGGCGCGTGACATGATAGCCGTGGAGCTCGGATAACAGCTCAGAGATCGGCATGGGCAGAGCCTTCTTGCATCCGATTTTGCCCAGGCAGGGCTCTAGGAACCGGGTCCCAAAAAGCAAAATCATTTGGAGCTCTGGTGAATGCGCGCGTGACAGGATAGCCGTGGAGCTCGGATAACAGCTCAGAGATCGGCATGGGCAGGGCCTTCTTGCATCCGATTTTGCCCAGTCAGGGTTTTAGGAACCGGGTCCCAAAAAGCAAAATCATTTGGAGCTCTGGTGAATGGGCGCGTGACAGGATAGCCGTGGAGCTCGGATAATAGCTCAGAGATCGACATGGGCAGGGCCTTCTTGCATCCGATTTTGCCCAGTCAGGGCTCCAGGAACCGGGTCCCAAAAAGCAAAATCATTTGGAGCTCTGGTGAATGGGCGCGTGACAGGATAGCCGTGGAGCTTGGATAACAGCTCAGAGATCGGCATGGGCAGGGCCTTCTTGCATCCGATTTTGCCCAGGCAGGGCTCCAGGAACCGGGTCCCAAAAAGCAAAATCATTTGGAGCTCTGGTGAATGGGCGCGAGACAGGAGAGCCGTGGAGCTCGGATAACAGCTCAGAGATCGGCATGGGCAGGGCCTTCTTGCATCCGATTTTGCCCACTCAGGGCTCCAGGAACCGGGTCCCAAAAAGCAAAATCATTTGGAGCTCTGGTGAATGGGCGCGTGACAGGATAGCCGTGGAGCTCGGATAACAGCGTGGGCAGGACCATCTCCCCTATGGTTCCTATTAACAGTCCGCGATGGGCGTCCGTTGGAGCCCGAAGTACGGCCCGGGCACGTCTCCTTTTCCCCAGCAGGCAGCGCCCCCCGGCGGGCCAAATCGTGTACTGCAATTTGTGGAAGCCTGGCCGATGAGTGCGGTCTTGCACCCCTCGGGCCGGGACAGGCTTCCGGGAGCCTGGGGAAAATCGGAGCATGTGATGCAAAAGTGTCGCGCGCGCCACCCGACACGTGACTCTAGTAAGAACCACCTCTCCAAATGTGTAATAGAAAGCACGTGCTGGGGCCTGGGACCTTGATTCACGGTGGGCGTGGTTAGACAGAATGGAGCTCGGATAACAGCTCAGAGATCGGCATGGGCAGGGCCTTCTTGCATCCGATTTTGCCCAGGCAGGGCTCCAGGAACCGGGTCCCAAAAAGCAAAATCATTTGGAGCTCTGGCGAATGGGCGCGTGACAGGATAGCCTTGGAGCTCGGATAACAGCTCAGAGATCGGCATGGGCAGGGCCTTCTTGCATCCGATTTTGCCCAGGCAGGGCTCCAGGAACCGTGTCCCAAAAAACAAAATCATTTGGAGCTCTGGTGAATGGGCGCATGACAGGATAGCCGTGGAGCTCAGATAACAGCTCAGAGATCGTCATGGGCAGGGCCTTCTTGCATCCGATTTTGCCCAGGCAGGGCTCCAGGAACCGTGTCCCAAAAAGCAAAATCATTTGGAGCTCTGGTGAATGGGCGCATGACAGGATAGCCGTGGAGCTCAGATAACAGCTCAGAGATCGGCATGGACAGGGCCTTCTTGCATCCGATTTTGCCCAGGCAGGGCTCCAGGAACCGTGTCCCAAAAAGCTAAATCATTTGGAGCTCTGGTGAATGGGCGCGTGACAGGATAGCCGTGAAGCTCGGATAACAGCTCAGAGATCGGCATGGGCAGGGCCTTCTTGCATCCGATTTTGCACAGGCAGGGCTTCAGGAACCGGGTCCCAAAAAACAAAATCATTTGGAGCTCTGGTGAATGGGCGCGTGACAGGATAGCTGTGGAGCTCAGAGATCGGCATGGGCAGGGCTTTCTTGCATCCGATTTTGCCCAGGCAGGGCTCCAGGAACCGGGTCCCAAAAAGCTAAATCATTTGGAGCTCTGGTGAATGGGCGCGTGACAGGATAGCCGTGAAGCTCGGATAACATCTCAGAGATCGGCATGGGCAGGGCCTTCTTGCTTCCGATTTTGCCCAGGCAGGGCTCCAGGAACCGGGTCCCAAAAAGCAAAATCATTTGGAGCTCTGGTGAATGGGCGCATGACAGGATAGCCGTGGAGCTCAGATAACAGCTCAGAGATTGGCATGGGCAGGGCCTTCTTGCATCCGATTTTGCCCAGGCAGGGCTCCAGGAACCGTTACCCAAAAAACAAAATCATTTGGAGCTCTGGTGAATGGGCGCATCCGATTTTGCCCAGGCAGGGCTCCAGGAACCGGGTCCCAAAAAGCAAAATCATTTGGAGCTCTGGTGAATGGGCGCGTGACAGGATAGCCGTGGAGCTCGGATAATAGCTCAGAGATCGGCATGGGCAGGGCCTTCTTGCATCCGATTTTGCCCAGGCAGGGCTCCAGGAACCGGGTCCCAAAAAGCAAAATCATTTGGAGCTCTGGTGAATGGGCGCGAGACAGGAGAGCCGTGGAGCTCGGATAACAGCTCAGAGATCGTCATGGGCAGGGCCTTCTTGCATCCGATTTTGCCCACTCAGGGCTCCAGGAACCGGGTCCCAAAAAGCAAAATCATTTGGAGCTCTGGTGAATGGGCGCGTGACAGGATAGCCGTGGAGCTCGGATAACAGCGTGGGCAGGACCATCTCCCCTATGGTTCCTATTAACAGTCCGCGACGGGCGTCCGTTGGAGCCCGACGTACGGCCCGGGCACGTCTCCTTTTCCCCCGCAGGCAGCGCCCCCCGGCGGGCCAAATCGTGTACTGCAATTTGTGGAAGTCTGGCCGATGAGTGCGGACTGGCACCCCTCGGGCAGGGACAGGCTTCCGGGAGCCTGGGGAAAATCGGAGCATGTGATGCAAAAGTGTCGCGCGCGCCACCCGACACGTGACTCTAGTAAGAACCACCTCTCCAAATGTGTAATAGAAAGCACGTGCTGGGGCCTGGGACCTTGATTCACGGTGGGCGTGGTTAGACAGAATGGAGCTCGGATAACAGCTCAGAGATCGGCATGGGCAGGGCCTTCTTGCATCCGCTTTTGCCCAGGCAGGGCTCCAGGAACCGTGTCCCAAAAAACAAAATCATTTGGAGCTCTGGTGAATGGGCGCATGACAGGATAGCCATGGAGCTCAGAAAACAGCTCAGAGATCAGCATGGGCAGGGCCTTCTTGCATCCGATTTTGCCCAGGAAGGGCTCCAGGAACCGTTCCCAAAAAGCAAAATCATTTGGAGCTCTGGTGAATGGGCGCGTGACAGGATAGCCGTGGAGCTCGGATAACAGCTCAGAGATCGGCATGGGCAGGGCCTTCTTGCATCCGATTTTGCCCAGGCAGGGCTCTAGGAACCGGGTCCCAAAAAGCAAAATCATTTGGAGCTCTGGTGAATGGGCGCGTGACGGGATAGCCTTGGAGCTCGGATAACTGCTCAGAGATCGGCATGGGCAGGGCCTTCTTGCATGGGCGCGTGACAGGATAGCCGTGGAGCTTGGATAACAGCTCAGAGATCGGCATGGGCAGGGCCTTCTTGCATCCGATTTTGCCCAGGCAGGGCTCCAGGAACCGGGTCCCAAAAAGCAAAATCATTTGGAGCTCTGTTGAATGGGCGCGTGACAGGATAGCTGTGGAGCTCGGATAACAGCTCAGAGATCGGCATGGGCAGGGCCTTCTTGCATCCGATTTTGCCCAGGCAGGGCTCCAGGAACCGGGTCCCAAAAAGCAAAATCATTTGGAGCTCTGGTGAATGGGAATAATTAATTAGTATAGCTAAATTGTAGAATTATTTCTTTGTATACTTCAATCAAGAAAATGAGACAAACCAGTAACAATCAATACTACTCTGTCCAATTAAGATGGGGTTTCATATTGATTAGACATGACCTTTGCTTTTTTGGACGAAGTGCCTATGTTGTAGTTATTTAAGGTATCAACAGAGTAGTAGCAGATGATACAATCGCTTGGTGAATGGGCGCGTGACAGGATAGCCGTGGAGCTCGGATAACAGCTCAGAGATCGGCATGGGCAGGGCCTTCTTGCATCCGATTTTGCCCAGGCAGGGCTCTAGGAACCAGGTCATAAAAAGCAAAATCATTTGGAGCTCTGGTGAATGGGCGCGTGACATGATAGCCGTGGAGCTCGGATAACAGCTCAGAGATCGGCATGGGCAGAGCCTTCTTGCATCCGATTTTGCCCAGGCAGGGCTCTAGGAACCGGGTCCCAAAAAGCAAAATCATTTGGAGCTCTGGTGAATGCGCGCGTGACAGGATAGCCGTGGAGCTCGGATAACAGCTCAGAGATCGGCATGGGCAGGGCCTTCTTGCATCCGATTTTGCCCAGTCAGGGTTTTAGGAACCGGGTCCCAAAAAGCAAAATCATTTGGAGCTCTGGTGAATGGGCGCGTGACAGGATAGCCGTGGAGCTCGGATAATAGCTCAGAGATCGACATGGGCAGGGCCTTCTTGCATCCGATTTTGCCCAGTCAGGGCTCCAGGAACCGGGTCCCAAAAAGCAAAATCATTTGGAGCTCTGGTGAATGGGCGCGTGACAGGATAGCCGTGGAGCTTGGATAACAGCTCAGAGATCGGCATGGGCAGGGCCTTCTTGCATCCGATTTTGCCCAGGCAGGGCTCCAGGAACCGGGTCCCAAAAAGCAAAATCATTTGGAGCTCTGGTGAATGGGCGCGAGACAGGAGAGCCGTGGAGCTCGGATAACAGCTCAGAGATCGGCATGGGCAGGGCCTTCTTGCATCCGATTTTGCCCACTCAGGGCTCCAGGAACCGGGTCCCAAAAAGCAAAATCATTTGGAGCTCTGGTGAATGGGCGCGTGACCGGATAGCCGTGGAGCTCGGATAACAGCGTGGGCAGGACCATCTCCCCTATGGTTCCTATTAACAGTCCGCGATGGGCGTCCGTTGGAGCCCGAAGTACGGCCCGGGCACGTCTCCTTTTCCCCAGCAGGCAGCGCCCCCCGGCGGGCCAAATCGTGTACTGCAATTTGTGGAAGCCTGGCCGATGAGTGCGGTCTTGCACCCCTCGGGCCGGGACAGGCTTCCGGGAGCCTGGGGAAAATCGGAGCATGTGATGCAAAAGTGTCGCGCGCGCCACCCGACACGTGACTCTAGTAAGAACCACCTCTCCAAATGTGTAATAGAAAGCACGTGCTGGGGCCTGGGACCTTGATTCACGGTGGGCGTGGTTAGACAGAATGGAGCTCGGATAACAGCTCAGAGATCGGCATGGGCAGGGCCTTCTTGCATCCGATTTTGCCCAGGCAGGGCTCCAGGAACCGGGTCCCAAAAAGCAAAATCATTTGGAGCTCTGGCGAATGGGCGCGTGACAGGATAGCCTTGGAGCTCGGATAACAGCTCAGAGATCGGCATGGGCAGGGCCTTCTTGCATCCGATTTTGCCCAGGCAGGGCTCCAGGAACCGTGTCCCAAAAAACAAAATCATTTGGAGCTCTGGTGAATGGGCGCATGACAGGATAGCCGTGGAGCTCAGATAACAGCTCAGAGATCGTCATGGGCAGGGCCTTCTTGCATCCGATTTTGCCCAGGCAGGGCTCCAGGAACCGTGTCCCAAAAAGCAAAATCATTTGGAGCTCTGGTGAATGGGCGCATGACAGGATAGCCGTGGAGCTCAGATAACAGCTCAGAGATCGGCATGGACAGGGCCTTCTTGCATCCGATTTTGCCCAGGCAGGGCTCCAGGAACCGTGTCCCAAAAAGCTAAATCATTTGGAGCTCTGGTGAATGGGCGCGTGACAGGATAGCCGTGAAGCTCGGATAACAGCTCAGAGATCGGCATGGGCAGGGCCTTCTTGCATCCGATTTTGCACAGGCAGGGCTTCAGGAACCGGGTCCCAAAAAACAAAATCATTTGGAGCTCTGGTGAATGGGCGCGTGACAGGATAGCTGTGGAGCTCAGAGATCGGCATGGGCAGGGCTTTCTTGCATCCGATTTTGCCCAGGCAGGGCTCCAGGAACCGGGTCCCAAAAAGCTAAATCATTTGGAGCTCTGGTGAATGGGCGCGTGACAGGATAGCCGTGAAGCTCGGATAACATCTCAGAGATCGGCATGGGCAGGGCCTTCTTGCTTCCGATTTTGCCCAGGCAGGGCTCCAGGAACCGGGTCCCAAAAAGCAAAATCATTTGGAGCTCTGGTGAATGGGCGCATGACAGGATAGCCGTGGAGCTCAGATAACAGCTCAGAGATTGGCATGGGCAGGGCCTTCTTGCATCCGATTTTGCCCAGGCAGGGCTCCAGGAACCGTTACCCAAAAAACAAAATCATTTGGAGCTCTGGTGAATGGGCGCATCCGATTTTGCCCAGGCAGGGCTCCAGGAACCGGGTCCCAAAAAGCAAAATCATTTGGAGCTCTGGTGAATGGGCGCGTGACAGGATAGCCGTGGAGCTCGGATAATAGCTCAGAGATCGGCATGGGCAGGGCCTTCTTGCATCCGATTTTGCCCAGGCAGGGCTCCAGGAACCGGGTCCCAAAAAGCAAAATCATTTGGAGCTCTGGTGAATGGGCGCGAGACAGGAGAGCCGTGGAGCTCGGATAACAGCTCAGAGATCGTCATGGGCAGGGCCTTCTTGCATCCGATTTTGCCCACTCAGGGCTCCAGGAACCGGGTCCCAAAAAGCAAAATCATTTGGAGCTCTGGTGAATGGGCGCGTGACAGGATAGCCGTGGAGCTCGGATAACAGCGTGGGCAGGACCATCTCCCCTATGGTTCCTATTAACAGTCCGCGACGGGCGTCCGTTGGAGCCCGACGTACGGCCCGGGCACGTCTCCTTTTCCCCCGCAGGCAGCGCCCCCCGGCGGGCCAAATCGTGTACTGCAATTTGTGGAAGTCTGGCCGATGAGTGCGGACTGGCACCCCTCGGGCAGGGACAGGCTTCCGGGAGCCTGGGGAAAATCGGAGCATGTGATGCAAAAGTGTCGCGCGCGCCACCCGACACGTGACTCTAGTAAGAACCACCTCTCCAAATGTGTAATAGAAAGCACGTGCTGGGGCCTGGGACCTTGATTCACGGTGGGCGTGGTTAGACAGAATGGAGCTCGGATAACAGCTCAGAGATCGGCATGGGCAGGGCCTTCTTGCATCCGCTTTTGCCCAGGCAGGGCTCCAGGAACCGTGTCCCAAAAAACAAAATCATTTGGAGCTCTGGTGAATGGGCGCATGACAGGATAGCCATGGAGCTCAGAAAACAGCTCAGAGATCAGCATGGGCAGGGCCTTCTTGCATCCGATTTTGCCCAGGAAGGGCTCCAGGAACCGTTCCCAAAAAGCAAAATCATTTGGAGCTCTGGTGAATGGGCGCGTGACAGGATAGCCGTGGAGCTCGGATAATAGCTCAGAGATCGACATGGGCAGGGCCTTCTTGCATCCGATTTTGCCCAGGCAGGGCTCCAGGAACCGGGTCCCAAAAAGCAAAATCATTTGGAGCTCTGGTGAATGGGCGCGTGACAGGATAGCCGTGGAGCTCGGATAACAGCTCAGAGATCGGCATGGGCAGGGCCTTCTTGCATCCGATTTTGCCCAGGCAGGGCTCTAGGAACCAGGTCATAAAAAGCAAAATCATTTGGAGCTCTGGTGAATGGGCGCGTGACATGATAGCCGTGGAGCTCGGATAACAGCTCAGAGATCGGCATGGGCAGGGCCTTCTTGCATCCGATTTTGCCCAGGCAGGGCTCCAGGAACCGTGTCCCAAAAAGCAAAATCATTTGGAGCTCTGGTGAATGGGCGCGTGACAGGAGAGCCGTGGAGCTCGGATAACAGCTCAGAGATCGGCATGGGCAGGGCCTTCTTGCATCAGATTTTGCCCAGGCAGGGCTCTAGGAACCAGGTCATAAAAAGCAAAATCATTTGGAGCTCTGGTGAATGGGCGCGTGACAGGATAGCCGTGGAGCTCGGATAACAGCTCAGAGATCGGCATGGGCAGGGGGCCTTCTTGCATCCGATTTTGCCCAGGCAGGGCTCCAGGAACCGGGTCCCAAAAAGCAAAATCATTTGGAGCTCTGGTGAATGGGCGCGTGACAGGATAGCCGTGGAGCTCGGATAACAGCTCAGAGATCGGCATGGGCAGGGCCTTCTTGCATCCGATTTTGCCCAGGCAGGGCTCTAGGAACCAGGTCATAAAAAGCAAAATCATTTGGAGCTCTGGTGAATGGGCGCGTGACAGGATAGCCGTGGAGCTCGGATAACAGCTCAGAGATCGGCATGGGCAGGGCCTTCTTGCATCCGATTTTGCCCAGGCAGGGCTCTAGGAACCGGGTCCCAAAAAGCAAAATCATTTGGAGCTCTGGTGAATGGGCGCGTGACAGGATAGCCGTGGAGCTCGGATAACAGCTCAGAGATCGGCATGGGCAGGGCCTTCTTGCATCCGATTTTGCCCAGTCAGGGCTCCAGGAACCGGGTCCCAAAAAGCAAAATCATTTGGAGCTCTGGTAAATGGGCGCGTGACAGGATAGCCGTGGAGCTCGGATAACATCTCAGAGATCGGCATGGGCAGGGCCTTCTTGAATCCGATTTTGCCCAGGCAGGGCTCTAGGAACCGGGTCCCAAAAAGCAAAATCATTTGGAGCTCTGGTGAATGGGCGCGTGACGGGATAGCCTTGGAGCTCGGATAACTGCTCAGAGATCGGCATGGGCAGGGCCTTCTTGCATCCGATTTTGCCCAGGCAGGGCTCTAGGAACCAGGTCATAAAAAGTAAAATCATTTGGAGCTCTGGTGAATGGGCGCGTGACAAGATAGCCGTGGAGCTCGGATAACAGCTCAGAGATCGGCATGGGCAGGGCCTTCTTGCATCCGATTTTGCCCAGGCAGGGCTCCAGGAACCGGGTCCCAAAAAGCAAAATCATTTGGAGCTCTGGTGAATGGGCACATGACAGGATAGCCGTGGAGCTCGGATAACAGCTCAGAGATCGGCATGGGCAGGGCCTTCTTGCATCCGATTTTGCCCAGGCAGGGCTCTAGGAACCGGGTCCCAAAAAGCAAAATCATTTGGAGCTCTGGTGAATGGGTGCGTGACAGGATAGCCGTGGAGCTCGGATAACAGCTCAGAGATCGGCATGGGCAGGGCCTTTTTGCATCCGATTTTGCCCAGGCAGGGCTCTAGGAACCGGGTCCCAAAAAGCAAAATCATTTGGAGCTCTGGTGAATGGGCGCGTGACGGGATAGCCTTGGAGCTCGGATAACTGCTCAGAGATCGGCATGGGCAGGGCCTTCTTGCATCCGATTTTGCCCAGGCAGGGCTCTAGGAACCGGGTCCCAAAAAGCAAAATCATTTGGAGCTCTGGTGAATGGGCGCGTGACATGATAGCCGTGGAGCTCGGATAACAGCTCAGAGATCGGCATGGGCAGGGTCTTCTTGCATCCGATTTTGCCCAGGCAGGGCTCCAGGAACCGTGTCCCAAAAAACAAAATCATTTGGAGCTCTGGTGAATGGGCGCGTGACAGGATAGCCGTGGAGCTCGGATAACAGCTCAGAGATCGGCATGGGCAGGGCCTTCTTGCATCCGATTTTGCCCAGGCAGGGCTCTAGGAACCAGGTCATAAAAAGCAAAATCATTTGGAGCTCTGGTGAATGGGCGCGTGACAGGATAGCCGTGGAGCTCGGATAACAGCTCAGAGATCGGCATGGGCAGGGCCTTCTTGCATCCGATTTTGCCCAGGCAGGGCTCTAGGAACCGGGTCCCAAAAAACAAAATCATTTGAAGCTCTGGTGAATGGGCGCGTGACAGGATAGCCGTGGAGCTCGGATAACAGCTCAGAGATCGGCATGGGCAGGGCCTTCTTGCATCCGATTTTGCCCAGGCAGGGCTCCAGGAACCAGGTCATAAAAAGCAAAATCATTTGGAGCTCTGGTGAATGGGCGCGTGACAGGATAGCCGTGGAGCTCGGATAACAGCTCAGAGATCGGCATGGGCAGGGCCTTCTTGCATCCGATTTTGCCCAGGCAGGGCTCCAGGAACCGGGTCCCAAAAAGCAAAATCATTTGGAGCTCTGGTGAATGGGCGCGTGACAGGATAGCCGTGGAGCTCGGATAACAGCTCAGAGATCGGCATGGGCAGGGCCTTCTTGCATCCGATTTTGCCCAGGCAGGGCTTCAGGAACCGGGTCCCAAAAAGCAAAATCATTTGGAGCTCTGGTGAATGGGCGCGTGACAGGATAGCCGTGGAGCTCGGATAACAGCTCAGAGATCGGCATGGGCAGGGCCTTCTTGCATCCGATTTTGCCCAGGCAGGGCTCCAGGAACCGGGTCCCAAAAAGCAAAATCATTTGGAGCTCTGGTGAATGGGCGCGTGACAGGATAGCCGTGGAGCTCGGATAACAGCTCAGAGATCGGCATGGGCAGGGCCTTCTTGCATCCGATTTTGCCCAGGCAGGGCTCAATGAACCGTGTCCCAAAAAGCAAAATCATTTGGAGCTCTGGTGAATGGGCGCGTGACAGGATAGCCGTGGAGCTCGGATAACAGCTCAGAGATCGGCATGGGCAGGGCCTTCTTGCATCCGATTTTGCCCAGGCAGGGCTCCAGGAACCGGGTCCCAAAAAGCAAAACCATTTGGAGCTCTGGTGAATGGGCGCGTGACAGGATAGCCGTGGAGCTCGGATAACAGCTCAGAGATCGGCATGGGCAGGGCCTTCTTGCATCCGATTTTGCCCAGGCAGGGCTCCAGGAACCGGGTCCCAAAAAGCAAAATCATTTGGAGCTCTGGTGAATGGGCGCGTGACAGGATAGCCGTGGAGCTCGGATAACAGCTCAGAGATCTGCATGGGCAGGGCCTTCTTGCATCCGATTTTGCCAAGTCAGGGCTCCAGGAACCGGGTCCCAAAAAGCAAAATCATTTGGAGCTCTGGTGAATGGGCGCGTGACAGGATAGCCGTGGAGCTCGGATAACAGCTCAGAGATCGGCATGGGCAGGGCCTTCTTGCATCCGATTTTGCCCAGGCAGGGCTCCAGGAACCGGGTCCCAAAAAGCAAAATCATTTGGAGCTCTGGTGAATGGGCGCGTGACAGGATAGCTGTGGAGCTCGGATAACAGCTCAGAGATCGGCATGGGCAGGGCCTTCTTGCATCCGATTTTGCCCAGGCAGGGCTCCAGGAACCGGGTCCCAAACAGCAAAATCATTTGGAGCTCTGGTGAATGGGAATAATTAATTAGTATAGCTAAATTGTAGAATTATTTCTTTGTATACTTCAATCAAGAAAATGAGACAAACCAGTAACAATCAATACTACTCTGTCCAATTAAGATGGGGTTTCATATTGATTAGACATGACCTTTGCTTTTTTGGACGAAGTGCCTATGTTGTAGTTATTTAAGGTATCAACAAAGTAGTAGCTGATGATACAATCGCTTGGTGAATGGGCGCGTGACAGGATAGCCGTGGAGCTCGGATAACAGCTCAGAGATCGGCATGGGCAGGGCCTTCTTGCATCCGATTTTGCCCAGGCAGGGCTCTAGGAACCAGGTCATAAAAAGCAAAATCATTTGGAGCTCTGGTGAATGGGCGCGTGACATGATAGCCGTGGAGCTCGGATAACAGCTCAGAGATCGGCATGGGCAGGGCCTTCTTGCATCCGATTTTGCCCAGGCAGGGCTCCAGGAACCGGGTCCCAAAAAGCAAAATCATTTGGAGCTCTGGTGAATGTGCGCGTGACAGTATAGTCGTGGAGCTCGGATAACAGCTCAGAGATCGGCATGGGCAGGGCCTTCTTGCATCCGATTTTGCCCAGGCAGGGCTCCAGGAACCGGGTCCCAAAAAGCAAAATCATTTGGAGCTCTGGTGAATGGGTGCGTGACAAGATAGCCGTGGAGCTCGGATAACAGCTCAGAGATCGGCATGGGCAGGGCCTTCTTGCATCCGATTTTGCCCAGGCAGGGCTCCAGGAACCGGGTCCCAAAAAGCAAAATCATTTGGAGCTCTGGTGAATGGGCACGTGACAGGATAGCCGTGGAGCTCGGATAACAGCTCAGAGATCGGCATGGGCAGGGCCTTCTTGCATCCGATTTTGCCCAGGCAGGGCTCTAGGAACCAGGTCATAAAAAGCAAAATCATTTGGAGCTCTGGTGAATGGGCGCGTGACATGATAGCCGTGGAGCTCGGATAACAGCTCAGAGATCGGCATGGGCAGGGCCTTCTTGCATCCGATTTTGCCCAGGCAGGGCTCCAGGAACCGGGTCCCAAAAAGCAAAATCATTTGGAGCTCTGGTGAATGGGCGCGTGACAGGATAGCCGTGGAGCTCGGATAACAGCTCAGAGATCGGCATGGGCAGGGCCTTCTTGCATCTGATTTTGCCCAGGCAGGGCTCTAGGAACCAGGTCATAAAAAGCAAAATCATTTGGAGCTCTGGTGAATGGGCGCGTGACAGTATAGTCGTGGAGCTCGGATAACAGCTCAGAGATCGGCATGGGCAGGGCCTTCTTGCATCCGATTTTGCCCAGGCAGGGCTCCAGGAACCGGGTCCCAAAAAGCAAAATCATTTGGAGCTCTGGTGAATGGGTGCGTGACAAGATAGCCGTGGAGCTCGGATAACAGCTCAGAGATCGGCATTGGCAGGGCCTTCTTGCATCCGATTTTGCCCAGGCAGGGCTCTAGGAACCAGGTCATAAAAAGCAAAATCATTTGGAGCTCTGGTGAATGGGCGCGTGACAGGATAGCCGTGGAGCTCGGATAACAGCTCAGAGATCGGCATGGGCAGGGCCTTCTTGCATCCGATTTTGCCCAGGCAGGGCTCCAGGAACCTGGTCCCAAAAAGCAAAATCATTTGGAGCTCTGGTGAATGGGCGCGTGACAGGATAGCCGTGGAGCTCGGATAACAGCTCAGAGATCGGCATGGGCAGGGCCTTCTTGCATCCGATTTTGCCCAGGCAGGGCTCAATGAACCGTGTCCCAAAAAGCAAAATCATTTGGAGCTCTGGTGAATGGGCGCGTGACATGATAGCCGTGGAGCTCGGATAACAGCTCAGAGATCGGCATGGGCAGGGCCTTCTTGCATCCGATTTTGCCCAGGCAGGGCTCCAGGAACCGGGTCCCAAAAAGCAAAATCATTTGGAGCTCTGGTGAATGGGCGCGTGACAGGAGAGCCGTGGAGCTCGGATAACAACTCAGAGATCGGCATGGGCAGGGCCTTCTTGCATCCGATTTTGCCCAGGCAGGGCTCCAGGAACCGGGTCCCAAAAAGCAAAATCATTTGGAGCTCTGGTGAATGGGCGCGTGACAGGATAGCCGTGGAGCTCGGATAACAGCTCAGAGATCGGCATGGGCAGGGCCTTCTTGCATCCGATTTTGCCCAGGCAGGGCTCCAGGAACCGGGTCCCAAAAAGCAAAATCATTTGGAGCTCTGGTGAATGGGCACGTGACAGGATAGCCGTGGAGCTCGGATAACAGCTCAGAGATCGGCATGGGCAGGGCCTTCTTGCATCCGATTTTGCCCAGGCAGGGCTCTAGGAACCAGGTCATAAAAAGCAAAATCATTTGGAGCTCTGGTGAATGGGCGCGTGACAGGATAGCCGTGGAGCTCGGATAACAGCTCAGAGATCGGCATGGGCAGGGCCTTCTTGCATCCGATTTTGCCCAGGCAGGGCTCCAGGAACCTGGTCCCAAAAAGCAAAATCATTTGGAGCTCTGGTGAATGGGCGCGTGACAGGATAGCCGTGGAGCTCGGATAACAGCTCAGAGATCGGCATGGGCAGGGCCTTCTTGCATCCGATTTTGCCCAGGCAGGGCTCAATGAACCGTGTCCCAAAAAGCAAAATCATTTGGAGCTCTGGTGAATGGGCGCGTGACAGTATAGTCGTGGAGCTCGGATAACAGCTCAGAGATCGGCATGGGCAGGGCCTTCTTGCATCCGATTTTGCCCAGGCAGGGCTCCAGGAACCGGGTCCCAAAAAGCAAAATCATTTGGAGCTCTGGTGAATGGGTGCGTGACAAGATAGCCGTGGAGCTCGGATAACAGCTCAGAGATCGGCATGGGCAGGGCCTTCTTGCATCCGATTTTGCCCAGGCAGGGCTCTAGGAACCAGGTCATAAAAAGCAAAATCATTTGGAGCTCTGGTGAATGGGCGCGTGACAGGATAGCCGTGGAGCTCGGATAACAGCTCAGAGATCGGCATGGGCAGGGCCTTCTTGCATCCGATTTTGCCCAGGCAGGGCTCCAGGAACCTGGTCCCAAAAAGCAAAATCATTTGGAGCTCTGGTGAATGGGCGCGTGACAGGATAGCCGTGGAGCTCGGATAACAGCTCAGAGATCGGCATGGGCAGGGCCTTCTTGCATCCGATTTTGCCCAGGCAGGGCTCAATGAACCGTGTCCCAAAAAGCAAAATCATTTGGAGCTCTGGTGAATGGGCGCGTGACATGATAGCCGTGGAGCTCGGATAACAGCTCAGAGATCGGCATGGGCAGGGCCTTCTTGCATCCGATTTTGCCCAGGCAGGGCTCCAGGAACCGGGTCCCAAAAAGCAAAATCATTTGGAGCTCTGGTGAATGGGCGCGTGACAGGAGAGCCGTGGAGCTCGGATAACAGCTCAGAGATCGGCATGGGCAGGGCCTTCTTGCATCCGATTTTGCCCAGGCAGGGCTCCAGGAACCGGGTCCCAAAAAGCAAAATCATTTGGAGCTCTGGTGAATGGGCGCGTGACAGGATAGCCGTGGAGCTCGGATAACAGCTCAGAGATCGGCATGGGCAGGGCCTTCTTGCATCCGATTTTGCCCAGGCAGGGCTCCAGGAACCGGGTCCCAAAAAGCAAAATCATTTGGAGCTCTGGTGAATGGGCACGTGACAGGATAGCCGTGGAGCTCGGATAACAGCTCAGAGATCGGCATGGGCAGGGCCTTCTTGCATCCGATTTTGCCCAGGCAGGGCTCTAGGAACCAGGTCATAAAAAGCAAAATCATTTGGAGCTCTGGTGAATGGGCGCGTGACAGGATAGCCGTGGAGCTCGGATAACAGCTCAGAGATCGGCATGGGCAGGGCCTTCTTGCATCCGATTTTGCCCAGGCAGGGCTCCAGGAACCTGGTCCCAAAAAGCAAAATCATTTGGAGCTCTGGTGAATGGGCGCGTGACAGGATAGCCGTGGAGCTCGGATAACAGCTCAGAGATCGGCATGGGCAGGGCCTTCTTGCATCCGATTTTGCCCAGGCAGGGCTCAATGAACCGTGTCCCAAAAAGCAAAATCATTTGGAGCTCTGGTGAATGGGCGCGTGACAGGATAGCCGTGGAGCTCGGATAACAGCTCAGAGATCGGCATGGGCAGGGCCTTCTTGCATCCGATTTTGCCCAGGCAGGGCTCCAGGAACCGGGTCCCAAAAAGCAAAATCATTTGGAGCTCTGGTGAATGGGCGCGTGACAGGATAGCCGTGGAGCTCGGATAACAGCTCAGAGATCGGCATGGGCAGGGCCTTCTTGCATCTGATTTTGCCCAGGCAGGGCTCTAGGAACCAGGTCATAAAAAGCAAAATCATTTGGAGCTCTGGTGAATGGGCGCGTGACAGTATAGTCGTGGAGCTCGGATAACAGCTCAGAGATCGGCATGGGCAGGGCCTTCTTGCATCCGATTTTGCCCAGGCAGGGCTCCAGGAACCGGGTCCCAAAAAGCAAAATCATTTGGAGCTCTGGTGAATGGGTGCGTGACAAGATAGCCGTGGAGCTCGGATAACAGCTAAGAGATCGGCATGGGCAGGGCCTTCTTGCATCCGATTTTGCCCAGGCAGGGCTCTAGGAACCAGGTCATAAAAAGCAAAATCATTTGGAGCTCTGGTGAATGGGCGCGTGACAGGATAGCCGTGGAGCTCGGATAACAGCTCAGAGATCGGCATGGGCAGGGCCTTCTTGCATCCGATTTTGCCCAGGCAGGGCTCCAGGAACCTGGTCCCAAAAAGCAAAATCATTTGGAGCTCTGGTGAATGGGCGCGTGACAGGATAGCCGTGGAGCTCGGATAACAGCTCAGAGATCGGCATGGGCAGGGCCTTCTTGCATCCGATTTTGCCCAGGCAGGGCTCAATGAACCGTGTCCCAAAAAGCAAAATCATTTGGAGCTCTGGTGAATGGGCGCGTGACATGATAGCCGTGGAGCTCGGATAACAGCTCAGAGATCGGCATGGGCAGGGCCTTCTTGCATCCGATTTTGCCCAGGCAGGGCTCCAGGAACCGGGTCCCAAAAAGCAAAATCATTTGGAGCTCTGGTAAATGGGCGCGTGACAGGAGAGCCGTGGAGCTCGGATAACAGCTCAGAGATCGGCATGGGCAGGGCCTTCTTGCATCCGATTTTGCCCAGGCAGGGCTCCAGGAACCGTTTTCCAAAAAGCAAAATCATTTGGAGCTCTGGTGAATGGGCGCGTGACAGGATAGCCGTGGAGCTCGGATAACAGCTCAGAGATCGGCATGGGCAGGGCCTTCTTGCATCCGATTTTGCCCAGGCAGGGCTCCAGGAACCGGGTCCCAAAAAGCAAAATCATTTGGAGCTCTGGTGAATGGGAATAATTAATTAGTATAGCTAAATTGTAGAATTATTTCTTTGTATACTTCAATCAAGAAAATGAGACAAACCAGTAACAATCAATACTACTCTGTCCAATTAAGATGGGGTTTCATATTGATTAGACATGACCTTTGCTTTTTTGGACGAAGTGCCTATGTTGTAGTTATTTAAGGTATCAACAGAGTAGTAGCTGATGATACAATCGCTTGGTGAATGGGCGCGTGACAGGATAGCCGTGGAGCTCGGATAACAGCTCAGAGATCGGCATGGGCAGGGCCTTCTTGCATCCGATTTTGCCCAGGCAGGGCTCCAGGAACCGGGTCCCAAAAAGCAAAATCATTTGGAGCTCTGGTGAATGGGCGCGTGACAGGATAGCCGTGGAGCTCGGATAACAGCTCAGAGATCGGCATGGGCAGGGCCTTCTTGCATCCGATTTTGCCCAGGCAGGGCTCAATGAACCGTGTCCCAAAAAGCAAAATCATTTGGAGCTCTGGTGAATGGGCGCGTGACAGGATAGCCGTGGAGATCGGATAACAGCTCAGAGATCGGCATGGGCAGGGCCTTCTTGCATCCGATTTTGCCCAGGCAGGGCTCTAGGAACCGGGTCCCAAAAAGCAAAATCATTTGGAGCTCTGGTGAATGGGCGCGTGACAGGATAGCCGTGGAGCTCGGATAACAGCTCAGAGATCGGCATGGGCAGGGCCTTCTTGCATCCGATTTTGCCCAGTCAGGGCTCCAGGAACCGGGTCCCAAAAAGCAAAATCATTTGGAGCTCTGGTGAATGGGCGCGTGACAGGATAGCCGTGGAGCTCGGATAACAGCACAGAGATCGGCATGGGCAGGGCCTTCTTGCATCCGATTTTGCCCAGGCAGGGCTCTAGGAACCAGGTCATAAAAAGCAAAATCATTTGGAGCTCTGGTGAATGTGCGCGTGACAGTATAGTCGTGGAGCTCGGATAACAGCTCAGAGATCGGCATGGGCAGGGCCTTCTTGCATCCGATTTTGCCCAGGCAGGGCTCCAGGAACCGGGTCCCAAAAAGCAAAATCATTTGGAGCTCTGGTGAATGGGTGCGTGACAAGATAGCCGTGGAGCTCGGATAACAGCTCAGAGATCGGCATGGGCAGGGCCTTCTTGCATCCGATTTTGCCCAGGCAGGGCTCCAGGAACCGGGTCCCAAAAAGCAAAATCATTTGGAGCTCTGGTGAATGGGCACGTGACAGGATAGCCGTGGAGCTCGGATAACAGCTCAGAGATCGGCATGGGCAGGGCCTTCTTGCATCCGATTTTGCCCAGGCAGGGCTCTAGGAACCAGGTCATAAAAAGCAAAATCATTTGGAGCTCTGGTGAATGGGCGCGTGACAGGATAGCCGTGGAGCTCGGATAACAGCTCAGAGATCGGCATGGGCAGGGCCTTCTTGCATCCGATTTTGCCCAGGCAGGGCTCCAGGAACCTGGTCCCAAAAAGCAAAATCATTTGGAGCTCTGGTGAATGGGCGCGTGACAGGATAGCCGTGGAGCTCGGATAACAGCTCAGAGATCGGCATGGGCAGGGCCTTCTTGCATCCGATTTTGCCCAGGCAGGGCTCCAGGAACCGGGTCCCAAAAAGCAAAATCATTTGGAGCTCTGGTGAATGGGCGCGTGACAGGATAGCCGTGGAGCTCGGATAACAGCTCAGAGATCGGCATGGGCAGGGCCTTCTTGCATCCGATTTTGCCCAGGCAGGGCTCAATGAACCGTGTCCCAAAAAGCAAAATCATTTGGAGCTCTGGTGAATGGGCGCGTGACAGGATAGCCGTGGAGCTCGGATAACAGCACAGAGATCGGCATGGGCAGGGCCTTCTTGCATCCGATTTTGCCCAGGCAGGGCTCTAGGAACCAGGTCATAAAAAGCAAAATCATTTGGAGCTCTGGTGAATGTGCGCGTGACAGTATAGTCGTGGAGCTCGGATAACAGCTCAGAGATCGGCATGGGCAGGGCCTTCTTGCATCCGATTTTGCCCAGGCAGGGCTCCAGGAACCGGGTCCCAAAAAGCAAAATCATTTGGAGCTCTGGTGAATGGGCACGTGACAGGATAGCCGTGGAGCTCGGATAACAGCTCAGAGATCGGCATGGGCAGGGCCTTCTTGCATCCGATTTTGCCCAGGCAGGGCTCTAGGAACCAGGTCATAAAAAGCAAAATCATTTGGAGCTCTGGTGAATGGGCGCGTGACAGGATAGCCGTGGAGCTCGGATAACAGCTCAGAGATCGGCATGGGCAGGGCCTTCTTGCATCCGATTTTGCCCAGGCAGGGCTCCAGGAACCTGGTCCCAAAAAGCAAAATCATTTGGAGCTCTGGTGAATGGGCGCGTGACAGGATAGCCGTGGAGCTCGGATAACAGCTCAGAGATCGGCATGGGCAGGGCCTTCTTGCATCCGATTTTGCCCAGGCAGGGCTCAATGAACCGTGTCCCAAAAAGCAAAATCATTTGGAGCTCTGGTGAATGGGCGCGTGACATGATAGCCGTGGAGCTCGGATAACAGCTCAGAGATCGGCATGGGCAGGGCCTTCTTGCATCCGATTTTGCCCAGGCAGGGCTCCAGGAACCGGGTCCCAAAAAGCAAAATCATTTGGAGCTCTGGTGAATGGGCGCGTGACAGGAGAGCCGTGGAGCTCGGATAACAGCTCAGAGATCGGCATGGGCAGGGCCTTCTTGCATCCGATTTTGCCCAGGCAGGGCTCCAGGAACCGGGTCCCAAAAAGCAAAATCATTTGGAGCTCTGGTGAATGGGCGCGTGACAGGATAGCCGTGGAGCTCGGATAACAGCTCAGAGATCGGCATGGGCAGGGCCTTCTTGCATCCGATTTTGCCCAGGCAGGGCTCCAGGAACCGGGTCCCAAAAAGCAAAATCATTTGGAGCTCTGGTGAATGGGAATAATTAATTAGTATAGCTAAATTGTAGAATTATTTCTTTGTATACTTCAATCAAGAAAATGAGACAAACCAGTAACAATCAATACTACTCTGTCCAATTAAGATGGGGTTTCATATTGATTAGACATGACCTTTGCTTTTTTGGACGAAGTGCCTATGTTGTAGTTATTTAAGGTATCAACAGAGTAGTAGCTGATGATACAATCGCTTGGTGAATGGGCGCGTGACAGGATAGCCGTGGAGCTCGGATAACAGCTCAGAGATCGGCATGGGCAGGGCCTTCTTGCATCCGATTTTGCCCAGGCAGGGCTCTAGGAACCAGGTCATAAAAAGCAAAATCATTTGGAGCTCTGGTGAATGGGCGCGTGACATGATAGCCGTGGAGCTCGGATAACAGCTCAGAGATCGGCATGGGCAGGGCCTTCTTGCATCCGATTTTGCCCAGGCAGGGCTCCAGGAACCGGGTCCCAAAAAGCAAAATCATTTGGAGCTCTGGTGAATGGGCGCGTGACAGGATAGCCGTGGAGCTCGGATAACAGCTCAGAGATCGGCATGGGCAGGGCCTTCTTGCATCCGATTTTGCTTAGGCAGGGCTCCAGGAACCGGGTCCCAAAAAGCAAAATCATTTGGAGCTCTGGTGAATGGGCGCGTGACAGGATAGCCGTGGAGCTCGGATAACTGCTCAGAGATCGGCATGGGCAGGGCCTTCTTGCATCCGATTTTGCCCAGGCAGGGCTCTAGGAACCGTGTCCCAAAAAGCAAAATCATTTGGAGCTCTGGTGAATGGGCGCGTGACAGGATAGCCGTGGAGCTCGGATAACAGCTCAGAGATCGGCATGGGCAGGGCCTTCTTGCATCCGATTTTGCCCAGGCAGGGCTCCAGGAACCGGGTCCCAAAAAGCAAAATCATTTGGAGCTCTGGTGAATGGGCGCGTGACAGGATAGCCGTGGAGCTCGGATAACAGCTCAGAGATCGGCATGGGCAGGGCCTTCTTGCATCCGATTTTGCCCAGGCAGGGCTCCAGGAACCGGGTCCCAAAAAGCAAAATCATTTGGAGCTCTGGTGAATGGGCGCGTGACAGGATAGCCGTGGAGCTCGGATAACAGCTCAGAGATCGGCATGGGCAGGGCCTTCTTGCATCCGATTTAGCCCAGGCAGGGCTCCAGGAACCGTGTCCCAAAAAGCAAAATCATTTGGAGCTCTGGTGAATGGGCGCGTAACAGGATAGCCGTGGAGCTCGGATAACAGCTCAGAGATCGGCATGGGCAGGGCCTTCTTGCATCCGATTTTGCCCAGGCAGGGCTCTAGGAACCAGGTCATAAAAAGCAAAATCATTTGGAGCTCTGGTGAATGGGCGCGTGACAGGATAGCCGTGGAGCTCGGATAACAGCTCAGAGATCGGCATGGGCAGGGCCTTCTTGCATCCGATTTTGCCCAGGCAGGGCTCTAGGAACCGTGTCCCAAAAAGCAAAATCATTTGGAGCTCTGGTGAATGGGCGCGTGACAGGATAGCCGTGGAGCTCGGATAACAGCTCAGAAATCGGCATGGGCAGGGCCTTCTTGCATCCGATTTAGCCCAGGCAGGGCTCCAGGAACCGTGTCCCAAAAAGCAAAATCATTTGGAGCTCTGGTGAATGGGCGCGTGACAGGATAGCCGTGGAGCTCGGATAACAGCTCAGAGATCGGCATGGGCAGGGCCTTCTTGCATCCGATTTTGCCCAGGCAGGGCTCCAGGAACCGGGTCCCAAAAAGCAAAATCATTTGGAGCTCTGGTGAATGGGCGCTTGACAGGATAGCCGTGGAGCTCGGATAACAGCTCAGGGATCGGCATGGGCAGGGCCTTCTTGCATCCGATTTTGCACAGGCAGGGCTCCAGGAACCGGGTCCCAAAAAGCAAAATCATTTGGAGCTCTGGTGAATGGGCGCGTGACAGGATAGCCGTGGAGCTCGGATAACAGCTCAGAGATCGGCATGGGCAGGGCCTTCTTGCATCCGATTTTGCCCAGGCAGGGCTCCAGGAACCGGGTCCCAAAAAGCAAAATCATTTGGAGCTCTAGTGAATGGGCGCGTGACAGGATAGCCGTGGAGCTCGGATAACAGCTCAGAGATCGGCATGGGCAGGGCCTTCTTGCATCCGATTTTGCCCAGGCAGGGCTCAATGAACCGTGTCCCAAAAAGCAAAATCATTTGGAGCTCTGGTGAATGGGCGCGTGACAGGATAGCCGTGGAGCTCGGATAACAGCTCAAAGATCGGCATGGGCAGGGCCTTCTTGCATCCGATTTTGCCCAGGCAGGGCTCAATGAACCGTGTCCCAAAAAGCAAAATCATTTGGAGCTCTGGTGAATGGGCGCGTGACAGGATAGCCGTGGAGATCGGATAACAGCTCAGAGATCGGCATGGGCAGGGCCTTCTTGCATCCGATTTTGCCCAGTCAGGGCTCCAGGAACCGGGTCCCAAAAAGCAAAATCATTTGGAGCTCTGGTGAATGGGCGCGTGCCAGGATAGCCGTGGAGCTCGGATAACAGCTCAGAGATCGGCATGGGCAGGGCCTTCTTGCATCCGATTTTGCCCAGGCAGGGCTCTAGGAACCGGGTCCCAAAAAGCAAAATCATTTGGAGCTCTGGTGAATGGGCGCGTGACAGGATAGCCGTGGAGCTCGGATAACAGCTCAGAGATCGGCATGGGCAGGGCCTTCTTGCATCCGATTTTGCCCAGTCAGGGCTCCAGGAACCGGGTCCCAAAAAGCAAAATCATTTGGAGCTCTGGTGAATGGGCGCGTGACAGGATAGCCGTGGAGCTCGGATAACAGCACAGAGATCGGCATGGGCAGGGCCTTCTTGCATCCGATTTTGCCAGGCAGGGCTCTAGGAACCAGGTCATAAAAAGCAAAATCATTTGGAGCTCTGGTGAATGTGCGCGTGACAGTATAGTCGTGGAGCTCGGATAACAGCTCAGAGATCGGCATGGGCAGGGCCTTCTTGCATCCGATTTTGCCCAGGCAGGGCTCCAGGAACCGGGTCCCAAAAAGCAAAATCATTTGGAGCTCTGGTGAATGGGTGCGTGACAAGATAGCCGTGGAGCTCGGATAACAGCTCAGAGATCGGCATGGGCAGGGCCTTCTTGCATCCGATTTTGCCCAGGCAGGGCTCCAGGAACCGGGTCCCAAAAAGCAAAATCATTTGGAGCTCTGGTGAATGGGCACGTGACAGGATAGCCGTGGAGCTCGGATAACAGCTCAGAGATCGGCATGGGCAGGGCCTTCTTGCATCCGATTTTGCCCAGGCAGGGCTCTAGGAACCAGGTCATAAAAAGCAAAATCATTTGGAGCTCTGGTGAATGGGCGCGTGACAGGATAGCCGTGGAGCTCGGATAACAGCTCAGAGATCGGCATGGGCAGGGCCTTCTTGCATCCGATTTTGCCCAGGCAGGGCTCCAGGAACCTGGTCCCAAAAAGCAAAATCATTTGGAGCTCTGGTGAATGGGCGCGTGACAGGATAGCCGTGGAGCTCGGATAACAGCTCAGAGATCGGCATGGGCAGGGCCTTCTTGCATCCGATTTTGCCCAGGCAGGGCTCCAGGAACCGGGTCCCAAAAAGCAAAATCATTTGGAGCTCTGGTGAATGGGCGCGTGACAGGATAGCCGTGGAGCTCGGATAACAGCTCAGAGATCGGCATGGGCAGGGCCTTCTTGCTTCCGATTTTGCCCAGGCAGGGCTCAATGAACCGTGTCCCAAAAAGCAAAATCATTTGGAGCTCTGGTGAATGGGCGCGTGACAGGATAGCCGTGGAGCTCGGATAACAGCACAGAGATCGGCATGGGCAGGGCCTTCTTGCATCCGATTTTGCCCAGGCAGGGCTCTAGGAACCAGGTCATAAAAAGCAAAATCATTTGGAGCTCTGGTGAATGTGCGCGTGACAGTATAGTCGTGGAGCTCGGATAACAGCTCAGAGATCGGCATGGGCAGGGCCTTCTTGCATCCGATTTTGCCCAGGCAGGGCTCCAGGAACCGGGTCCCAAAAAGCAAAATCATTTGGAGCTCTGGTGAATGGGTGCGTGACAAGATAGCCGTGGAGCTCGGATAACAGCTCAGAGATCGGCATGGGCAGGGCCTTCTTGCATCCGATTTTGCCCAGGCAGGGCTCCAGGAACCGGGTCCCAAAAAGCGAAATCATTTGGAGCTCTGGTGAATGGGCACGTGACAGGATAGCCGTGGAGCTCGGATAACAGCTCAGAGATCGGCATGGGCAGGGCCTTCTTGCATCCGATTTTGCCCAGGCAGGGCTCTAGGAACCAGGTCATAAAAAGCAAAATCATTTGGAGCTCTGGTGAATGGGCGCGTGACAGGATAGCCGTGGAGCTCGGATAACAGCTCAGAGATCGGCATGGGCAGGGCCTTCTTGCATCCGATTTTGCCCAGGCAGGGCTCCAGGAACCTGGTCCCAAAAAGCAAAATCATTTGGAGCTCTGGTGAATGGGCGCGTGACAGGATAGCCGTGGAGCTCGGATAACAGCTCAGAGATCGGCATGGGCAGGGCCTTCTTGCATCCGATTTTGCCCAGGCAGGGCTCAATGAACCGTGTCCCAAAAAGCAAAATCATTTGGAGCTCTGGTGAATGGGCGCGTGACATGATAGCCGTGGAGCTCGGATAACAGCTCAGAGATCGGCATGGGCAGGGCCTTCTTGCATCCGATTTTGCCCAGGCAGGGCTCCAGGAACCGGGTCCCAAAAAGCAAAATCATTTGGAGCTCTGGTGAATGGGCGCGTGACAGGAGAGCCGTGGAGCTCGGATAACAGCTCAGAGATCGGCATGGGCAGGGCCTTCTTGCATCCGATTTTGCCCAGGCAGGGCTCCAGGAACCGGGTCCCAAAAAGCAAAATCATTTGGAGCTCTGGTGAATGGGCGCGTGACAGGATAGCCGTGGAGCTCGGATAACAGCTCAGAGATCGGCATGGGCAGGGCCTTCTTGCATCCGATTTTGCCCAGGCAGGGCTCCAGGAACCGGGTCCCAAAAAGCAAAATCATTTGGAGCTCTGGTGAATGGGAATAATTAATTAGTATAGCTAAATTGTAGAATTATTTCTTTGTATACTTCAATCAAGAAAATGAGACAAACCAGTAACAATCAATACTACTCTGTCCAATTAAGATGGGGTTTCATATTGATTAGACATGACCTTTGCTTTTTTGGACGAAGTGCCTATGTTGTAGTTATTTAAGGTATCAACAGAGTAGTAGCTGATGATACAATCGCTTGGTGAATGGGCGCGTGACAGGATAGCCGTGGAGCTCGGATAACAGCTCAGAGATCGGCATGGGCAGGGCCTTCTTGCATCCGATTTTGCCCAGGCAGGGCTCTAGGAACCAGGTCATAAAAAGCAAAATCATTTGGAGCTCTGGTGAATGGGCGCGTGACATGATAGCCGTGGAGCTCGGATAACAGCTCAGAGATCGGCATGGGCAGGGCCTTCTTGCATCCGATTTTGCCCAGGCAGGGCTCCAGGAACCGGGTCCCAAAAAGCAAAATCATTTGGAGCTCTGGTGAATGGGCGCGTGACAGGATAGCCGTGGAGCTCGGATAACAGCTCAGAGATCGGCATGGGCAGGGCCTTCTTGCATCCGATTTTGCTTAGGCAGGGCTCCAGGAACCGGGTCCCAAAAAGCAAAATCATTTGGAGCTCTGGTGAATGGGCGCGTGACAGGATAGCCGTGGAGCTCGGATAACTGCTCAGAGATCGGCATGGGCAGGGCCTTCTTGCATCCGATTTTGCCCAGGCAGGGCTCTAGGAACCGTGTCCCAAAAAGCAAAATCATTTGGAGCTCTGGTGAATGGGCGCGTGACAGGATAGCCGTGGAGATCGGATAACAGCTCAGAGATCGGCATGGACAGGGCCTTCTTGCATCCGATTTTGACCAGGCAGGGCTCTAGGAACCGGGTCCCAAAAAGCAAAGTCATTTGGAGCTCTGGTGAATGGGCGCGTGACAGGATAGCCGTGGAGCTCGGATAACAGCTCAGAGATCGGCATGGACAGGGCCTTCTTGCATCCGATTTTGCCCAGTCAGGGCTCCAGGAACCGGGTCCCAAAAAGCAAAATCATTTGGAGCTCTGGTGAATGGGCGCGTGACAGGATAGCCGTGGAGCTCGGATAACAGCTCAGAGATCGGCATGGGCAGGGCCTTCTTGCATCCGATTTTGCCCAGGCAGGGCTCCAGGAACCGGGTCCCAAAAAGCAAAATCATTTGGAGCTCTGGTGAATGGGCGCGTGACAGGATAGCCGTGGAGCTCGGATAACAGCTCAGAGATCGGCATGGGCAGGGCCTTCTTGCATCCGATTTAGCCCAGGCAGGGCTCCAGGAACCGTGTCCCAAAAAGCAAAATCATTTGGAGCTCTGGTGAATGGGCGCGTAACAGGATAGCCGTGGAGCTCGGATAACAGCTCAGAGATCGGCATGGGCAGGGCCTTCTTGCATCCGATTTTGCCCAGGCAGGGCTCTAGGAACCAGGTCATAAAAAGCAAAATCATTTGGAGCTCTGGTGAATGGGCGCGTGACAGGATATCCGTGGAGCTCGGATAACAGCTCAGAGATCGGCATGGGCAGGGCCTTCTTGCATCCGATTTTGCCCAGGCAGGGCTCTAGGAACCGTGTCCCAAAAAGCAAAATCATTTGGAGCTCTGGTGAATGGGCGCGTGACAGGATAGCCGTGGAGCTCGGATAACAGCTCAGAAATCGGCATGGGCAGGGCCTTCTTGCATCCGATTTAGCCCAGGCAGGGCTCCAGGAACCGTGTCCCAAAAAGCAAAATCATTTGGAGCTCTGGTGAATGGGCGCGTGACAGGATAGCCGTGGAGCTCGGATAACAGCTCAGAGATCGGCATGGGCAGGGCCTTCTTGCATCCGATTTTGCCCAGGCAGGGCTCCAGGAACCGGGTCCCAAAAAGCAAAATCATTTGGAGCTCTGGTGAATGGGCGCTTGACAGGATAGCCGTGGAGCTCGGATAACAGCTCAGGGATCGGCATGGGCAGGGCCTTCTTGCATCCGATTTTGCACAGGCAGGGCTCCAGGAACCGGGTCCCAAAAAGCAAAATCATTTGGAGCTCTGGTGAATGGGCGCGTGACAGGATAGCCGTGGAGCTCGGATAACAGCTCAGAGATCGGCATGGGCAGGGCCTTCTTGCATCCGATTTTGCCCAGGCAGGGCTCCAGGAACCGGGTCCCAAAAAGCAAAATCATTTGGAGCTCTAGTGAATGGGCGCGTGACAGGATAGCCGTGGAGCTCGGATAACAGCTCAGAGATCGGCATGGGCAGGGCCTTCTTGCATCCGATTTTGCCCAGGCAGGGCTCAATGAACCGTGTCCCAAAAAGCAAAATCATTTGGAGCTCTGGTGAATGGGCGCGTGACAGGATAGCCGTGGAGCTCGGATAACAGCTCAAAGATCGGCATGGGCAGGGCCTTCTTGCATCCGATTTTGCCCAGGCAGGGCTCCAGGAACCGGGTCCCAAAAAGCAAAATCATTTGGAGCTCTGGTGAATGGGCGCTTGACAGGATAGCCGTGGAGCTCGGATAACAGCTCAGAAATCGGCATGGGCAGGGCCTTCTTGCATCCGATTTAGCCCAGGCAGGGCTCTAGGAACCGTGTCCCAAAAAGCAAAATCATTTGGAGCACTGGTGAATGGGCGCGTGACAGGATAGCCGTGGAGCTCGGATAACAGCTCAGAGATCGGCATGGGTAGGGCCTTCTTGCATCCGATTTTGCCCAGGCAGGGCTCCAGGAACCAGGTCCCAAAAAGCAAAATCATTTGGAGCTCTGGTGAATGGGCGCGTGACAGGATAGCCGTGGAGCTCGGATAACAGCTCAGAGATCGGCATGGGCAGGGCCTTCTTGCATCTGATTTTGCCCAGTCAGGGCTCCAGGAACCGGGTCCCAAAAAGCAAAATCATTTGGAGCTCTGGTGAATGGGCGCGTGACAGGATAGCCGTGGAGCTCGGATAACAGCTCAGAGATCGGCATGGGCAGGGCCTTCTTGCATCCGATTTTGCCCAGGCAGGGCTCCAGGAACTGCGTCCCAAAAAGCAAAATCATTTGGAGCTCTGGTGAATGGGCGCGTGACAGGATAGCCGTGGAGCTCGGATAACAGCTCAGAGATCGGCATGGGCAGGGCCTTCTTGCATCCGATTTTGCCCAGGCAGGGCTCCAGGAACCGGGTCCCAAAAAGCAAAATCATTTGAAGCTCTGGTGAAGGGGCGCGTGACAGGAGAGCCGTGGAGCTCGGATAACAGCTCAGAGATCGGCATGGGCAGGGCCTTCTTGCATCCGATTTTGCCCAGTCAGGGCTCCAGGAACCGGGTCCCAAAAAGCAAAATCATTTGGAGCTCTGGTGAATGGGCGCGTGACTGGATAGCCGTGGAGCTCGGATAACAGCTCAGAGATCGGCATGGGCAGGGCCTTCTTGCATCTGATTTTGCCCAGGCAGGGCTCCAGGAACCGTGTCCCAAAAAACGAAATCATTTGGAGCTCTGGTGAATGGGCGCGTGACGGGATAGCCTTGGAGCTCGGATAACTGCTCAGAGATCGGCATGGGCAGGGCCTTCTTGCATCCGATTTTGCCCAGTCAGGGCTCCAGGAACCGGGTCCCAAAAAGCAAAATCATTTGGAGCTCTGGTAAATAGGCGCGTGACAGGATAGCCGTGGAGCTCGGATAATAGCTCAGAGATCGACATGGGCAGGGCCTTCTTGCATCCGATTTTGCCCAGGCAGGGCTCCAGGAACCGAGTCCCAAAAAGCAAAATCATTTGGAGCTCTGGTGAATGGGCGCGTGACAGGATAGCCGTGGAGCTCGGATAACAGCTCAGAGATCGGCATGGGCAGGGCCTTCTTGCATCCGATTTTGCCCAGTCAGGGCTCCAGGAACCGGGTCCCAAAAAGCAAAATCATTTGGAGCTCTGGTGAATGGGCGCGTGACAGGATAGCCGTGGAGCTCGAATAACAGCTCAGAGATCGGCATGGGCAGGGCCTTCTTGCATCCGATTTTGCCCAGGCAGGGCTCCAGGAACCGGGTCCCAAAAAGCAAAATCATTTGGAGCTCTGGTGAATGGGCGCGTGACATGATAGCCGTGGAGCTCGGATAACAGCTCAGAGATCGGCATGGGCAGGGCCTTCTTGCATCCGATTTTGCCAAGTCAGGGCTCCAGGAACCGGGTCCCAAAAAGCAAAATCATTTGGAGCTCTGGTGAATGGGCGCGTGACAGGATAGCCGTGGAGCTCGGATAACAGCTCAGAGATCGGCATGGGCAGGGCCTTCTTGCATCCGATTTTGCCCAGGCAGGGCTCCAGGAACCGGGTCCCAAAAAGCAAAATCATTTGGAGCTCTGGTGAATGGGCGCGTGACAGGATAGCTGTGGAGCTCGGATAACAGCTCAGAGATCGGCATGGGCAGAGCCTTCTTGCATCCGATTTTGCCCAGGCAGGGCTCCAGGAACCGGGTCCCAAAAAGCAAAATCATTTGGAGCTCTGGTGAATGGGAATAATTAATTAGTATAGCTAAATTGTAGAATTATTTCTTTGTATACTTCAATCAAGAAAATGAGACAAACCAGTAACAATCAATACTACTCTGTCCAATTAAGATGGGGTTTCATATTGATTAGACATGACCTTTGCTTTTTTGGACGAAGTGCCTATGTTGTAGTTATTTAAGGTATCAACAAAGTAGTAGCTGATGATACAATCGCTTGGTGAATGGGTGCGTGACAAGATAGCCGTGGAGCTCGGATAACAGCTCAGAGATCGGCATGGGCAGGGCCTTCTTGCATCCGATTTTGCCCAGGCAGGGCTCCAGGAACCGGGTCCCAAAAAGCAAAATCATTTGGAGCTCTGGTGAATGGGCGCGTGACAGGAGAGCCGTGGAGCTCGGATAACAGCTCAGAGATCGGCATGGGCAGGGCCTTCTTGCATCCGATTTTGCCCAGGCAGGGCTCCAGGAACCGTTTTCCAAAAAGCAAAATCATTTGGAGCTCTGGTGAATGGGCGCGTGACATGATAGCCGTGGAGCTCGGATAACAGCTCAGAGATCGGCATGGGCAGGGCCTTCTTGCATCCGATTTTGCCCAGGCAGGGCTCCAGGAACCGGGTCCCAAAAAGCAAAATCATTTGGAGCTCTGGTGAATGTGCGCGTGACAGTATAGTCGTGGAGCTCGGATAACAGCTCAGAGATCGGCATGGGCAGGGCCTTCTTGCATCCGATTTTGCCCAGGCAGGGCTCCAGGAACCGGGTCCCAAAAAGCAAAATCATTTGGAGCTCTGGTGAATGGGTGCGTGACAAGATAGCCGTGGAGCTCGGATAACAGCTCAGAGATCGGCATGGGCAGGGCCTTCTTGCATCCGATTTTGCCCAGGCAGGGCTCCAGGAACCGGGTCCCAAAAAGCAAAATCATTTGGAGCTCTGGTGAATGGGCACGTGACAGGATAGCAGTGGAGCTCGGATAACAGCTCAGAGATCGGCATGGGCAGGGCCTTCTTGCATCCGATTTTGCCCAGGCAGGGCTCTAGGAACCAGGTCATAAAAAGCAAAATCATTTGGAGCTCTGGTGAATGGGCGCGTGACAGGATAGCCGTGGAGATCGGATAACAGCTCAGAGATCGGCATGGGCAGGGCCTTCTTGCATCCGATTTTGCCCAGGCAGGGCTCTAGGAACCGGGTCCCAAAAAGCAAAATCATTTGGAGCTCTGGTGAATGGGCGCGTGACAGGATAGCCGTGGAGCTCGGATAACAGCTCAGAGATCGGCATGGGCAGGGCCTTCTTGCATCCGATTTTGCCCAGTCAGGGCTCCAGGAACCGGGTCCCAAAAAGCAAAATCATTCGGAGCTCTGGTGAATGGGCGCGTGACAGGATAGCCGTGGAGCTCGGATAACAGCACAGAGATCGGCATGGGCAGGGCCTTCTTGCATCCGATTTTGCCCAGGCAGGGCTCTAGGAACCAGGTCATAAAAAGCAAAATCATTTGGAGCTCTGGTGAATGTGCGTGTGACAGTATAGTCGTGGAGCTCGGATAACAGCTCAGAGATCGGCATGGGCAGGGCCTTCTTGCATCCGATTTTGCCCAGGCAGGGCTCCAGGAACCGGGTCCCAAAAAGCAAAATCATTTGGAGCTCTGGTGAATGGGCACGTGACAGGATAGCCGTGGAGCTCGGATAACAGCTCAGAGATCGGCATGGGCAGGGCCTTCTTGCATCCGATTTTGCCCAGGCAGGGCTCTAGGAACCAGGTCATAAAAAGCAAAATCATTTGGAGCTCTGGTGAATGGGCGCGTGACAGGATAGCCGTGGAGCTCGGATAACAGCTCAGAGATCGGCATGGGCAGGGCCTTCTTGCATCCGATTTTGCCCAGGCAGGGCTCAATGAACCGTGTCCCAAAAAGCAAAATCATTTGGAGCTCTGGTGAATGGGCGCGTGACATGATAGCCGTGGAGCTCGGATAACAGCTCAGAGATCGGCATGGGCAGGGCCTTCTTGCATCCGATTTTGCCCAGGCAGGGCTCCAGGAACCGGGTCCCAAAAAGCAAAATCATTTGGAGCTCTGGTGAATGGGCGCGTGACAGGAGAGCCGTGGAGCTCGGATAACAGCTCAGAGATCGGCATGGGCAGGGCCTTCTTGCATCCGATTTTGCCCAGGCAGGGCTCCAGGAACCGGGTCCCAAAAAGCAAAATCATTTGGAGCTCTGGTGAATGGGCGCGTGACAGGATAGCCGTGGAGCTCGGATAACAGCTCAGAGATCGGCATGGGCAGGGCCTTCTTGCATCCGATTTTGCCCAGGCAGGGCTCCAGGAACCGGGTCCCAAAAAGCAAAATCATTTGGAGCTCTGGTGAATGGGAATAATTAATTAGTATAGCTAAATTGTAGAATTATTTCTTTGTATACTTCAATCAAGAAAATGAGACAAACCAGTAACAATCAATACTACTCTGTCCAATTAAGATGGGGTTTCATATTGATTAGACATGACCTTTGCTTTTTTGGACGAAGTGCCTATGTTGTAGTTATTTAAGGTATCAACAGAGTAGTAGCTGATGATACAATCGCTTGGTGAATGGGCGCGTGACAGGATAGCCGTGGAGCTCGGATAACAGCTCAGAGATCGGCATGGGCAGGGCCTTCTTGCATCCGATTTTGCCCAGGCAGGGCTCTAGGAACCAGGTCATAAAAAGCAAAATCATTTGGAGCTCTGGTGAATGGGCGCGTGACATGATAGCCGTGGAGCTCGGATAACAGCTCAGAGATCGGCATGGGCAGGGCCTTCTTGCATCCGATTTTGCCCAGGCAGGGCTCCAGGAACCGGGTCCCAAAAAGCAAAATCATTTGGAGCTCTGGTGAATGGGCGCGTGACAGGATAGCCGTGGAGCTCGGATAACAGCTCAGAGATCGGCATGGGCAGGGCCTTCTTGCATCCGATTTTGCCCAGGCAGGGCTCCAGGAACCGGGTCCCAAAAAGCAAAATCATTTGGAGCTCTGGTGAATGGGCGCGTGACAGGATAGCCGTGGAGCTCGGATAACAGCTCAGAGATCGGCATGGGCAGGGCCTTCTTGCATCCGATTTTGCCCAGTCAGGGCTCTAGGAACCGGGTCCCAAAAAGCAAAATCATTTGGAGCTCTGGTGAATGGGCGCGTGACAGGATAGCCGTGGAGCTCGGATAACTGCTCAGAGATCGGCATGGGCAGGGCCTTCTTGCATCCGATTTTGCCCAGGCAGGGCTCTAGGAACCGTGTCCCAAAAAGCAAAATCATTTGGAGCTCTGGTGAATGGGCGCGTGACAGGATAGCCGTGGAGATCGGATAACAGCTCAGAGATCGGCATGGGCAGGGCCTTCTTGCATCCGATTTTGCCCAGGCAGGGCTCTAGGAACCGGGTCCCAAAAAGCAAAATCATTTGGAGCTCTGGTGAATGGGCGCGTGACAGGATAGCCGTGGAGCTCGGATAACAGCTCAGAGATCGGCATGGGCAGGGCCTTCTTGCATCCGATTTTGCCCAGTCAGGGCTCCAGGAACCGGGTCCCAAAAAGCAAAATCATTTGGAGCTCTGGTGAATGGGCGCGTGACAGGATAGCCTTGGAGCTCGGATAACTGCTCAGAGATCGGCATGGGCAGGGCCTTCTTGCATCCGATTTTGCCCAGGCAGGGCTCTAGGAACCAGGTCATAAAAAGCAAAATCATTTGGAGCTCTGGTGAATGGGCGCGTGACAGGATAGCCGTGGAGCTCGGATAACAGCTCAGAGATCGGCATGGGCAGGGCCTTCTTGCATCCGATTTTGCCCAGGCAGGGCTCCAGGAACCGGGTCCCAAAAAGCAAAATCATTTGGAGCTCTGGTGAATGGGCGCGTGACAAGATAGCCGTGGAGCTCGGATAACAGCTCAGAGATCGGCATGGGCAGGGCCTTCTTGCATCCGATTTTGCCCAGGCAGGGCTCCAGGAACCAGGTCCCAAAAAGCAAAATCATTTGGAGCTCTGGTGAATGGGCGCGTGACAGGATAGCCGTGGAGCTCGGATAACAGCTCAGAGATCGGCATGGGCAGGGCCTTCTTGCATCCGATTTTGCCCAGGCAGGGCTCTAGGAACCGGGTCCCAAAAAGCAAAATCATTTGGAGCTCTGGTGAATGGGCGCGTGACGGGATAGCCTTGGAGCTCGGATAACTGCTCAGAGATCGGCATGGGCAGGGCCTTCTTGCATGGGCGCGTGACAGGATAGCCGTGGAGCTCGGATAACAGCTCAGAGATCGGCATGGGCAGGGCCTTCTTGCATCCGATTTTGCCCAGGCAGGGCTCCAGGAACCGGGTCCCAAAAAGCAAAATCATTTGGAGCTCTGGTGAATGGGCGCGTGACAGGATAGCCGTGGAGCTCGGATAACAGCTCAGAGATCGGCATGGGCAGGGCCTTCTTGCATCCGATTTAGCCCAGGCAGGGCTCCAGGAACCGTGTCCCAAAAAGCAAAATCATTTGGAGCTCTGGTGAATGGGCGCGTGACAGGATAGCCGTGGAGCTCGGATAACAGCTCAGAGATCGGCATGGGCAGGGCCTTCTTGCATCCGATTTTGCCCAGGCAGGGCTCTAGGAACCAGGTCATAAAAAGCAAAATCATTTGGAGCTCTGGTGAATGGGCGCGTGACAGGATAGCCGTGGAGCTCGGATAACAGCTCAGAGATCGGCATGGGCAGGGCCTTCTTGCATCCGATTTTGCCCAGTCAGGGCTCTAGGAACCGGGTCCCAAAAAGCAAAATCATTTGGAGCTCTGGTGAATGGGCGCGTGACAGGATAGCCGTGGAGCTCGGATAACTGCTCAGAGATCGGCATGGGCAGGGCCTTCTTGCATCCGATTTTGCCCAGGCAGGGCTCTAGGAACCGTGTCCCAAAAAGCAAAATCATTTGGAGCTCTGGTGAATGGGCGCGTGACAGGATAGCCGTGGAGATCGGATAACAGCTCAGAGATCGGCATGGGCAGGGCCTTCTTGCATCCGATTTTGCCCAGGCAGGGCTCTAGGAACCGGGTCCCAAAAAGCAAAATCATTTGGAGCTCTGGTGAATGGGCGCGTGACAGGATAGCCGTGGAGCTCGGATAACAGCTCAGAGATCGGCATGGGCAGGGCCTTCTTGCATCCGATTTTGCCCAGTCAGGGCTCCAGGAACCGGGTCCCAAAAAGCAAAATCATTTGGAGCTCTGGTGAATGGGCGCGTGACAGGATAGCCTTGGAGCTCGGATAACTGCTCAGAGATCGGCATGGGCAGGGCCTTCTTGCATCCGATTTTGCCCAGGCAGGGCTCTAGGAACCAGGTCATAAAAAGCAAAATCATTTGGAGCTCTGGTGAATGGGCGCGTGACAGGATAGCCGTGGAGCTCGGATAACAGCTCAGAGATCGGCATGGGCAGGGCCTTCTTGCATCCGATTTTGCCCAGGCAGGGCTCCAGGAACCAGGTCCCAAAAAGCAAAATCATTTGGAGCTCTGGTGAATGGGCGCGTGACAGGATAGCCGTGGAGCTCGGATAACAGCTCAGAGATCGGCATGGGCAGGGCCTTCTTGCATCCGATTTTGCCCAGGCAGGGCTCTAGGAACCGGGTCCCAAAAAGCAAAATCATTTGGAGCTCTGGTGAATGGGCGCGTGACGGGATAGCCTTGGAGCTCGGATAACTGCTCAGAGATCGGCATGGGCAGGGCCTTCTTGCATGGGCGCGTGACAGGATAGCCGTGGAGCTCGGATAACAGCTCAGAGATCGGCATGGGCAGGGCCTTCTTGCATCCGATTTTGCCCAGGCAGGGCTCCAGGAACCGGGTCCCAAAAAGCAAAATCATTTGGAGCTCTGGTGAATGGGCGCGTGACAGGATAGCCGTGGAGCTCGGATAACAGCTCAGAGATCGGCATGGGCAGGGCCTTCTTGCATCCGATTTAGCCCAGGCAGGGCTCCAGGAACCGTGTCCCAAAAAGCAAAATCATTTGGAGCTCTGGTGAATGGGCGCGTGACAGGATAGCCGTGGAGCTCGGATAACAGCTCAGAGATCGGCATGGGCAGGGCCTTCTTGCATCCGATTTTGCCCAGGCAGGGCTCTAGGAACCAGGTCATAAAAAGCAAAATCATTTGGAGCTCTGGTGAATGGGCGCGTGACAGGATAGCCGTGGAGCTCGGATAACAGCTCAGAGATCGGCATGGGCAGGGCCTTCTTGCATCCGATTTTGCCCAGGCAGGGCTCTAGGAACCGTGTCCCAAAAAGCAAAATCATTTGGAGCTCTGGTGAATGGGCGCGTGACAGGATAGCCGTGGAGCTCGGATAACAGCTCAGAAATCGGCATGGGCAGGGCCTTCTTGCATCCGATTTTGCCCAGGCAGGGCTCAATGAACCGGGTCCCAAAAAGCAAAATCATTTGGAGCTCTGGTGAATGGGCGCGTGACAGGATAGCCGTGGAGCTCGGATAACAGCTCAAAGATCGGCATGGGCAGGGCCTTCTTGCATCCGATTTTGCCCAGGCAGGGCTCCAGGAACCGGGTCCCAAAAAGCAAAATCATTTGGAGCTCTGGTGAATGGGCGCTTGACAGGATAGCCGTGGAGCTCGGATAACAGCTCAGAAATCGGCATGGGCAGGGCCTTCTTGCATCCGATTTAGCCCAGGCAGGGCTCCAGGAACCGTGTCCCAAAAAGCAAAATCATTTGGAGCTCTGGTGAATGGGCGCGTGACAGGATAGCCGTGGAGCTCGGATAACAGCTCAGAGATCGGCATGGGCAGGGCCTTCTTGCATCCGATTTTGCCCAGGCAGGGCTCCAGGAACCGGGTCCCATAAAGCAAAATCATTTGGAGCTCTGGTGAATGGGCGCGTGACATGATAGCCGTGGAGCTCGGATAACAGCTCAGAGATCGGCATGGGCAGGGCCTTCTTGCATCCGATTTTGCCCAGGCAGGGCTCAATGAACCGTGTCCCAAAAAGCAAAATCATTTGGAGCTCTGGTGAATGGGCGCGTGACAGGATAGCCGTGGAGCTCGGATAACAGCTCAAAGATCGGCATGGGCAGGGCCTTCTTGCATCCGATTTTGCCCAGGCAGGGCTCCAGGAACCGGGTCCCAAAAAGCAAAATCATTTGGAGCTCTGGTGAATGGGCGCTTGACAGGATAGCCGTGGAGCTCGGATAACAGCTCAGAAATCGGCATGGGCAGGGCCTTCTTGCATCCGATTTAGCCCAGGCAGGGCTCCAGGAACCGTGTCCCAAAAAGCAAAATCATTTGGAGCTCTGGTGAATGGGCGCGTGACAGGATAGCCGTGGAGCTCGGATAACAGCTCAGAGATCGGCATGGGCAGGGCCTTCTTGCATCCGATTTTGCCCAGGCAGGGCTCCAGGAACCGGGTCCCATAAAGCAAAATCATTTGGAGCTCTGGTGAATGGGCGCGTGACAGGATAGCCGTGGAGCTCGGATAACAGCTCAGAGATCGGCATGGGCAGGGCCTTCTTGCATCCGATTTTGCCCAGGCAGGGCTCCAGGAACCGGGTCCCAAAAAGCAAAATCATTTGGAGCTCTAGTGAATGGGCGCGTGACAGGATAGCCGTGGAGCTCGGATAACAGCTCAGAGATCGGCATGGGCAGGGCCTTCTTGCATCCGATTTTGCCCAGGCAGGGCTCAATGAACCGTGTCCCAAAAAGCAAAATCATTTGGAGCTCTGGTGAATGGGCGCGTGACAGGATAGCCGTGGAGCTCGGATAACAGCTCAAAGATCGGCATGGGCAGGGCCTTCTTGCATCCGATTTTGCCCAGGCAGGGCTCCAGGAACCGGGTCCCAAAAAGCAAAATCATTTGGAGCTCTGGTGAATGGGCGCTTGACAGGATAGCCGTGGAGCTCGGATAACAGCTCAGAGATCGGCATGGGCAGGGCCTTCTTGCATCCGATTTTGCCCAGGCAGGGCTCCAGGAACCGGGTCCCATAAAGCAAAATCATTTGGAGCTCTGGTGAATGGGCGCGTGACAGGATAGCCGTGGAGCTCGGATAACAGCTCAGAGATCGGCATGGGCAGGGCCTTCTTGCATCCGATTTAGCCCAGGCAGGGCTCCAGGAACCGTGTCCCAAAAAGCAAAATCATTTGGAGCTCTGGTGAATGGGCGCGTGACAGGATAGCCGTGGAGATCGGATAACAGCTCAGAGATCGGCATGGGCAGGGCCTTCTTGCATCCGATTTTGCCCAGGCAGGGCTCCAGGAACCGGGTCCCAAAAAGCAAAATCATTTGGAGCTCTGGTGAATGGGCGCGTGACAGGATAGCCGTGGAGCTCGGATAACTGCTCAGAGATCGGCATGGGCAGGGCCTTCTTGCATCCGATTTTGCCAAGTCAGGGCTCCAGGAACCGGGTCCCAAAAAGCAAAATCATTTGGAGCTCTGGTGAATGGGCGCGTGACAGGATAGCCGTGGAGCTCGGATAACAGCTCAGAGATCGGCATGGGCAGGGCCTTCTTGCATCCGATTTTGCACAGGCAGGGCTCCAGGAACCGGGTCCCAAAAAGCAAAATCATTTGGAGCTCTGGTGAATGGGAATAATTAATTAGTATAGCTAAATTGTAGAATTATTTCTTTGTATACTTCAATCAAGAAAATGAGACAAACCAGTAACAATCAATACTACTCTGTCCAATTAAGATGGAGTTTCATATTGATTAGACATGACCTTTGCTTTTTTGGACGAAGTGCCTATGTTGTAGTTATTTAAGGTATCAACAGAGTAGTAGCTGATGATACAATAGCTTGGTGAATGGGCACGTGACAGGATAGCCGTGGAGCTCGGATAACAGCTCAGAGATCGGCATGGGCAGGGCCTTCTTGCATCCGATTTTGCCCAGGCAGGGCTCCAGGTACCGGGTCCCAAAAAGCAAAATCATTTGGAGCTCTGGTGAATGGGCGCGTGACAGGATAGCCGTGGAGCTCGGATAACAGCTCAGAGATCGGCATGGGCAGGGCCTTCTTGCATCCGATTTTGCCCAGGCAGGGCTCCTGGAACCGGGTCCCAAAAAGGGTGCGTGACAGGATAGCCGTGGAGCTCGGATAACAGCTTGGCATTGGAAATTGAGATTTGTGGGTTAAACGGGGAACCATTATCCCAAGGTAAAATTACCTCTTGCAGTAGCCAGATTTCTTTGTTTATTGGAGCCACACACTCTGAAAAATTGTCCTTTTATGTGACTGTCTGTACTTTTGCCCCATTGGTGTTGGGGTTACCCTGGTTAAGGGCCCACAATCCTCAATTTGACTGGGTCTCTGGGGAGATTCTTAGTTGGGGTACTGATTGTTTCAGGAGTTGCTTGAGCCTTCCAGTCAGGCTCTCGCAGCTAAGTTTGACAGGATTGCCAGGGTGTTATGCAGATTTTGCGGACGTGTTCTCCAAAAAAGTTGCAGAGGTACTACCTCCCCATCGCCCCTATGACTGTGCCATTGATTTGTTGCCAAATGCTAAGCTTCCCAAGAGCAGGTTGTACTCCCTGTCACGTCCTGAGACTCAGGCTATGGCAGAGTACATTCAGGAGAACTTGGCTAAGGGATTTATCAGACCTTCACAGTCTCCAGTTGGGTCTGGGTTCTTCTTCGTGGGTAAAAAGGACGGTTCGTTGCGACCCTGCATCGACTTCAGGGAATTGAACCGTATCACGATTAAAAACTCATACCCACTGCCCCTCATTTCGGTCTTGTTTGACCAGCTTCGTACTGCCACCATTTTTTCTAAGATTGACCTACGCGGTGCGTACAATCTAATCCGAATAAGAGAGGGGGATGAATGGAAGACTGCCTTTAATACCCACTCAGGGCATTATGAATATTTGGTGATGCCTTTTGGACTCTGTAATGCCCCGGCAGTCTTCCAGGATTTCATGAACGATGTACTCAGGGAAAATTTGGATTGATTCTTAGTTGTATACTTAGATGACATCCTAATCTTCTCCCATTCCCTGGAGGAACATCGGAAGCATGTACGCTTAGTCCTCCAGAAACTCAGAGACCACCGGCTTGGGGCGAAGCTGGAGAAGTGCGAATTTGAAGTTCAGCAAATCGCATTTCTAGGATATATTATCTCCCCAGAAGGTTTCCAAATGGAGGGTTCCAAGGTACAGGCAGTCCTGGATTGGGTGCAGCCCACTAGTTTGAAGGCGCTTCAGCGTTTTCTGGGCTTTGCGAATTTTTATAGACGATTTATCGCTGGATTTTCGTCTATAGTGGCGCCCTTGGTGGCACTCACTAAGAAAGGGGCGGATGTTGCTCACTGGTCTTGTGAGGCTAAAGCGGCTTTTGCCCGTCTCAAAAGTGCATTTGTCTCGGCCAAGGTGCTGCGACACCCAGATCCAGAGCGTCCTTTTGTGGTGGAGCTGGATGCCTCTGAGATGGGTATTGGGGCAGTGCTCTCTCAGATGGGAGTGTCTGATAATCACCTTCATCCCTGTGCTTACTTTTCCCGTAAATTTTCGCCTGCCGAGATGAATTATGACGTGGGTAACCGGGAATTGTTGGCTATTAAGGATGCACTCGAGGAGTGGAGACACTGGCTTGAGGGCGCTAAGTTTGTGGTCTCAATTCTCACCGACCATAAGAATCTGGCATATTTAGAGTCAGCGAAGCGTCTCAATGCCAGGCAGGCACGATGGGCTTTGTTTTTTGCTCGCTTTAATTTTTTGATAACATATCGCCCTGGGTCAAAAAACATCAAGGCTGATGCGCTCTCGCTGAGTTTTGCTCCAATCAAGGAGACCACCGAGGAGCCGTTGCCCATTGTGTCCCCATCATGTATTAAAGTGGGCATTACCCAGGACCTCTTGTCATTAGTCCTTAGAGCACAGGAGCAGGCTCCTCCAGACCTTCCGGTAGGTCTTTTGTTTGTGCCTCCTAGGTTAAGACAGCGAGTGTTCCTGGAATTCCATGCCAAGAAGTCGGCAGGTCACCCGGGTATTGCCAGAACTCGGGAGTTGCTATCTAGGGCGGTGTGGTGGCCCTCGGTGGCTAAGGATGTGGATCAGTGGGTTCGGGCATGTGACATCTGTGCCCGAAATAAGACTCCTAGAGGGGTTCCTGTTGGCCCATTACATCCACTCTCTATCCCATCTAAGCCATGGACCCACATTTAAATGGATTTTGTGGTGGACTTGCCCAAATCCTCGGGGATGACAGCCATCTGGGTTGTCGTTGACAGGTTTTCGAAGATGGTGCACTTCGTTCCACTGGTTGGGCTGCCATCGGCCAGACGCCTGTCTGAATTATTTATGCTGCATGTTGTGCGTCTCCACGGGTTGCCACTTGATGTGGTCTCTGACCGCGGATCCCAGTTTGTGGCCAAATTCTGGAGGGCATTTTGTTCCGATCTCCAGATTTCTGTCAGCTTGTCGTCAGGCTACCATCCGCAGTCTAATAGGCAGAGTGAAAGGGTGAACCAGTCCTTAGAGCGGTTCATCAGGTGTTATGTCTCCAAGTGTCAGACTGACTGGGTTGCTCATCTGTCCATGGCGGAGTTTGCCTATAACAACGCGGCTCACTCTGCTACAGGGATCTCTCCCTTCCTTTGTGTGTATGGGCATCATCCTAAGGCCAATTCTTTTGACCCCCTGGACTCCACGCCTGGTGGTTCCTCTGTGGTTTCTGTCCTTAGAGGTATTTGGCGGAAAGTGAAGAAAGCCCTTGTGTCTGTGTCATTAGTGACCAAAAGGGTTTTTGATAAGAGGAAAAGACCCTGCAGCTTCAAATTAGGAGACTTCGTCTGGTTGTCTACCAAGAATTTGAAGTTGAGACAGCCATCTCATAAGTTAGGCCCCCGGTTCATCGGCCCTTATAAGATCACCAGGGTAATCAATCCGGTGGCATTTCAGTTAGACCTGCCCAGTTCTTTGGGTATCAATAAAACATTTCATTGTTCCCTTTTAAAACGGGCGATTAGTAATCCTTCTTCCAGTGGAAGACCTTCTCCTCTTCTGATACGTGGCCAGAAGGAGTTTGTTGTTGAAAGGATTCTTGACTCCAAGATGGTTCGGGGTCGGCTGTCATTTTTGGTGCACTGGAAGGGGTATGGCCCGGAGGAGCGGTCGTGGGTGCGCAGTTGTGATCTTCATGCCCCCAGACTGATACGCTCTTTCTTCTCGCAGTTCCCCGATAAACCCGGTGGTAGGGGTTCTTTGACCCCTCGTCAGAGGGGGGGTACTGTTAGGGTCTCCTGCCCTGTACTGCCACGTCGTCATGGCAACCGGGAGACAAGTGCTAGCGGAGTAACCTGAGAGCAGCTGATACTCCGGTTCGGGTCTTTTGCTGTGCAGTGGTTACAGGCTCTGTGCACGGCAGGGGATCCGGTGCTGGTTTTTGTGCTCACAGTCTGTGAGGTCTGAGTGGGGCGTGGACAGCACCTGCTTTATAAGGCCTCTTCTCAGGTTAAGCAGATGCTGCTGAATCTTTGTTGGTTAGTCAGTTCCTGAAAGTTAGCCAGTACTGTGTAGCTTTGTATTTGTTGTTGCTTACTGCAAATAGGCCTGGGGATTTGGTACTACACTCTGCCAATCCAGACCTAGCAGTAAGACTGGAGTCAGTCATTTAACCTGCTGGGGTTCTTTTGCTACTCTGTGAACTTAGCAGGTTTGCGGCTGTATTCTCAGACTGCCTGCCTAAATCCTGTCTCACTGTGCAAGGTGTTCAGGTATTCAGTTTAGTGGCAGTAAGCTGAACCTGTGCACTGCAAGTGAGGATTAGGATTGTGGAGACTCTCCTTGTGTCTATCATTCCATCTCTGACCAAGGAGTTTACTGCCACACCCGTTGGTAACCCTTTAGGGTTTTGCTGTTGCCCTTAGCAACAGCATTTCGGGTTCTCTACGTATTAAAACACAACATCTTGCTTTTTTCATCTGAGCATTTCTAATAATAGGAAGACACCCAGTTTCTTAGCCTCTGGGCTTCTCTGTTCACTTTGTGTTTATTTTGTTACCCTATCACATTCTGTGTACGTAATGTCATATTCCCCAGTCTGTCTGTGAGTTCATTTGTTTTGCATCCCTATCCGTTCAGACACCAGTACATCCCTGCAGGCACTAGTGTGCATAACAGTTCAGACACCAGTACATTCCTGCAGGCACTGGTGTGCATAACAGATGCGTCCATGACTGGTGGTGGCGTTGCGTGGTGACTGACCTTTCTTCTCCCGCACAGGTGACAAAAGGGGTGCCAAGCGCAATCCGTGGACCCCAGCAGAAGTGAAAGCTGTTGAACGTCACATGATTCGGTTAATTCGCTCATTCAAGGTGCCGGGCAAGAATGACTGTGATGCGTGCCTAAGGGCAGAACGTCAAGCGCTGAAGGCTCGGAACTGGCTCTCGGTTAAGTTTTACATTAAGAACCGAATTACTGCTGAAATGAGAAAGAACCTTTCCTGAATAAAATGTATCTGCTGCTGAATACATGTTTCCTCTATCTCTAATTAACCCCGAAAATAAATCAGTTATGTTGGTGTCCTCATGAGGAAGGTTCCAGACATATGTCCCGATGAGGATAGAAAAATGAGTATGTGTGTGTGTGTGTGTGCGTGTGTCCTGTGTGTGTGTGTGTGTGTGTGTGTGTGCGCGCGATTGTGTGTATAGGCATGTAGATTTACATTTTAAATGAGGAGTAACACTGCACTTTCTGTTTGAAAAGTAAACAGATTTTGTATGACAGTGAAAGTTACATTTTCTAAAAACAACTGTTTGAAGTAAATTTCCACTAGTGTGAAGACCTGATTTGCTCTATTCTCATAGGTATATTTTAATCTCAATGAATATTGATCATGCATCTACTGAATGACAAGAACATCATTATGAGCTTTCTCTGTCAGTAAGTCCAGATTCCAAGTCCCTGTTGCACCCAAAGGCAGTGGTGATTAAATTAAATCCTTTTGAAAGATATTATATGGCCCAAGTCGCTACAACATATCATTAAACTCAATACGTTACATTATTTCCCAAGTTAATACAGAAGAGAATGTTATATTTGTAATTAGAGCAAAAAAAAAATGAAAGCAAAATTGAAGACTTTAATAATCTTGAGAACAAACATAAGATCATAATGTATCTGCGGCAGTCATATATGCTCCAAGGAAACTTTTAGATATCAAACAGGATTAACTATTAATTGCTTCTTAATGATTTATTTAAACATTTTCAACTTGTAAGCAATGCTTTTCTGGTGTCACCTATAGTCAAGTGAAAACATAAATTTGACCTACAGTAACATTTTTGAAAATGTCCATTTGACCTAACATTTGGGGGGATTGTAATTGGGTTTCCTGTTTTCCAGGTTGATTTTGCCATGTTACTGATTGCCACTTTAAAAAACAAAACAAAACAGGAAAACACTCACCAAATCTCTCACTTTCTGATTCTCACACACTATTAAATTCCTTTCTGTATGGTTTCTGTTACTGCACAAATAGGTGTCAGATGAAGCCGTTATCGTAAACACAAGTATATTCTTCTGTGCTGAGCTGGCACTGGGTGGTTTCTGTATTTGGGGCAGTACAGATGGTGTAATAGTTAGCATTACGGCCTCACAGCACTGAGGTCATGAGTTCGATTGCCACCATGGCTCTAACTATGTGGAGCTTGTATATTCTTCTCGTACTTCTGTGGGTTTCCTCTGGGTACTCCGGTTTCCTCCCACAATCCAAAAATATACTGGTAGGTTAATTTTATCCCAACGAAAATTAACCCTAGTATGTATGTGCATGTCCATGTAATAGGGAATATAGATTGTAAGCTTCATTGGGGCAGGGACTGATGTGAATGGTCAAATATTCTCTCTGTAAAGCACTGCGGAATATGTGTGCACTATATAAATAACTGGTAATAAATAAATAAATATTTCAGTGCTGTCCACTTAGGGGACTCTTACTGTGCATTTGAAGCCATTACGTATTGAGTCCCTTATCCAAAATGCTTGTGGTCAGAACTATTATGGATATCAGATTTTTCCATTATTTGGAGTATTTGCAAACCATAATGAGATTTCTTGGGGATAGTACCCAAGTCTGAACACAGAATGCATTTATGATTCATGTACACCTTACATACACAGGGTGATATCCGCTTAGCCATGGTTAATTACTGTAGATAATTGATCCAATTAGCCCTCTAAGCCAACAGCTAAATGACCCGTTTCGCGAACGCGGCCATGAAAACACATGGGTATGGAAATTATACAGGATCCTAAGTGTTTTCACACAAAAACATAATTTTTAGGACAAGAAAAATGGACTATAATTGGATTGCCCAATAATGACCATCAGGCAAAAATTGCGGTAATAGCCCATTCTTTTTGGATGAAAATGTTTAATCTGTAATTGAATACTACCCATAGTCTGAAAGGAATTTTTTATAATATTTTATAATAATGTTGTGCATGAAACAAAGATTGTATATATACAAGAAAACCTTTTGTTTCATATAAACCTTATACAGGTATACAACACCTGAAGATAATTTTCTACAATATTGTTGTAGCATTTTGTGCGTTAAACTGTTTGTGTGCAATGAGCCACCAGAAAGTAAAAGTGTCACTTTCTCAGTTATGCTCAAAACACTTTGGAATTTTGGAAATGGGAGACTCAACCTGTAATAACATTTCCTGCTGCTTTGTGATGCTAAAAATGTATTCAATGTACTAATAATGCATTAATTAAGAGAAGGGTACAGCACAAATGAAATAACTTTTCGTATTCTCTATGTATTAGTTAAGTGATTATTTTTATTGTATTTTTTATTTATTTAATTTGTCTATCATACAGAATTGTGATCCAGCAGTAGCTCATGCAGACAGCAGCTGCTAAAGGGTTGGGCTGGAAGGGCTATGGCCCAGTGAGCTGTGGCCTGGGGGGCACAGCCACCATGATCCCACCAGCCCTGTCTTAGCCTGTAGCAGCCACTAGCAGAACATCTATGTGGCAACCGCAGTCAGGAGATCACTCACTGACAGAAGCAGAGAAAGGAGCACAGACATCCAATCAGAACAACTGTACTGTGGCCAGCAGCCTGTTGTAGCACACTTGTGAGCCAACCATACCCAGCATAAGAGAACAGATAACCTGCCAGCTACTGCAGCACTGGATGGGAAGCTGATGTCAAGGGCATCAACAATTGACATCTATGATGTCTGGTCTAATTCTTCTGACAATGGTGGTCATTCCGAGTTGTTCGCTCGCAAGGCGATTTTAGCAGTATTGCACACGCTAAGCCGCCGCCTACTGGGAGTGAATCTTAGCATAGTAAAATTGCGAACGATGTAATCGCAATATTGCGATTACAAACTTCTTAGCAGTTTCAGAGTAGCTTCTGACTTACTCGGCATCTGCGATCAGTTCAGTGCTTGTCGTTCCTGGTTTGACGTCACAAACACACCCAGCGTTCGCCCAGACACTCCTCCGTTTCTCCAGCCACTCCGGCGTTTTTTCCGGAAATGGTAGCGTTTTTTCACACACGCCCTTAAAACGGCCTGTTTCCGCCCAGTAACACCCATTTCCTGTCAATCACACTACGATCGCCGGAGCGAAGAAAAAGCCGTGAGTAAAAATACTATCTTCATAGCATAATTACTTGGCGCAGTCGCAGTGCGGATATTGCGCATGCGCACTAAGCGGAAATTCACTGCGATGCGAAGAAATTTACCGAGCGAACGACTCGGAATGAGGGCCAATACTAGTAAGTTTACATTTTGGTTTGCTCTAAAAGCCACGTTGAGGGGACATGCCATTCATCGAGGTGGCATATCTGAGGAAACAATATAGGCCCTCATTCCGAGTTGTTCGCTCGCTAGCAGCATTGCACACGCTAGGCCACCTTTATCTTAGTTTAGCAGAATAGCGAACGAAAGATTAGCAGAATTGCGATTAAATAATTCTTACCAGTTTCTGAGTAGCTCGAGACTTACTCCTACACTGCGATCAGCTCAGCCCGTTTCGTTCCTGGTTTGACGTCACAAACATGCCCTGCGTTCGGCCAGCCACTCCCCCGTTTCTCCAGACACTCCCGCGTTTTATCCTGGCACGTCTGCGTTTTTCCGCACACTGCCAGAAAATGGGCAGTTTCCGCCCAGAAACACCCACTTCCTGTCAATCACACTTCGATCACTTCAACAATGAAAATTCTTCATTCGGACTTGAGTAAATCTACTAAGTTTTGTGCTAAAATACTTAGCGCATGCATGCTGCATACCATGCGCATGCACATTTTTGCCTTAATCGCTCCGTTGCGAAAATCGGCAACGAGCGAACAACTCGGAATGACCCTCAATATAATACTGTACATTACAGAGAGAGATGAAGTTTCAACTTTCTACTCTTGAGTCCCAAAATCAAAAATAGACCTCTCGAGCTTTATAAAAAAAGTGAACACTCTCAGCTCTCAACTACAGAAGCTCTTCATCGACCGCATGCATGCTGCTATCGCTAAATGTTGCCATACCGTATGTTCTATATGGCAGATAATAAAGCCAGTGTCAGGAATCGACTTACCAGGCTGACATCCGTCCGCCGCTGCGGACTCCGTCCTGGCTCCCTGCGGTCACCTGTCACCTATGCCCCTGCCATGGGACATCATCAAGGGCCTGGGAACACTTCTGAGACAGCGGGCGTGTAGCGCGCCGCGTCCCCGCTAGGCCGCGGCGTGGGCGCCGCCATGACAGTCTGCAAACAGCCAGTATACTGCGGCCAATCCGGTGCTTGGCCGCACCCACTTTCCTTCACTCACCCAATCCCTGTGCACCATGGGGTACATAAGAGACTGCAGGATCAGTCTGCAGGCATCCTGGACTTTGTGTCACTCCAGCGACCCATGTGAAAGGATCTGTTCCTGTTCCTCCTGTGTTCCTGGTTCTCTGGTTAAGAACTTGTACTCCTGGTTACTCTGCACAGCTCCGTGGAACTTCAAGGCCCAGCAATACCTGCAACCTGCAAACAAGGCTTCACACTCATCACCACCTTGTGTGCTTCAGCCTGCAGTTGAAGACTGACTCCAGGTGTGTTTCATTCCTCCACCTGTGATACAGCTTGCTGCTGCCAGTGCCTCATCACCTGCACTGTGAAGTCAGACTCCTGCCTCTGCTCAGGTTTGCCATTTCCACCTTGCTGCCTAAGTTTCCTGTTTTAAAACCTGCACTGGTTTCCAAACCAGAACCATTTCACAAACACTTGTTCTTCTGTTTATATATTACCGGATATTATTTTCTCAAGTCATCTGTCATCCATTGCCATAGACTTTCAGTTATCATACTGAGTGATTGACTTTATTCATCTGTTATTATTGTTTCTGCTACCATTCTGTATTATATCATCTGCCAAATAAAATACCATTGCGCTCATGCGCAGGAACGTTATCCAGCCTCCTCGTTTTCTCCCATCTACCTCCACTGACCCACTAGCGCCCCCTCCGGGGACACAGCCCAAACACAATCTGACAGTAAGTCCAGGATCGATGGACTCGGATGGTGGACGGAGTGTGGGGTCAGAGGCCTTGCAAAATCTGGTCTCCCGTTTGGATGGTCAAGAGGTTGCGCAGCAGCAGATGCTTCAATTCCTGCAAGGGATGTCCTCCCGATTAGATACACTACAGCAATCCCTGCCTAGTGTACTCTCTCCTACTGTTCCTGTTACTCCAGCACCTGCCAGTGCTGTGAGTTCTTCTATGCCGGCTGCATCAGCTCCAGTGTCACGTCTGCACCTGCCCGTGCCGAGCAAGTATGATGGCAGTCCAAAGTTATGTCGCGGGTTTCTCAACCAATGTGAAATACAGTTTGAGTTATTGCCACATAATTTCCCCACGCCAAGATCCAAGGTTGCCTACATCATCTCCTTACTCTCTGGATCTGCTCTGAGTTGGGTGTCTCCTCTGTGGGAACGTGCTGACCCTCTGATTAACAACTACACAGACTTCGTGTCAACCTTCAGACGGATCTTTGACGAGCCTGGTCGTGCAACATCAGCTTCGGCAGACCTGATCCAACTTCGTCAAGGTACCCGAAGCATGGGACAATATGTCATCCAGTTCCAGACGTTGGCTGCAGAGATTCAGTGGAACAACCAAGCTCTGGTAGCAGCTTTCTGGCACGGACTCTCGGATCGGATCAAGGATGAACTGGCGACCCGTGACATTCCTGTTCAACTGTCTGATTTGATCTCCCTGTGCATTAAGTTGGACTCTCGCATCCGCGAACGCAATAATGAACGCGCTCGGAGTGAGCCACGCAGATCAAGGTTCATACCTTCTGTACAGTTCCAGTCTCCCTCTTCTGACGAGCCTATGCAGATAAATAGGTCCCGCCTAACTCCTGAAGAGCGGGCAAGAAGAATACGTGAGAGACTCTGCTTATACTGTGCTGCTGCGGGCCATCAGATTAACTCCTGCACGGTGCGTTCGGGAAACGCCAGATCCTGACTTGTAAGGGAGGAGTCAAGTTAGGATCTTTCAGTCAAGCTCCTTCTCAACAAGACCTCATCCTTCCAGTGACGCTAGAGACTTCAGTTGGGCTCCAGTCTGCGTCAGCATTAGTGGACTGCGGTGCTGCAGGAAACTTTATCACCCAAGCTGCGGTAAATAAATTTTGCCTATCTACCTGTGAACTTTCTTGTCCAGTTTACATTACTGCTGTGGATGGTAGTCGAATCTCCAAGGGGAACATTTCTCATCAAACTGCCCCAGTGGTTCTGGGAGTTGGATTTCTCCATTCTGAACTGATTAAGTTCCTGGTCATCCCTCAAGCCACCCAGGAGATTGTCTTGGGCATGCCCTGGCTCCAGCTACATAATCCACAGTTTGACTGGTCAACGTTGCAGCTTACCTCATGGGGTTCACATTGTCATCAATCCTGTTTAGCCCAAGTGTGTCCCATAAAGTCTACCGAAGTAAAGACACAGTCAAGTCTCCCAGCAGCTTATCAAGACTTCTCAGACGTCTTCTGTGAAAAGGCTGCTGATATCCTGCCGCCCCATAGGGAATGGGATTGTCCCATCGATCTCCTTCCTGGCAAGAAGCCACCTAGGGGGCGCACCTACCCGTTGTCTGTTCCTGAAACTGAGGCGATGAGTGATTACATCAGAGAGAATCTTCAGAAGGGATTCATCCGTCCGTCATCATCACCCGCTGGTGCAGGTTTCTTCTTTGTTAAAAAGAAGGATGGAGGACTGCGTCCATGCATTGACTATCGGGGTCTCAATGACATTACCATCAAGAATAGTTATCCATTACCACTCATTACCGAATTATTTGACAGAGTTAAAGGAGCCCGCATCTTCACCAAGTTAGATCTCCGCGGTGCCTATAATCTTATCAGAATCCGGAGTGGTGACGAGTGGAAGACAGCTTTCAACACTCGAGATGGCCATTATGAATACCTGGTAATGCCATTTGGGTTGAGTAATGCTCCAGCAGTGTTCCAACACTTTGTGAACGAAATCTTTCGTGATGTCCTGTATAAGTACCTCGTTGTTTACTTAGATGATATCCTTATCTTCTCCCAAGACCTTCCATCTCATCGTCTACAAGTCTGTGAAGTTCTCCGACGTCTTCGTGAGAACCGGCTCTACGGGAAACTATCTAAATGCACCTTTGAAGTCCCCTCTATACCCTTCCTGGGTTATATAATTTCCGGATCGGATCTTCAGATGGACCCGACAAAATTGGAAGCTATTGCCAATTGGTCCATTCCAAATTCTCTCAAGTCTATCCAGCGGTTCCTGGGTTTCGCCAACTACTATAGAAAATTTATTCGAGGATTCTCCACTCTCATCGCTCCTATTACCAACCTGACTCGGAAAGGGGCAGACCATTCCAACTGGTCAGAAGAAGCCTTGGCAGCCTTCCAGAAGATCAAGCTAGCCTTTATGTCTGCTCCAGTGCTGTCTCAGCCAGATGTCAACAGACCGTTCGAGTTGGAGGTAGATGCCTCTACAGTTGGGGTTGGAGCTGTTCTCTCCCAGAAGGGATCCGATGGGAAAGTCCACCCTTGTGGATTTTATTCTCGCAAGTTTCTTCCTGCAGAAGCTAACTACTCCGTGGGAGATCAAGAACTACTGGCGATCAAGCTGGCTCTCGAGGAATGGAGATATCTCCTAGAAGGGGCCAAACATCCGTTTAACATCTACACGGATCATAAAAACCTGCTATATTTAAAGGCAGCTCAGTGCCTTAACCCTCGCCAGTCCAGGTGGGCTATGTTTTTCTCACGTTTTAATTTCAAGCTTCATTTCCGCCCAGGTTCGCAGAATGTGAAAGCCGACGCGTTATCCCGATCCATGGAATCTGAAGAAGGAACATCTGACTCAGTGCCACATTCCATCCTGAGTCCCGTGGTTTTCGCTGCATCTCAAGTCTCCCCAGCTCCTCCTCCTGGTAAGACTTTTGTTTCCCCAGAACTCCGTTCCAAGTTGCTATCTTGGGCCCATCAATCCAAGTTCACTGGTCATCCTGGTGTCCTGAAGACCTTCAAGTTCCTTTCTGCGACATATTGGTGGCCAAAGATGAAAATGGACATCCAGGATTTCGTGGCATCCTGTCCTAAATGTGTGCAGCACAAGACTCCTCGTCAGTCTCCAGCAGGTCAGTTACAACCACTGTCTGTCCCTAGTCGTCCTTGGTCACACCTGTCCATGGATTTTATCACCGACCTTCCTCCTTCTCAAGGACATAATACCATTTGGGTTGTAGTGGACAGATTCACCAAGATGGCTCATTTTGTTCCTCTCCAGGGTCTCCCTTCTGCCCCAAAACTTGCCCAAATCTTCCTACGGGAGATTTTCCGCTTACATGGTTTACCCTCAGAAATAATATCTGACCGGGGGGTACAGTTTGTAGCGAGGTTTTGGAGGGCCCTCTGTTCTGCCATGCAGGTCAAACTGAAGTTTTCGTCATCATACCATCCTCAGACGAATGGGCAGACAGAGAGGGTCAATCAAGAACTTGAGACTTTTTTAAGGTTATATGTTTCATCTTCCCAGGATGACTGGTTCGATCTGCTCCCATGGGCCGAGTTTGCCCACAACTTTCGATACCATACTGCTACTGAAACGACACCATTCTTTGCAGTATATGGGCAACATCCCCGTGTACCTGATTTCCAAGAACTCCCTCATATGGATGTTCCTGCTGCCACTACTGCTCTGACTCAGTTTTCATCTATTTGGAGAAAAATTCACGTTTCTCTCAAAAAGGCCTCCAGTCGGTACAAGTTCTTTGCCGACCGCAAGAGACGTGCGGTTCCTCATTTGAAACCTGGGGACAAGGTTTGGCTATCAACCCGTAACCTCCGTCTCAGGGTCCCATCCATGAAGTTTGCACCACGCTTCATTGGTCCTTACCCTGTCGAAAGAGTCATCAACCCAGTGGCCTACAAATTGAAGTTACCATCTTCCCTTCGTATACCTAACGCTTTTCATGTTTCTCTCCTCAGACCTCTAGTCCTAAACCGCTTTCAGAATACTCTTCCAGTAGGTCCCAAGGTTCGAACTCAGCGGGGCGTGGAATTCGAGATCAACAAAATTCTGGACTCCCGTTGTCGGTATGGACGTCTCCAGTACCTGGTCGATTGGTCCGGTTATGGCCCAGAGGAGAGAAGTTGGGTGAATTCGTCCGATGTCCATGCTCCTAGGTTGGTCCGTGTCTTCCACAGCACTCATCCCTCCAAGCCACGTGGGTGTTCGGTGTCCACCCCTAAAGGAGGGGGTACTGTCAGGAATCGACTTACCAGGCTGACATCCGTCCGCCGCTGCGGACTCCGTCCTGGCTCCCTGCGGTCACCTGTCACCTATGCCCCTGCCATGGGACATCATCAAGGGCCTGGGAACACTTCTGAGACAGCGGGCGTGTAGCGCGCCGCGTCCCCGCTAGGCCGCGGCGTGGGCGCCGCCATGACAGTCTGCAAACAGCCAGTATACTGCGGCCAATCCGGTGCTTGGCCGCACCCACTTTCCTTCACTCACCCAATCCCTGTGCACCATGGGGTACATAAGAGACTGCAGGATCAGTCTGCAGGCATCCTGGACTTTGTGTCACTCCAGCGACCCATGTGAAAGGATCTGTTCCTGTTCCTCCTGTGTTCCTGGTTCTCTGGTTAAGAACTTGTACTCCTGGTTACTCTGCACAGCTCCGTGGAACTTCAAGGCCCAGCAATACCTGCAACCTGCAAACAAGGCTTCACACTCATCACCACCTTGTGTGCTTCAGCCTGCAGTTGAAGACTGACTCCAGGTGTGTTTCATTCCTCCACCTGTGATACAGCTTGCTGCTGCCAGTGCCTCATCACCTGCACTGTGAAGTCAGACTCCTGCCTCTGCTCAGGTTTGCCATTTCCACCTTGCTGCCTAAGTTTCCTGTTTTAAAACCTGCACTGGTTTCCAAACCAGAACCATTTCACAAACACTTGTTCTTCTGTTTATATATTACCGGATATTATTTTCTCAAGTCATCTGTCATCCATTGCCATAGACTTTCAGTTATCATACTGAGTGATTGACTTTATTCATCTGTTATTATTGTTTCTGCTACCATTCTGTATTATATCATCTGCCAAATAAAATACCATTGCGCTCATGCGCAGGAACGTTATCCAGCCTCCTCGTTTTCTCCCATCTACCTCCACTGACCCACTAGCGCCCCCTCCGGGGACACAGCCCAAACACAATCTGACAGCCAGCAGAATGCTGGGTAGTAAAATAAGGGGTCAGAGGGCATGTAATAGAATTCATTAATGACCAGAATCATAAAGTTGTTACTCCTGCTAAAATTTCTAATCTATTTGCTGACTATTATACCTAAATGTATAATCTATCTTCTGACATTACAACACCACAACCAATTAGGGAAGACGTTTCTACTTTTATTTCTGACTTAAATTTGCTTTATCTCTGCAAATGTGGTGATGAGCAGCAAAAGTATAATTGATGACATAGAAATTAAGTATGCCACCATGGAAGTGCAAGTGGATGAGGGGAATATTTGTGCAGCTGATGCCGTCACTAATGAGGATGCTGTTTGTGTAATTCAGGCACCAGTGGAAGCAGTTCATCACCATGAAAAGAAGAATGTCATTGTCATGCCTGGGCGCAGGTTCAGCAAATCCATCTATTATGTGTGGAATTATTTTTACCCAAATCCTGACAATTGTCAAGCCATCTGTAGCGTTTGTGAAATCACAGTAAGTAGAAGTAGGGAGGTTCACCATCTAGGAACCTCCTCCCTGTTATGTAATTCGCAGTGAGATCATGAAAAGTTTTTGACAACATCAGAAAATTGTGCTAAAAATATAACAACAAGCAGGCCAGAAACAGCTACTTTGCTTCTCTCAACTAGAGCTTAGCACCTGCTATCTCCACCGCCAACACCTTCATCCTCAATATCTTTAGTAATGGTCAGAGAGAGTCCTGCATCCAATTTGTTAAGGCAAGGTGACTCCTCCCCTATCCAGGATTTCTCAGAAGAATCCTTCAGTGCCATGCCTGCTGCTGCTGCTGGGGGTGGATCGTCATCCCAGAAGGAGACCAAGAAGACTACTAATAGTATTGTAAAAAAAAACAATAGACTCTGAAACAATTCTTTGCAAAGGGAAGCAAGTATGACATATCCTACCCAGTCGCACAGCAGATCACTGACACCATCGCAGCTATGCTAGTATTAGATCTACATACAATATCCACTATTAATGCAGTGGGTTTTATACAGTTAATCAAGGTACTGTGTCCTTGGTATAAAATTCTATCTCGGTTTCTATTTACCTGAAAAGTCATTCCACTGTTGTACCAGGTTGCTAAAAATCCCTAATTATTGGCATACAAAATACAATTGTACCCACTTAAACACAGACATGTGAACAAGTGGTAGTGGGCAAACTAAAGATTATATGACTGTGACAGCCCACTGATTGGATGAATCACCTTCAGCAGCAGCAGCAGCAGCAGCATTATCTAGCAAACAACACCAGCTCATTCAGAGGCAGGCTTCTCTGTGTATCATTGACTTTCATAATAATAATAATAATAATAATAATAATAATTTTGTTTATATAGGACTCAAGGCGCTTTACAGACATCAAAAACAATGCACATAATACAGAAGATTTAAGTAATACAGTAATACACAAGCAGCACAGACATAAAAAAAGAAAATCTATAGTGCAGAGTAAGCATGATACAGGACTGGTGTGGGCTTTTGGGTAGTAACTACCATGAGTTGTTTATGTTTATTCCACCCTCACAGGTACCAGGTGAGGCAGCAATTTTAGGTGCACTGCGTGGGATTACCCTGGGTGGAATTGGGTGGAATAGTCTACCCCTAGAAGAGATGACACAAAATGAGTGGGGTGATTGCAGCATCCTAACGCTCAGAAAATGGTCCCAATAAAACCGTCTGGTCCATGTATTTTTCATCCCATCCACAAGCGTGCCAGATGAGGCAGCCATGTAGGGCACACTACAAAGTTTACACTGTGGGAGGTGAGCCATACAAGGGCCCAATGCATATGTGGGAAAACTGACACTTGTGTAGTAGTATGATATACCCTGCACGGAAAGATCCAAGATTACATCCTGCCCACTGAGGAACCATTCGAGGCCCCCATCTGGGGTGCACTACGTAGGTTGCTGCTGGCAGGGTGTGCAATCAGTGGAGGTGCACATTACACAAATGGCACACAGTGGGGTGGAAATACACTGCAAGAATATAAAAAAGACAAAAAAACCCACATGGTAATAACGCATTTGCAGGTAACCAACAGTAGGAGGAAAACTGTATTAACAATATTTGATAAAATTCTAAATGTCCTGGCCTCACAGGAGCATTGAGGGTGGGTGTGAGAATATGGGAACCAAACTATTGTCCGATAGAAATTTTCCTGCTGAGCCTGGCCCTGGTGCCCACCTCCCTCAGATCCCTTCTCAGCTTGAGGTATAGGCCCGGGAGCAGTCCTGATGTTCTCAGATGGAGGGGTGGTAGGCCTGGTACTGGTGTTTTCATGTCAGAGGTGAGGAGAGGCGACATAATGATCCTGAGCTGCAGTGTTTGTGAAACTAGTTTAATTACAGATTCTAGAATAGTTCAAAGTCCAAATCTAGTTCAAACCTCGGTTCTAGCTGCATCCTTGAAATACATCCTTAAAATGCATCCTTAACAAACGCAGGCCAAGCCCTGACTGCAGGACTTTAATACTACGCATTACTGTATATCAGCTGGCACAGGGGCAGGTGTGTCCATCAGGATGTTCAGCTAATTAACATTTCGTGGGGTGTGTAAAGTGTAGCCAGAGAGAAATGGCAAACTCAGATATATATATATATATATACATGATTATGGTTTTTACCTGTGAAGAAAGGAAAGATGGGTTTCAGTTTTGGTTCTAACTGCATCCTTGAAATACATCCTTGAAAATTCTTAAAATTCATATTTAACAAATGCAAGCCAATCCTTAACAAATGCAGGAATATCCCTGACCCTAAGGGCATACCACTGACAACCTTTAAAAAAAACGAAATTGGATTGGCTGGGATCCCACACCTCGGCAAACTCGGACCCTATTACATTACATATGCCCACATATATCTGTTTCAGAGATTTTCCTACCATACTATTTGGCCAGAACAAAGCTTATCAATCTCACAACATAGTGATTGATTTAGAGTTGTGCACGGGACACTTTTCGGGTTTTGAGTTTTGGATGTGGATCTCCTTTCATGTTTTGGATATGGATTAGTTTTGCCAAAACTACCTTTTGGGGTTTTGGTTTTGCATCTTGATTTTTTTTTTTGTTTTAAACATAAAAACAGCTAAAATCACAGATTTTTTTCCCCGCTTCTACAGTATTACTAACCTCAAAAACATTAATTTCCATTCATTTCTAATCAATTTTGACCACCTCACTGCTCACAATATTGTTCACGCCCTGAGTTCGGCCAGCCACTCCCCCGTTTCTCCAGACACTCCTGCGTTTTATCCTGGCACACCTGCGTTTTTCCGCACACTCCCAGAAAATGGCCAGTTTCCACCCAGAAACACCCACTTCCTGTCAATCACACTCCGATCACTTCAACGATGAAAATTCTTTGTTCGGACGTGAATAAATCTACTAAGTTTTGTGCTAAAATACTTAGCACATGCCATGCGCATGCACATTTTTGCCTTAATCGGTCCATTGCGAAAAACGTCAATGAGCGAACAACTCGGAATGACCCCCATAGTGCATTTTAGCTACAGTGTAAGGTCAGATACAGTGCGAGATACAGTGCAGGTCAGATACAGTATGGGATACAGTTCGGGTTAGATACAGTGCAGGTCAGAGTGTGGGTTGGATACAGCATGGGTTGGATACAGTGTAGGCTGCAGTGCAGGTTGGATGCAGTGCATGTCGCTTACAGTGAGGGTTGGCTACAGTGCAGGGTCAGATACAGTGCGCCTTGGATACAGTGTGAGATACAGTGCAGGTAAGATACAGTATGCGTCGCATACAGTGTGAGTTGTATATATTGTGGGTCAGATACAGCATAGGCCAGATAAAGTGCAGTTTACAGTGCAGGTTGGATACAGTGCAGGTTAGATACACCAATAGTGCATTTACTGTGAGAGATGGTCCTCAGTGAGGGGTTGTCAGCGGTGTCTTCAGTGTGGTGGTACCAGCAGTGGCAGCAGTGCAGGGCTGCCAGCAATGTTCTTAGAGCGGTAGTGTCTAAAGTGCAGAAGTGTCAGTGGTGTCCTCAGTGCGGTAGTGTCGGCAGTGCAGGGGTGCCAGCATTGTCCTCAGTGCAGTGGTGCCGGCAGTGCCAGCAGTGCAGGAGTGCCAGCAGTGTCCTCAGTGCGGTGGTGGCGGTGGTGTCCTCAGTACAGGGGTGCCTGCGGTGTCCTCGGTGATGTGGTGCTGGCAGTGCAGGGGTGCCAGCAATGTCCACAGTGCGATGGTGCCAGCAGTGTGGAAGTGCTGGAGGTGTCCTCAGTGCAGGAGTGCCAACAGTGTCCTCAGTGCGGTGGTGCTGGCAGTGTCGGCAGTGCAGGGGTGCCAGTGGTGTCCTCAGTGCAGTGGTGCCGGCAGTATCGGTAGTGTGGGAGTGCTGGAGGTGTCCTCAGTGCAGGAGTGCTGGTTGTCAGTGTTGGCAGTATGGGAGTGCCAGCAGTGTCCTCAGTGCAGGTGTGCCAGCAGTGTGGGAATGTCAAAGGGTGAGGGTGGCAGTGTTGGCTGTGCGGGCGGTGGCGCTATTAGCTCTGTGGGGGCATCCATCTTGCCCATGGTAGCCTATGGGAAGATGCTGATTGGCTGAGAGCCGTGATAGATGGCTCTCTTAGCCAATCAGTTGTCTTACATAGGTTTTTATGGAGACCAGCGTCCCAGGCAAAACCTCAGTATCCGACAGCAGGATCGTGAGGTTTTGCCTCGAATGGGTATCCGAGTCAGGCAGGGAAATCCGAGCCTGACTCGGAACCCCAAGTTCTGGCAGGTTTGGTTCTCAGGTAACCGAACCTGCTCATTCCTAATTTAGAATCGCTCTTAGTCCAATTTTTATACATGACATTTTCAATGTATCTCTACCCAAATGTTTGCATATTGTTGACTTGCCTCTCCTCTTGTGTTCAGCCTATTTTATTTAATCAGCCGGTAAGAAGTGCATTTTCACCCCAAAACACACAGGTTCAGTGAAACCTGTGTGTTTACGAGAGATACAGCCCTGTTTTCAGATGAAGACGGAGCTGTTATCAGGGATTTTGCTTTACCTGCTGGAGACAGGTGAAACAAAATCCCAGATAAGCCATGGCACGTGCCGGCTTATCAGGGCTATTTAGATAGCCCCTTCCCCCGGGCGATACATTACACAAAACAGCAAGTCAGTGTAATTGAATATCCCCCATAGTCTGAGTATGGTAACAGAATATTCACTTAATGGCAACATTAATACAGTATCATGTTATTTGTGGGTAATTGTCAGCTGCTGCAACGACATGTACTGATAATGACGTCTATCAGAAGCACTATCTAGCTTCTGATTTGTTGGTTGATTGCATATTGATCTACTGTATCAACTGATAGTATTTGAATTACTAGAAACGCAGTTATATCAACTAGTGATCATCTATTCCCCTTGCATTTGGACTTCTGCCATTAAGAAGATTCCCACTTAAATTGTTAAATGTGATAACAGCATACGTGGAGATGTTCTTATTTATTTTACATTTTATATTGAAAATTTGACTTTTGTAAAATGTGACTTTTGTATAAATAACTAACTGACTCTAGACAACATTCTCTCTTGTGTATATAACATTTAATTACAAATAGGGTAAGTGATCCCACTTGAGCACCTCATGTAAGTCTGGAGCAAATGCTGCCACTACACTAGATACAGAATAAGAACCTACAGTAAAGCCACATTCTGTCCAATATTCTTTACCAGAGTTACAATTAGATTGATGAGAAACACACACTCAACTCTTTCTCAGTCATGTTACAAAATACTGAATTATAGGCAAAAATCTAGGAGTGCTTGATGCTAACTTAAATTTAATTATGCAGTTTTGATACATTTATAAACACATCCCAAATGTATACTGAATGCAACTAAATGCAGACATAAGGTATAGCGTATTACAACATTAGCACATTTTAAATTCATACATAGACATAATGCATTGCATCTGTCTTTAGATACATGATTTTTAAGTATTGCAAATGCCAATGTCTCCAGCATGTAGCCTTATTATCAGCCTCTTTACTTACAACTCTAAGTGTTACTAGTCAGAAGAAACCAATTGTACTGTATGTTGGAACCCTCCAAATTACTTGTGCCCTGTACATAAATACTGATTACAATAGGGGATCTGACGCCAATAAATTGTTCCTAACAAAGAGCACAAGTGTGAAAATAATAAATTAATAGAATGTAATCATCATGTTGTTACCAGTATGTCAATATGGTATTATGTTGACACCGAGATTGACAGTACAGTTTTGAGTTAGGGTTAGGCTGCTGTAAAGGTTAGGTTAGGGAGAGGGCACTAACAGTAAGAAAGCATTATGTCAAGATGCCAACTATCAACATGTACAATGTCAACATTATGACCATGTTTACATTGGCATGTTGGTATAACGTCCATGTGACCATTGTAGTGTTGACACTCTGAATGTCACAAAACATATCACATCCAAACTAAGATGTGCTAATACCACCATGCCTTTTATCCATGACCCTTAAAAAAAGTAAAAGAAATGAATGGTGAAGACAAACAAAATAGCCACTCATTCAATAACCATAGTGGTCAATATCAGATATCAATATGATTATTGCAGTTTATAGTTAAGAGATGACTGGCCCAGATAATTACAAATGTAATACAAATATCTTACATTTTGTAATTTTACGGATTCACTAAAAAAGGGTGAAGAGCAAAAAATGATTTGCAAATATATTTTATGCATTAACACAATCCAATGGAATAACAAATATTTCACATAGTGATAAAGAATTCTGATGCATTTTTAAAGCTCTCTGTTTGCTTGAATACTAAAGAAGTACACTAAATTAAATTATTTTATATTATACTCAAGCAACACAATGTTGGGGAAATGTATGCTACTTTGCTAATAGATCTGTAAATAATTTGAAGTATTTCATGATTATATGTTTCATGTGAAATGTTATTACGCTGCTACAATACCAAAATGTCAAATTTCTATTTTAATTGGCCCTTATTTAAAATCTATGATGAAATAAAACAGCATAAAATTCAATAATAAAAACATTGCAAAGATATACTTAACATAATATACATAATGTTCATGAATTCTGACAAGACTGGATATAATTACATTAATTCAGAAAAGGATTGACACAAAACTCTTTCATGTTTCTCTTGAAGGACACAGTCTGATTTATAGGCAGCAGAGGACTAGACAAATAATATTTTTTATTGCCTGGATGGTTTTCCTGTCCATCTTCATGAACCCTTTGTAGCCTGGGACACGTATGTATCTGCCAATCAAATTTACTGAGCGTTTTAAAGCATGGATATTCAAAAAAGAAAAGTTTGCTATTACCATATATAAAAATAAATGAACAGATCAACTTTTTTAGTTTCTACGAACTTAAGTGGTTGAGAGACTTGTGCATGTAGAGACAGTTTAGAAAGTACAGAAGCAACTAATTAGGCAGGTACAGAGAACATGGACTGCAATTTAAATACCAAATGTGCTATTTCAGTTTACATAAATGGATGGGAATAATTGTGTTGTTGCAAAACGGAAGCAGGACTGCTGGGGGGGGGGTGTTAATAATTACCTGGGCCCGTGTCTATCAATGGGGCCTGCAGGAGGTCCTGATCATCTGCTAAGTAGGTGTTGTCCCCTTTTGCAGGGCTCCTGTAAAACATTATATTTTTTTGTTGAGGTATGTGGCTACGCCTTCATGGATTTGGTCACATGCCCTTCAGTACCTGGCCCATGTCCACTCCTGGCGGCCCTGAATGGAAGTATTTTTGCAAAGTTGGAAAAGCAGTGCACTTATTCAGACTGCAAGGAAACCCCATAAAAACCCATTATCTCTACAATGATTTAATTCTACAACATAAATATCTAATTTCTGCACTGCTCAACTTGTCCCATATATCTGTGTACCCAATAGAGATCTAAACATAACAGCAGTCTTTAAGGGGTTGGTGCTGGGAGACTGGTGCTCGGGATCCGGAGGTCAGCATACCGACCCCCGGGATCCCGACAGCAGAATGCCAATGGGTGGGAAGCGAGCACAGCAAAGCCCCTTGCAGGCTTACTGCGCTTGCCATGCAGCAGGCTCGGTGGCTCGCTGCACTCGCCACAGGTTCTATTCCCACTCTATGGGTGTCGTGGACACCAACAAGTGGGAATAGTCCCTGTGGGTTGGCATTCTGTCTGCTGGCATTTTGATTGTTCGGGATCCTGGTGTTGGCATGTAGACTGCTGGGATCCCGAGCGATGGTCACACGACTGCATCCCATCTTTAATCATACTTACAGTACAGTATATAGGTGTATGGCCCGCCATGGCTACTACCACTACAAACAATAGAGTTGAAGTAAGAATCAGAAGAAACTTGCAGAAATCTAATAGCACTTATGGAAATCAACAAATGTCCTTGACAACTTGAACTTGCTTTGGGATAATGAAATCAATTTATTTCAGCAAAAATCAACAGATCACGCAAACATAAATTTTTATAAAAATGGTCTGCAGAAATAATGTTGGGGCTCTTACTCTGGCTACCTTACTCCAATGTAATGGTTGGGGCCCAAACCTAAGGAGTGTAGCCATCCAGTACAGAGGGAAATGGCCAGCCATTTGAGAGGACATTCAAAGAACAGGGATACTCTATAAAGGAGGGAACAGAGGTCCATCAGAACCACCCACTTTTATTGGCAGGAAGGCTAATCTTGCTGTAGTTTCCATAGAAATAAAAATGTTACGGCTCCAACAAGTTACTGTTCCCTGGATGAGGGGGTGGGGCCATAACGCATTGAGAACCACCAGGGATTTCCCCTGTACACCTGTGGGCCAGTCTGACACAGTCAGTGTGTGTATAGCATTCTGGAGTCTTTCTAAACCTGAACAAAGAAAACTCACAACATACCAACAAGACATAAGCATTTCTATAATGGGTGCAGTGTGCATGTCCACACTGCACACACTGCACTCATATATTACACTCACCCCTCCAGAGGCCCGCGATGGCGGCCCTGCACTGCAGACCAAAATCACTCAGAAAATGGCCGCTGTGGCTATTTCCAAGTGATTGGCGCATGCGCACTGGAGATGTCCCCAGGAACAAGGCGAGGGCGCCATGTTCCTGGAGACCTGCGCATGCGTAGTAGACTCTGGCATTATGCCAGAGTCTACTGCTGCTGGAGAGGAGTGCATTTATGTAATCTATTTAATGATGACTATGGTGGTACAAACAGTTCATCTGACACTATCAACAGCTCAGAATGATGTTTGCCGGGAATATAAATATATTTTTAAAAATAGATTTTCTCTATTTTTTTAACCAGTGGAGCTGAAAGGCCATGGCATGGTTCCTATTTTCCCAGTGCATGTGTGACTCAGCACATTCAATCTTGTGCATGCATGACCCAATCAAAACTGTTCGCGCAATATGGGTAGACTCTTATTGGCAGCCAGTATCATTGGGCAGCTGATCATTACTCTGCTACTCTGGCATTATTTTAATAGTAAATTGGCAAAATTGTAATTATAAATTAAGGTGATAGCAAATCTTTATGTTAATTATCACCTTATTAAATTAAGACGTTAAAAAAATACAGTTCCTCTTTTCCTGGAATGCTGACTTTTCATGAATCACCTAGAACAATAGTTGGAGAAATCATCCTATAATTTGTTTTGTCAGTCTAAAGAGATGATGAGAAATGAGTGAGATGAGAAATATACATCTGGTAAATTATTACAGAATTGATATTTAGACAACAGATTTAGAAATGAATTACAAATAAGTTGAGCTTTCCATGCATATGCAATTTTTTTTTGTTTCAATATTTTTGCTTCCTTACATTATTGCTTTATTGTGAACTTTGTGTCTTTGAAAATCACAAAGATTAAAACAAAATGATAAGAGAAGCTGCTCAAAGTGTCTGGGGTTGTAGCTTCGCTTGAAGAATGATGAAAGGTCAAAAACCTTTTACATTTGGAAAATGAAAAGTATGTTCTTATCGCGTATGCTGACATTTACTAGTGTCCAAATATACTTATGTGAGAAATGTTAATAAGAAAATGGTAAATACTGAATGAAAAAACATAAACAAGAGAAATTTAGGCCCTAAAGGTACTGTATGCCACATTATTGCAAAGTGGAATACTAACTGATTTCTACACATCTTTACATTTACCTACGATGTCTAAAAATATTGGACACACTTGATAAAGTGCGATCAGGGCCTTCCTAGCTCTTTGTCTGATTATTATTACCTGGTTTGTTCTATCACTGTTGCTTCCGATTGTAAAGCACAATGGAATATGCTGCGCTATATAAGTAACTGTTAATAAATAAATAATAAATAATAAAGCAGAGATAAGTCCGTCATCTGCTCCCTACAGCAGTTTCCTGTAACTGGCCTCTTTATTTAGACTTTCTTATAGGTTAAGTGTAGGGTACCAAATTATTATTTTTTCAACAATTTGCTACATTACTCAGATTTATGTGTTTTTCTACAAGAAAATTTTATTTGTTGACATGGATCTTTTTTTTTTTTTATTCTTTCAAAATCTCACTTCCAGTGCAGTAAGAGGCAGACAATAATATTTCAGAGATCGTCATACAACATTTGCTGCACTGAAAATGATCAGCCCAGCAATAAAGCACTCCTGACCAGACCTCCGTCCTTGGGGCCTGATTCAGAGACGCAGGCAGTAGCACAGCTGCTGCATCTTTGTACGCAGAGGGTGGACTAAAATCTGCTAATGCTGCAGTAAATTATGCGTTTAGTGTAAATAGGCGCCTCCTGTCGGCTACTGTGATCTGCTGCTGCATCCGAAGATGCAACATCTGATCACTCTGCATGAACATCGACCATCTGAGTTATCCACAGGTTACTCAGGATTGCCGGTGTTTTCACGCAGCTGGGGCTAGTGAAGCCACTGACCTTAGCATGCCTAGAAAACATGATAACCCCCCCCCCCCCCACCCCCATTATCTGGAATGCTGGCTGCTACTGCCAATTTTCCGCCTCCATAAGGCTGCACCATGTCAATCATGCTCTGTCTTGGTGGTCACTGCAACGGTTGTAGCAGACAAAGATATGCACATGAGCAGTACAGATCATGAGATGCACAGGAGATATACGCAAACCATTGAGATTGCGTACATCTCTGAATTTGTCCCTTTAAAAGCACAAGTAGCGTGTGAACTAACCTACTAGTCTGGGTCATCATATAGAAGTACCAAAGCCTCAAAGAAAGTGTTAACATGAGATCATTTCATACACTGGAAATTTAATTTGAAGGCCCAACCATGAAAGTTTCCACAAAGAAGAGACAATGATTACAGGTTAATTATCCCTTATCCAGAATTCAAAATCTCACATTTTTGGGTCCCCTACTGAAATAATGACATATATTTTATACATTATGTTTTTAAAATTTAGAGATGTGCAAAGGAAATTTTTCGGGTTTTGTGTTTTGGTTTTGGATTCGGTTCCGCGGCCGTGTTTTGGATTCAAACGCGTTTTGGCAAAACCTCCCTGAAATTTTTTTATCGGATTCGGGTGTGTTTTGGATTCGGGTGTTTTTTTTTACAAAAACCCCTCAAAAACAGCTTAAATCATAGAATTTGGGGGTCATTTTGATCCCATAGTATTATTAACCTCAATAACCATAATTTCCACTAATTTCCAGTCTATTCTGAACATTTCACAAGTCACAATATTATTGTTAGTCCTAAAATTTGCACCGAGGTTGCTGGATGGCTAAGCTAAGCGACCCAAGTGGCCGACACAAACACCTGGCCCATCTAGGAGTGGCACTGCAGTGTCAGACAGGATGGCAGATTTTAAAAATAGTCCCCAAACAGCACATGATGCAAAGAAAAAAAGAGGTGCACCAAGGTCGCTGTGTGACTAAGCTAAGCGACCCAAGTGGCCGACACAAACACCTGGCCCATCTAAGAGTGGCACTGCAGTGTCAGACAGGATGGCAGATTTATGTAGGTTTTAAATCTAGGATCGAGCATGGTGGCCAAAATGTAGTGCTCTGATTTCAACAGATTGACCACCCGTGAATCCTGGTTAAGCGAATTAAGGGCTCCATCCACAAGTCCCACATGCCTAGCGGAATGGCTCCATTTTAGCTCCTCCTTCAATCTCTCCAGCTTCTTCTGCAAAAGCCTGATGAGGGGAATGACATGACTCAGGCTGGCAGTGTCTGAACTGACTTCACGTGTGGCAAGCTCAAAGGGTTGCAGAACCTTGCACAACGTTGAAATCATTCTCCACTGCGCTTGAGTCAGGTGCATTCCCCCTGCTTTGCCTATATCGTAGGTAGCTGTATAGGCTTGAATGGCCTTTTGCTGCTCCTCCATCCTCTGAAGCATATAGAGGGTTGAATTCTACCTCGTTACAACCTCTTGCTTCAGATGATGGCTTGGCAGGTTCAGGAGTGTTTGCTGGTGCTCCAGTCTTCGGCACGCGGTGGCTGAATGCCAAAAGTGGCCCGCAATTCTTCGGGCCACTGACAGCATCTCTTGCACGCCCCTGTCGTTTTTTAAATATTTCTGCACCACCAAATTCAATGTATGTGCAAAACATGGGACGTGCTGGAATTTGCCCACATGTAATGCACGCACAATATTGGTGGCGTTGTCCGATGTCACAAATCCCTAGGAGAGTCCAATTGGGGTAAGCCATTCTGCGATGATGTTCCTCAGTTTCCGTAAGAGGTTGTCAGCTGTGTGCATCTTATGGAAAGCGGTGATACAAACCGTAGCCTGCCTAGGAACGAGTTTGCGTTTGCGAGATGCTGCTACTGGTGCCGCCGCTGCTGTTCTTGCTGCGGGAGGCAATACATCTACTCAGTGGGCTGTCACAGTCATACAGTCCTGAGTCTGCCCTGCTCCACTTGTCCACATGTCCGTAGTTAAGTGGACATTGGGTACAACTGCATTTTTTAGGACACTGGTGACTCTTTTTCTGACATCTGTGTACATTCTTGGTATCGCCTGCCTAGAGAAATGGAACCTAGATGGTATTTGGTTACACTACCTCAAGCAATTCTCTAGTTCCCTGTGAATTAACGCTGGATACCGGACACACGTTTAACACCAGTCTTGGACTGAGGACTGATACATGTGGACTGAAGGGGATCTGATGCTGAAAAACTGTTTGCGGTGGTGCTTGGCTATTTCAGCCTAGGACCACATCAGCTTATTTCATAAGCTAGCCCACCGCAATACAGGGAGAGGGTGAGAGCTTCTTTCCTGTCATTACTAAGCATCAGCCACTTTGTGGAAGTATTCAGTTGCACTTATACCAGTCATGTATTTTTAGTATTTATGTTTGTGAATAAATTTGTAATCCTTTGGGTTTACATTGTGATTTAATTGCCATTTTTATACCTTTCCACCACATGGTAGTACCCGCTACTCAGCGATAAAATACAATTTATGGGGTATTGTGGTGACAATTGCTGTTGGAAATAGTACTCACATCCTATCGATCAAGCGCCAGTGACACTCAGTTCGCCTTGTTGTACCCTCTTGTATCATTGGGAATTGATGTTTTTTCCCCCCTTTGAACAGGGTGTCTGGGCAGCTTGCTTTGATTTTACTGCGCACATCTGATACTGCACCCATTCGTTCTAGTCTACACGTTTAACACCACCAAAGCTGCCAAGACCTTAGTTATCCGCTTTGCAGCAGGATGACTGCTGTGATATTTCATCTTCCTCGCAAAGGACTGTTGGACAGTCAATTGCTTACTGGAAGTAGTACAAGTGGTCTTCCGACTTCCCCTCTGGGATGACGATTGACTCCCAGCAGCAACAACAGCAGCACCAGCAGGCGTTACACTCAAGGATGCATCGAAGGAATCCCAGGCAGGAGAGGAATCGTCAGACTTGACAGTGACATGGCCTGCAGGACTATTGGCTTTCCTGTCTAAGGAGGAAATTGACACTGAGGGAGTTGGTAGTGTGGTTTGCAGGAGCTTGGTTACAAGAGCAAGGGATTTAGTTGTCAGTGGACTGCTTCCGCTGTCACCCAAAGTTTTTGAACTTGTGAATGACTTCTGATGAATGCGCTCCAGGTGACGTATAAGGGAGGATGTTCCTAGGTTTTTGACGTCCTTACCCCTACTTATTACAGCTTGACAAAGGCAACACACGGCTTGACACCTGTTGTCCGCATTTCTGTTAAAATAATTCCACACTTAAGAGGTGATTCTTTTTGTAATTTGACCAGGCATGTCAATGGCCATATTCGTCCCACGGACAACGGGTGTCTCCCCGGGTGCCTGACTTAAACAAACCACCTTACCATCCTCCTTGTCAATTTCCTCCTCAACGCTAGCAACACCCATATCCTCATCCTGGTGTACTTCAACAGTGACATCTTCAATTTGACTATCAGGAACTGGACTGCGGGTGCTCCTTCCAGCACTTGCAGGGGGCGTGCAAATGGTGGAAGGCGCCACTTCTTCCTGTCCAGTGTTGGGAAGGTCAGGCATCGCAACTGACACAATTGGACTCTCCTTGGGGATTTGTGATTTAGAAGAACGCACAGTTTTTTGCTGTGCTTTTGCCAGCTTAAGTCTTTTCATTTTTCTAGCGAGAGGATGAGTGCTTCCATCCTCATGTGAAGCTGAACCACTAGCCATGAACATAGGACGGGGCCTCAGCCATTCCTTGCCACTCCGTGTCGTAAATGGCACATTGGCAAGCTTACACTTCTCATCAGACGCTTTTAATTTTGATTTTTGGGTAATTTTACTGAACTTTTGCTATTTGGATTTTACATGCTCTCTACTATGACATTGGGCATCGGCCTTGGTAGACGACGTTGATGGCATTTCATCGTCTCATCCATGACTAGTGGCAGCAGCTTCAGCACGAGGTGGAAGTGGATCTTTATCTTTCCCTATTTTACCCTCCACATTTTTGTTCTCCATTTTTTAATGTGTGGAATTATATGCCAGTAATATATCAATAGCAATGGCCTACTGTACCGTACTGCTATATATTATATACTGGTGGTCAGCAAAATTATGCACTGTACTCCTACTATATATACTGCGCACAACAAAAATGCACCACAGGAATGGATGGATAGTATAATTGATGACACAGAGGTAGGTAGAGCAGTGTCCTACTGTACCTTACTGCTATATATTATATACTGGTGGTCAGCAAAATTATGCACTGTCCTCCTACTATATATACTAAGCACAACAACTAAAATGCACCACAGGTATAGATGGATAGTATACTTGACGACACAGAGGTAGGTAGAGCAGTGGCCTACTGTACCGTACTGCTATATATTATATACTGGTGGTCAGCAAAATTATGCACTGTACTCCTACTATATTTACTGCGCACAACTAAAATGCACCACAGGTATGGATGGATTGCATACTTGACGACACAGAGGTAGGTAGAGCAGTGGACTACTGTACCGTACTGCTATATAATATATACTGGTGGTCAGCAAAATTATGCACTGTACTCCTACTATATATATTGCGCACAACTAAAATGCACCACAGGTATGGACGGATAGTATACTTGCCAAAACAGAGGTATGTAGAGCAGTGGACTACTGTACCGTACTGCTATATATTATATACTGGTGGTCAGCAAAATTATGTACTGTACTCCTAGTATATATACTGCGCACAACTAAAATTCACCACAGGTATGGATGGATAGTATACTTGATGACACAGAGGTAGGTAGAGCAGTAGCCTATTGTACCGTACTGCTATATATTATATACTGGTGGCCAGCAAATATATGCACTGTACTCCTACTATATATACTGCCCACAACTAAAATGCATCACAGGTATGTATGGATGGATAGTATACTTAACGACACAAAGGTAGGTAGAGCAGTGTCCTACTGTACCGTACTGCTATATATTATATACCGGTGGTCAGCAAAATGATGCACTGTCCTCCTACTATATATACTGCGCACAACAACTAAAATGCACCACAGGTATGGATGGATAGTATTCTTGACGACACAGAGGTAGGTAGAGCAGTGGCCTACTGTACCGTCCTGATATATATTATATACTGGTGGTCAGCAAAATTATGCACTGTACTCCTACTATATATACTGCGCACAACTAAAATGCACCACAGTTATGGATGGATAGTATACTTGACGACACAAAGGTAGGTAGAGCAGTGGCCTACTATACCGTACTGCTATATATTATATACCGGTGGTCAGCAAAATTATGCACTGTACTACTACTATATATACTGCACACAACAACTAAAATGCACCACAGGTATGGATGGATAGTAAACTTGACGACACAGAGGTAGGTAGAGCAGTGGCCTACTGTACCGTACTGCTATATATTATATACTGGTGGTCAGCAAAATTCTGCACTGTCCTCCTACTATATATACTGCGCAAAACAACTAAAATGCACCACAGGTATTGATGGATAGTATACTTGACGACACAGAGGTAGGTAGAGCAGTGGACTACTGTACCGTACTGATATAATACTGGTGGTCACTGGTCAGCAAAATTCTGCACTTTCCTCCTACTATATACTACAATGCAGCACAGATATGGAGCATTTTTCAGGCAGAGAACGTATAATACTGGTGGTCACTAGTCAGCAAAACTCTGCACTGTCCTCCTACTATATAATACTGGTGGTCCCCAGTCCCCACAATAAAGCACACTGAGCACAGATATTTGTAGCACACTGAGCACAGATATGGAGCGTTTTTCAGGCAGAGAACGTAGATATTTTCAGCACACTGAGCACAGATATTTGCAGCACACTGAGCACAGATATTTGCAGCACACTGAACACAGATACTGAGAGAACGCTGCACGTCCTCTCCCTATCATCTCCAATGCACGAGTGAAAATGGCGGCGACGCGCGGCTCCTTATATAGAATACGAATCTCGCGAGAATACGACAGCGGGATGATGACGTTCGGGTGCGCTCGGGTTAACCGAGCAAGGCGGGAGGATCCGAGTCTGCCTTGGAACCGTGTAAAATGGGTGAAGTTCGGGGGGGTTCGGATACCGAGGAACCGAACCCGCTCATCTCTAGTTTTTATATAGATATATTTTATAGATATACAATATAATATTTATATAAATGTGTCTTTATCTCAGTAGGGGAACCAAAAATGTGTAATTTAGAATTTTGGATAAGGGATACTCAACCTGTGCTTGCACTTGCTGCCTATGTTCTAAACTCACCGCTAATGGTTTGCAATTCCGCTACTGACATTGTTAATGTACATAAACAACAAAGGGTAGATGTATCCAAATAGGTCCCTATTTGTACTCTGGACTTTCTGCTACTTGTTTGGCAAGGGCACCTAATCTAAAGATGTTTAATTTAAGTCTAGGAGTTAGAGATGTACAGTAGCTTCAGTTGACAGTCATTTGGTTGATCTCTTTCAAGTTAATGGATGACTTGTAAGGTAAGTTATAATTTATATTTGTGCTTTTAATACACTATATGATAATGAAAGAATGTTTGATATAAAGTTGAAGTTTATTTGGCTGATAAGCGACATTGATGCTTTAGAGAACAATTTATAACAACCCTAACTCTTCTAGAATTTAATATCGGCAGCAATATTTATATATAACACAAAATACTGTATGTAACCCTTTTGCCCTTTGATTATCTTTATTACTCACAGCCAAACAAATCTGAGTGAGAAGCTGGTGTATTTTATACTACTATTCTGGATGACATTTACCAGCTATACGACAAGCAAACTTTTATTCAGCAAACCAAAGCTTTCTTACATAGTCTGCTGGCACGCATTCAATACGCTGAACAAACATTTCTCATTCTGTCAATCTGTTTCCTAATAAATGTATATATGTGACGTTATTTAGCTGAGCAAGACATGCTGTCAGCCTATCATAGCGGGTTGTAGAAACTCATGGTAAAAGAACAGCTTTGAATCCTGTGCACAGACAGGAAGCACAATAATAGCAGTTGATAAGATGTAAAATGCTGCAAAAATAGACAATGAATCCAGTAGTATTTCTACAAGTAAATGTAAAATAGAAATTTTTCTGATTAAAAACAAAATGGATTTTTTGTCCAGAAATGAACATAAATATCATTCACCCTACAGAACATCTCACTTTTATAGTTTAGGTATGCTATGGGTGATCCATAGCTAGTTAGTGGAACCATTTTAGCGGAGTCAGGACTGGGGTAACTTCTTTGTGATAGAAGTGTGGTTAGAGATGCAATCAAGTGATGAAAAATCAGGACATATGACACAAATGGCACTGGTGGATACTAGTATGACTACCGATATTGTGATAAACCAGAAAGTTATTGTCAGGCAGAACAGGTAGTCTTGACAGCTTGAGGTACAGGAAACATTAGAGAGTAGTCACAGTCTTGACGCGCAGCAGAGTGTATGGCAATTGCATGATAGTCAGAGACCCATGCCACTGTGAACTAGGTCACAGGCTGAAGGTGCAACACAATACAGTACAGCAGATGATGCAATGAGAGCTGTGTCAGTTGATTACCCGATTGAGGTACTACAAGAGATTACTTCAGGGACAGCAAGCGGAAACAAACCAGGTCAGAAATTCAAATTGTTGCAGTCAACAACGGTGCTAGAGTATAATGTAGGCAAGGGAAGTGAGGTGTCAGCTATAGGAGGTAGATCAGCCAACACAGAAGGCAAAATTATTCCAAGGCTAGATGTTGTGTAGAGGCCACTCAATAACAAAGCACTGTGGGCCTAATTCAGTAAGGATAGCAAATTCTGCAAATTAGCAGAATTTGCTATCCTTTTGTTCGCATGCTGGGGGCCGCCCATCGCAGGGCAAGGCCGCCCAGCATGCTGCCAGCTGCTTCCCCTTGTTGAACAAGCAGAAATTGCGAACGCATTGAAATTTCTGCTTGTTAGCAGAAACTAAGGTAGCCTCCTGCACCCGCAGGAGACCCGCCGCCATCTTACCAACCGCGACGGCTGCACATGATGTCACGCAGCCACCATGATCACGCCCCCAACACCCTCCCATTCGCGCCACACCACCCACTGTTCATCTGGTTCCGTCCCCGCAACACTCCGTCTCATCCCTTAAAATGGAGCGTTGCCCGCCACCCCCTCCCTCTCTGCCCCCCCACAGAAAATGCTTCTTTTTCTCAGAAAATTAGGCCTTGTATGAACAGCAAGCAGGGTGGCTCCTTAAAAAGTGCAAAACTATAAAGAACCAGTGACAGCTGGAAGACAGTTATACCTAATGAGCATACTCATGGACTGCAGTTTCTGGAAGCGTTGTCTTCTTTTATACTGAACCATGGGCGGAACTGCCGGAGACAATGGAGTCAGTTGCTGCCGGGCTCCAGCCCTAAAGGGGGCACTTCCTCCATTGTCCCCGACTCTGTGTCCTTCACTGCTGCCTGTTCCACATCCTCCAGCTCCCCCTCCCCAGCTTCTTCCAGCTCCACCACACCGCAGTCTTCCCTGCTGCTTCTGTCTCCCCCAAACCGCAATCTCCTCCGCACTGTGATCTACCCTTCTGCTTCTGGCTCCCCGGCACCGTGATCTCTCCTGCTGCCTCCGCCCCCCGCTCCGTGATCTCCATTGCACTGCCTCCGCCCCCCGCTCCGTGATCTCTCCAGCTGCAGTGCCTCTGGTTCCCCGGCTCCTTATCCTCCCCTGCTGCCCATTCTGTATCCTTCCTGCTGTGCAAGTGGAGCACTGATCATCTTCATCAGCGCTCCTCCCCTATGACTTGATGCTATGGAAGGGGACATCATTCTACATGACAGAGGAGCCAGAACAGTGCAGGCGTGCAGAGGAAAAGGTATTGTGGCTGTGGGGGGCAGGGTGTTTGCGGACAGGAGCTGGGAAAGGAAGGGGGCATTGCACATTTCTCATTACTTTTGAATGAGTGATGCCACTCTGTCATTTCAGTGCTGTATTCAGGGCTGTGTCCTGCTTCTGTCTCACCTCTCTCATGTCACCCCTGTCCTGTCCCTGTCACCCCTGTGCTGGCCCTGTCTCCCCTCTCTCTTGTCCCTGTCACTATTTTCCTGTCCCTGTCACTTCTATCCTGGCCCTGACTCCCCTCCCTTATGCCCCTGTCACCCCTGTCCTGTCCCCTCTATCCTGGCCCTACCACCCCTGTTCTGTCCTTGACACCCCTGTCCTGACCCTGTCACATCTGTCCTGGTACTGTTAACCCTATCTCCTATCCCTTCAGTTCTGTCCCTGTCCCCTCTGTCCTGGATCTGCCCCTGTCACCTCTATATTGTCCCTGTCATCTCTGCACTGGCCCTGTCATCCCTCTATCCTGTCCCCTCTGTTCTGTACTGTCTCTTTAAACCCTCATGTGTCTTCTGTCTTAGCCTTTTCACCTATGTCCTGGCCCTGTCTTTTCTGATCTTCCACACTGTACTGTCCCTGTCATCTATGTATTGGCCCAGTCACCCCTCTCTCCTGTCCCCTCTGTTCTGTTCTGCCCCTATCACCCCTGTCCTCTCCCCTATGTCCTGGTCCTGTCCCTGTCACCTCTCTCTTGTCCCTGTCACTTCTATCTTAGCCCTGTAATTTCTGTTCTTCATAAATGTACTGTCCCTTTCATCTTGTGTATTGGCCCTGTCACCTCTGTCCTGTCCCTGACACCCTTCTCTCCTGCCCCCTCTGTTCTGCAATGGCCCTGTCACCCCTGTCCTCTCCCTGTCCCCCTTGTCCTGGTCCTGTCACCTATCTCTCCTGCACCCTCTGTTCTGTCCTGGTCTTGCCACCCTGTCCTGTGCCTGTCTTCTCTGTCAGTCTGTCCTGGTCCAACTGTCCTGACCCCACCGTACTGTCTCTGTCATCTCAGTATTGGTCCTGCACTCCTGTCCTGGTACTGTCCCTCCTGGTCCTGTCACCTTTGTCCTAGCCCAACTTTATATATAATTTCCCTTTTTTTAAGGGTTTGAAGGCATGAAACTCTAACTTGCCTCCGGGCGACGGGGATGAACTTACTCCACTATACTGAGCCACTATGGGACAAGTAGACACATACTCAGTGGACGCATACGTATATGACTTACTTGTCAATAGTGGCTACCAATCTTTCTGTCTCTAACAAAATGAACTACTTTCATTGGAACAATTCTAAAAATTCATTTGTACCACTGGCTCTATATTATACATGAAGTAGCTCACATTTGCAACCATATTCAAGGTTGCTCTCAAAAGCAAAATCTTCCTCGAATGGGCAAAACCGTGTTGCACTGCAGGAGTGTGTGTGTGGGGGGAGATATTACATGTGCAGAGAGAGTTAGATATGGGTGTGGTGTGTTCAAACTGAATCTAAATTGCAGTGTAAATATTAGAGATAAGCGGGTATGGTTCGTGGAGATCCGACCCCCCCAAACTTCACGTGTTTTACAGGGGTCCGAGGCAGCCTCGGATCATCCCACCTTGCTCGGTTAACCCGAACGAGGCCGAACGTCATCATCCCGCTGTCGGATTCTCGCGAGATTCGTATTCCATATAAATAACCGCGCGTCGCCGCCATTTTCACTCGTGCATTGGAGATTGAGCAGAGAGGACGTGGCTACGTTCTCTGCCTGAAAAGCTCAATATCTGTGCTCAGTGTGCTCCAAATATCTGTGCTCAGTGTGCTGCATTGTGGTGACCACCAGTATATTATAGTAGTACAGTACAGTAAGCCATTGCTGTATCTTGCAGCTCCATGTCAGACTCAGTTCTAGACAGTATCTTGATCAGTGCTCAATATCTGCTGCATTGTTGTGTGACCAGTATATATTATACAGTAGTACAGTGCAGCATTTTGGTGACCACCAGTATATATAGTAGTACAGTACAGTAGGCCATTGCTGTATCTTGCAGCTCTGTGTCACTTCAAGTATCCATATCTGTGCTGCATTGTTGTGAGCAGTATATAGTAGTACAGTGCAGCATTTTGGTGACTACCAGTATATAGTTGTACAGTACAGTAGGCCATTGCTGTATCTTGCAGCTCTGTGTCACCTCAAGTATCCATATCTGTGCTGCATTGTTGTGAGCAGTATATAGTAGTACAGTGCAGCATTTTGGTGACCACCAGTATATAGAGTAGTACAGTACAGTAGGCCATTGCTGTATCTCACAGCTCTGTGTCACTTCAAGTATCCATATCTGTGCTGCATT